>NW_024070196.1:5322314-5426155 GCF_014754425.2 Oryx dammah
TATCTATCTATCTATCTATCTATCTATCTATCTATCTATCTATCTATCTGTCTGTCTGTCTGTCTGTCTGTCTGTCTGTCTGTCTGTCTGTCTGTCTATCTTCAGAGAAGCAGTCTGTCTAGTGTCTAGGGGCCTGAGGCATTTCCTTGTCTCTGGGTTCTAAGCAGTAGAGGAGCTAAGCACGAGGATCACTGGCCAGTCAGGGAATCAGAATGACAGATTTGTTTCTAGTCCAGCATCTTCCAACTACTCCCTTGAGCCAGAGTAAGTGGCAAACTTTTTAGGACACTGTGGCTAACATCTGAATTCTCCGGTATTTAGGTAGAGTTCTAGAAAACAATGACCACATCAGGAAGTCCCTGACCGTGTCTTCATGTAAGACAAAGAACCGAATTTCAAATTCTGTTAGTTGGAGAGAGGTCCAGAGGACAGTTATATTGAATAATATATACTGGGAAACCGCCCAACAAATAGCCATGCCTCCGCCATTTGTGCAGGATGACAGACTGGAAAACAGTCACTCAGCCTAGTTTATAATCCAGTTTTAAATATGTGGAGAGGATGGTGAAAGCGGACAGAAGGGGACACACTGGAGGAGATGAGTTTCCCCTACCATAGTAGAGGGAAAAGAGCTTTTCACACTTGAGCTTGAGTTCTGGTTTTCCTACTCATTATATGGCCATAAATATGCAGTCTCATTGAACTGTTTTCCTTATCTGTAAAACAAGAGTATAACACTACTTCACATGTTTTTTTGTAAGGATTGAGTGAAATGATTTACATGAAGCAAGTAGTTTAGTGCCTGGGACATGCAGGTCATTTGCAGATATAAGCGTGAAACCTCATTTTGTCTGTCTGTCTGTTATCCCTCATCCCTGATCTCTCAGAATACACTTCATTCTGCCATGCAAGATACCAGTCTGTGTGCTTTTTATGACCTTTAGTATTCAGTTATCATATCACCCTCTAGTGGAAAAAGTTATTAATGGAGAAACAGATAAATGCTTTTAAAAGGATATGCAGGAAGAGTGGGAACATACTATAATAAGCTGGGCCTATCTCTAATAAAAACAGAACCCATTTCCAAGTGGGTGCTTTTCACAGCTCTTCCTAATTGATAAGTATGTATCATTTCCTTCTATTAGAATTTGTCAGTTTCTCTAAATTTTCTTCTTCTCAAACATCTGTATACTTAAATGCTTTGTGAATTTTACAACTGGATGCCAAAATGAACTTTAGTTTATGGTCAATTTCTGACTAATTCCTGTTAGTGCAGTTTTAAAAATACTTATTAACATTGTTTAAACTGTAATAGCTCTAAATGCTGGTTATATTTAAATCTGTGTCCTATTTGCTGAAAATAATTAATTAATTATTGATTTTAATTGTAGACCAAAATGAATCTCCCCACAGAATGGAGAATTTTAAAAACTTTTGATAGTGTTCCATTGATTTGTACTTTATGCAAATGATAAACTTCTCTGAGGGATGCACAAATACCACAGATAGTTATACTCAAAATATTCCTGAGGCAGGTTATTTTCTATGTATTTAATTAAAATGAATGATCTTTATTAATGTTTTTGTTGGTGATAGGGAAGATAGTATGAAGAGGTTAAGGGAATTCTGTTTTTACTTTGGTAGGTAACTCCAAAATTATGTCTCAAGGGCCCATTATTCACCTAAGCCTCAGTCCTGCATTTCTAGCTGTCTGTTGGACATTGTCACCTGAGTGGTCCTCTGAAAACTAAAACTACTATTTCTTTCTTCCTGCCAACTTCTTGTTTTCCTCTTCAGATTTTCTGGCCTCTTAACACCCCAGCCTTCTATTCATTGGGTGAAAAAATTGTTTGACTTTTTCTTATTATCTAATTCTGTGGATCTGTGAAGACATTTGAACACTTGATCTTCCTTTTTCTTACCCCCAGACATTTGCAGGATAAAAACTAAAGAATCAGGTTTAAAAATCTCAAGAACATCTTTACTTAATGTTTCTGTTTGCCACCAAGCTATAACGCCATGTCCTTGACAAGTGTTTTGGCAATATGAATGATTGGATGAATTAAAAAAAAAAAAACAATTTTATTTTTGGCTGTGCTGGTCTTCACTGATGCATGGATCTTTCTCTAGTTGCGCAGACAGGGGCTTCTCTTCATTGTGGTGCATGGGCTTGTTACTGTGGTGCCTTGTCTTGTGGCAGAGCGTGGGCTTCAAGGCGTGCAGACTTGGGAGCTGCAGCCCCAGGCTCGGGAACACAGGCTCAACAGTTGTGGCACATGGGCCTAGTTAGTTGCTCTGTGGCATTTGGGATCTTCCCGGATCAGGGATCGAACCCGTGTCTTCTGCGCTGGCAGGCTGGCTCTTTACCACTGAGCCACCAGGGAAGTAGTTCTGTATGGATCAGTAACCTCAGTCTAAGCATCTGGTTCTCTGTTTCCCGCTGATGAAGCCAAATCCATAGGTGAACATTTGAAGATTTTTGCAATCTTACCAATTTCTTTCTACTTGATTACATCTCCATTTCTCCCTTGCCTTTAATGAACTCTAGCCAGATCTTTCAGAATCCAGGCCGAATTCCATCTCTATCTTTACACCTTCCTAGAACTAAAAAATTCAATTTCTTGAACCCATTATTTGCTCTCTACATTATGCAGTTCATTTGGTGTTATTATCTTGTAACTTTTGGGGTGGGGGTTGTCTTGAGTTGACATTTACTTCTTTTATTTTTGAACAGTGGAAATTTGATGTATTTGTCTCTAGTGCTGATTCATGTTGAACATTGAAATTTCACAAATTGTAATTTGAGCAATTCTCATTTCACCTCTTAAGATGTACCCAAATTAGACTATAAATTATAAATAAGCATGCCATTTAAGTTTAGCTTAAGACTCAGATATTCAATATAAGATAGTTACATTGAAGAATATTATAATTTTCAGTTACATTTAGCAGTTACTAATATTGCAATTAGCAATTGATTCCCCTGAGAATTTAAGAACTGTGTTGCAAAGATACAGAAATCAATTGAAGGTAACTCATATCGTCATTAAAAATCATGTTTTTAAAGGCAATTAAATAACAGGAAACTTTATAAACATATTTACTAAAATATAGAACTCAAAGCTATGTATATAATATGATATATGCATGGGAAAAGATCGGAAAGAATTAAATCAAATGTTAGAAATTACCTCTGAATGTGGTTGAGTTATGTTTATTTTTTCTTATATACTTTTCAGAATTTCCCAAGCTTGTTACAACAGACGTATATTACTATTATTTATTGGGAGAAAAACTATATCTACTAGAAACCAGTTGTTATTCTACTTATATTTTTTGGATAGCTTCCATAATGTATAATGCTCCAATGGAAGACTGGATGGAAAGACATCTCTCACAAGGAAGGACATTATGTAGTCTATTCATGAAAATGCAGCTGAATATAGTGGGGAGAAAAACTAAAAGTGCCACTAGTTTCAGACGACACGTTATGTAGAAAACCCTTGAGACTCTACTGAAAAAACTTTTAGAATAAATGAATTCAGTAACATTTCAGAATAGAGGATCACTGCACAAAATCTCTTGCATTTTTATATGCTAATACTGAAATATCAGAGAAGTGAAGAAAACAATCATTTTTTGCAGTTGTATCAAAAAGAATAAAATACCTAGAAATTAAGCAAGGAAGTGAAAGACGTGAATACTGAAAAGTACAAAATGTTAATGAAAGAAATTGAACACAAATACGAAGGTACCCTGTGCTAATGAGTTGGAAATATTGTTAAAGTGTCTGAACTATTGGAAGCAATCTACTAATTCAGTGCAATTCCTAACAAAATTCCAATGGCATTTTCCAGAAATAGAACAAACAATCTTAAAATGTGTGTAGAACCGCAAGAGACACTGAATAGTCAAGCAATCTTGAGAAAGAAGAACAAGGTGGAAATGTCACACACCCTGATTTCAAACTAACTCTTCACATCGCTAGGACTCAGGTGCTACGCTGGCGATTCTCTACGGTCGTCTTACCACATTATTAGAGTAGTAGTTAGGATGATGGTATCTTTGTTTTTAAGACATTTGTTTAATGTATGGTTTCTTCAGAGAGTTACTTAGAGTACCCCTTGACAGCACGTTTGGCTCTCCCTGAAGCATGAATATCTTGCATTTAAGATGAAGCAATTTCAGAGGCTGTCTTTTAAAGTATAGTGCTAAACTGCTTTCTCAGGAAGTCACTGGCTTTTCCTCCCTTCTCCTATTCCCAGTGCCTCATTTCTTCAAAATGATTAATATGCAGTCTTAATCCCCTGTAAGTCTACTTCTTTACTTTGACTCTTGTCCTAAATCTCAGTCCCATCTGTGACGTGTCTTCTGGGGAATACAGTTTCCATGTGTTTTTCATTGCCTTAGTTGCTGTAATGAATGTCTACCATCCGTAAATTATGATAAGAGAAAACCAAGTTGGATGAATTATTGAAGTAGAATACAGTGAAAAGAATATGTTATTAGAGAATTTGGATTAGTTGTGTTCTAAATACCTACCTAATTTGTAGTCATGACACTATTATTTTGATTCTTCTTTGAAAATTTCCTTAAATTTAATACTGTTTGGTTTTAATTGAGAGGCATTGTTTCTTCTCTGTTTAAGATTGGAATTTTTGGGGGGGAAAGGGGCTATTTTTATGTCTGTTTTATGGAAAATCTTTGAAAACATTTCACAATTCTTTCAGAATCTTTTGGATGGTCTAAACATAAATGATAGTTCAAAAGAAAGCATGTAGAAATAAAGCCACAGAAAATAAAATCTGTTTGGATTTTTGTAGAAGTGATACATTAACATGTTTAGCATTCCTAGTAAATTGGAGAAAGCATTATTTTTTACTATGAAATGTCATATATAAGAGTTAAGAATTCATCTGTTTCTTCATTGAACACTAGAGGGCCATATGGTACCTTATTACTGCTTTTAATGTATTTAAATGTTTAGTGGGTGCTTTTTATCTTACACTTTGTGTTCTAGTACACCGTTTCCTGCTCAGAATTAGAAATTAACATTTCGAGTAGTTATGTGCAGTGTCATATAATATGTGAGATACCTAGTGTTCCTTTTTTTTTTTTTAACCAGAAGCTATCATATATTCATTTTACTATTTTAAAACAACAGTGATAACAAAAAGTGAACAAAGAGTGAGCCTTGGGATGACAATACATACGTGCCCAAACTTACTGTGCTTTGGGAATATGTGTATGTGTTTTGAAGAGCTCTCAAATATCTGCAGTTAAGTGCATTAAAAACAGAAGTCCTATCACCGTTGCTCAGGTAGATGCACTGTAGATGTGAGAAAAGAATGATCCCTCTGAAAGGCTGTCTTTCTTGTTCAGATCTCCTCTTTTGTTAACCGAGAAGGTAATATTCTTGCATATAGCCTGATCATCCTGAACTAAAGAATATTTGAGCAGATGATTCTTCTTCCTCAATTTCTTTTAGTCACTTGGGGTGAAGAAATAAGAAATATGATCTGCAGTTCCTAGACAGGTGGTATGAATGAGTGAACAAAGCCCTGACTGAGCCTGTAAGATTGTTCATGTTCTTATGAACTGCAGGACACGTGCCTGCCCTAAAAGGTACTAACATTTCAGTTAGAAGAGAAGGCATTGTGCAGGCTCCAAAAAACACTGAACTTGAGTCACATTTGACCTCCGAATTGCTATTACCTTTGATAGCTTTTAGAAAAGAAATTCAACATCTTAAATATAAAGTATAGACTTGGTTAAATTTTTACTGTTCCTTCAGACATACTTTAGAGAACACTTTTCATTATTCTTTGGCATTGCCTTTCTTAGGGATTGGAATGAAAACTGACCTTTTCCAATCCTATGGCCACTACTGAGTTTTCCAAATTTGCTGGCATATTGAGTGCAGCACTTTCACAGCATCATCTTTTAGGATTTGAAATAGCTCAACTGGAATTCCATCACTCCACTAGCTTTGTTTGTAGTGATGCTTCCTAAGGCCCTCTTTTTCTTAGTGTTCTTCTGTGTATTGTTGGCACCTCTTTTTAATATCTTCTACTTCTGTTAGGTCCATACCATTTCTGTCCTTTATTGAGCCCATCTTTGCATGAAATGTTCCCTTGGCATCTCTGATTTTCTTGAAGAGATCTCTAATCTTTTCCATTCTATTGTTTTCCTCTATTTCTTTGCGTTGATCACTGAGGAAGGCTTTTTTATCTCTCCTTGCTATTCTTTGGAACTCTGCATTCAAATAGGTATATCTTTACTTTCCCCCTTTGCTTTTCGCTTCTCTTCTTTTCACAGCTATTTGTAAGACCTCCTCAGACAGCCATTCTGCTGTTGTGCATTTCTTTTTCTTGGGGATGGTCTTGATCCCTGTCTCCTGTACAGTGTCACAAGCCTCAGTCCATAGTTCGTCAGGAACTCTATCAGATCTAGTCTCTTAAATCTATTTCTCACTTCCACTGAATAATCCTAAGGGATTTGATTAAGGTCATACCTGAATGGTCCATGGAGTTGCAAAGGGTCGGACACGACTGAGCAACTTCACTGAATGGTCTAGTGGTTTTCCCTACTTTCTTCAATTTAAATCTGAATTTGACAATAAGGAGTTCATGATGTGAGCCACAGTCAGCTCCCGGTCTTGTTTTTGCTGACTCCATAGAGATTCTCCATCTTTGGCTGCAAAGAATATAATCAGTCTGATTCGGTGTTGACCATCTGGTGATGTCCATGCATAGAGTCTTCTCTTGTGTTGTTGGAAGACGGTGTTTTGCTGTGACCAAAGTCATAGCAAAGTAATGCTTGAAATTCTCCAAGGCAGGCTTCAACAATACATGAACTGTGAGCTTCCAGATGTTAAAGCTGGTTTTGGAAAAGGCAGAGGAACCAGAGATCAAATTGCCAACATCTGCTGGATCATCAAAAAATCAAGAGAGTTCCAGAAACATTTATATCTGCTTTATTGACTATGCCAAAGCCTTTGACTGTGTGGATCACAATAAACTGTGGAAAATTCTGAAAGAGATGGGAATACCAGACCACCTTACCTGCTTCTTGAGAAATCTGTGTGCAGGTCAGGAAGCAACAGTTAGAACTGGACATGGAACAACAAACTGGTTCCAAGTAGGAAAAGAAGTACATCAAGGTTGTATATTGTCACCCTGCTTAGTTAACTTCTATGCAGAGTACATCATGAGAAATGCTGGGCTGGAGGAAGCACAAGCTGGAATCAAGATTGCTGGGAGAAACATCAATAACCTCAGATATGCAGATGATACCACCCTTATGGCAGAAAGTGAAGAAGAACTAAAGAGCCTCTTGATGAAAGTGAAATAGGAGAGTGAAAAAGTTGGCTTAAAGCTCAACATTCAGAAAACTAAGATCATGGCATCTGGTCCCATCACTTCATGGGAAATAGATGGTTAAAGAGTGACAGACTTTATTTTTGGGGGCTCCAAAGTCATTGCAGATGGTGATTGCAGCCATGAAATTAAAAGACGCTGACTCCTTGGAAGGAAAGTTAGGACCAACCTAGACAGCATATTGAAAAGCAGAGACATTACTTTGCCAACAAAGTTCCGTCTAGTCAAGGCTATCGTGTTTCCAGTAGTCATGTATGGGTGTGAGAGTTGGACTATAAAGAAAGCTGAGCGCCAAAGAATTGATGCTTTTGAACTGTGGTGTTGGAGAAAACTCTTGAGAGTCTGTTGGACTGCCAGGAGATCCAACGCGTCAGTCCTAAAGGAAATCAGTCCTGAATGTTCATTGGAAGGACTGATGCTGAAGCTGACACTCCAATACTTTGGCCCCCTGATGTGAAGAACTGACTCATTGGAAAAGAGCCTGATGCTGGGAAAGACTGAAGGCAGGAGGAGAAGGGGACGAAAGAGGATGAGATGGTTGGATGGCATCACCAACTCAATGGACATGAGTTTGAGTCATCTCTGGGAGTTGGTGATGGACAGGGAGGCCTTGCGTGCTGCAGTCCATGTGGTCGCAGAGTTGGACACAACTGAATGACTGAACTGAACTGTCACTATTAATTTCTATATTATATTTTGGAGCGAAAAATAAGAGTATTTTCTCTTCAGCTACTATTGATGCTTCCCTTTTTGTAATGGAAGATGAGTGTGTATGCACATAGAGGAAATATAGTGTTTACCTCCTCACAGCTCCATTGGTAAAGAATCCGCCTGCAATGCAGGAGACCCGGTTCGATTCCTGGGTCGGGAAGATCATCCGGAGAAGGGATAGACTACCCACTTCGGTATTCTCGGGTTTCCCTTGTGGCCTAGTTGGTAAAGAATCCGCCTGCAATGAGGGAGACCTGGGTTCGATCCCTGGGTTGGGGGGATCCCCTGGAGAAGGGAAAGGCTACCCACTCCAGTATTCTGGTCTGGAGAATTTCGAGGACTATACAGTCCATGGGGGTCACAAAGAGTCAGACACGACTGAATGACTTTCACACACACACCTACGGGAGAGTCTGATCATGTGACAGAGACGGAGCAGCCATACAGTTCAAGTCTTCAAAGAGCCTGTCTTTTAGTTTCTCTTCCTTATATTTGTTAATGTCAAGTCATTTCCTCAAATTAGTTACTATAAACAAGTGGTAAAACTTTGATCTTTAGTTTTAAATTTTACTGAGTTAGTCCTCTTGAATCCTCATGAACTTCTCAACTTAGTCACTGCTCTAATAGACAGTGTTCTCTGATAAAGTTATATTTTGTGTAATGTTTGCTGTTTTATGGATCGTTACCATTTTTTGAAAATTACACTTAATGCTGTATTTTAACAGGCTGACACTAGCCTCAGTGATTGAACACTGAGCTAGATTTCTAATCTTTTTCTCCGATTATGAAATTAGCTACATTTACAAAATAAATTATGCTAATATTTTAGTGACTGTTAATTGGTCAGTAGTGTAAAAAAAAAACCACACAGATCAGTGTCTGGATACAGTGGGAAATGATCTCCTTCCTAGAGAATGAGAGATATTAGATTCTATTGATGGAATGAAGACATTAAAATTTTTTAACATGTATTTGGCTTTTACATTAGCTTATAGTAACATTAGCTTATAGTTAAAATTTGGTTCAATTTAGCAATACTATTGAACACCAAAAGAACTGTCATTTTTCTTCTAAGATGTGCCACAATTTAACACTAACTTTTAAGGGAGTATGAGAGGAAGGCATGGGGGCCTATTGCTGTGGCAGATGCTTGCATCTGCTATGAGGGCATTATGTTTCAAAAAGGGTGGTGGGGGTGGGACAAGTCTGGGCTTGAGGGTGTAAAGGTAAGATTACTCTGATTTTCTAAAAAATCAGAAGGTTTGGGAAAATCAGGTTAGTATGATTACTAGAAATGTTTCTAGAATAACATTCAGTTGTCTTGTAACTAATTTCACTGCCAGTGCAGTGATTCCTTGACTCCACTGAAATGAGTTTCTTCCAAAAATCTTTTTAACCTCATTTCTCCCATCACAGTTTATAGGAGACACAAACTCGAGGCATAGGGGCCAGAAAGGTAATTTAAATGAATGAAATTAATGAAATAGACTAAGTATACTACCTGGGGAGCCAAAACATCTTTAAATAAAGAGGATGACTGAAACTTGGGATCCTAATATTGCCTATTTTCCAGGTTTTCAAGTTGCACTGTAATTCCAGATTTTTCAGTGATAATTTCTCAACTTTTTGTATGTTGGCATCCATATCTTTCAGAAGCATTTCTGTGATTTGGTTTGACCCATAGACTACCCATTTCCAGTGGACATGATATGTGGAAGAGTGTGCTGTTAATCAGTCACTGCAAAATTAAAATAGTTTTCATCCATTAAGGACATTTTGAGTTGGCTGGAGCGGAAGAGCACCGTATAGAGAGCACAAGGTCTTAGCAGGAACCCAAGGACATTTTTAGGTAGTGAACTGCCAAATGAATTAGTCCTGTTTAAAAGAAATTGTATCCTAACTTTCACAAGGAATTTGATGTGGCATATATATAAAAACACATAGAATAATCAATAATTATTATTGATAATTATTATGATAATTATCATAATTATCAATAATCATGACAATCAGAACCAGGGAAAATAGCGGAGTAGACTATAAAGACAAAGCTGTGAGAAGAGGTAAGGAGTGGGTTACGATGAGTTGGACTAAGGTGTTACAGGTTGGCCTTTGGGGTCACGAAGAGTCAGACACAACTGAGCAATTAAACTGAACTGAACTGGCCTCTCATAAGGACTAGTATTCCTTCAAGTGTGACCCATCAGAAACATCTGGAATGCTTACTAAAAGTGCAACTTGCTGGGTTACACTCCAGAACTACTTAACCAAGGAATATGTATTTTTAACAAACTATACATGATTTTAATGTAGATTAAAGTTTGTGTAACTTTGGACGGTCTGTCTGCTTCCTTATGATGAAATTAAGAGGAGAAACTGCTGAGTCCTCTCAAGGGAAAATATGTCGGTCTCTCTCACACACACAAACCCCCTTCCCTAATAATATATAAAAAGAATTACTCACATGGGGCTTCATGAGTGATTCAGTAGACAGTGCCCTCAATAGCATAACATCTATAACAAATGCATCAGTGCTTTTTAATACTGGTTGGTAACGTGGTAAAGAATCCGCCTGCCAGTGCAGGGGATACAAAAGATGCAGGTTCAATCCCTGGAGAAGGAAACGGCAACCCAGTCCAGTGTTTTTGCCTGGAAAATCCCATGGACAGAGAAGCCTGGTGGGCTACAGTCCATGGGGCTGCAAAGAGTCAGACAGGACTCGGCAACTGAGCTCAAGATTGTGATCTCTGAAGTCAAGACTGTGAAGGTTTTAAATACTAGGTCTGTCATTTCATGGCACTTTGACCTTGGGCAAACTGTTAACCTCTCTTATACAGTTTTAAGGATGATAATAGTATCATAATACTGATGATAATAATAATTGTCAGTATTATTAAGAAGATTCAATGAGATAATGTTTGTAAAGTACTTAGAAAGTAACTGGCAGATAATAAATCCTTAATGAAATGTTAAGTATTATATTTCATAAGATTTATTGTAATGTAGAAAGATTGTGCTAAGGCTAGCTTAACAGACTAGTACAGGCTAGAAAATACTATGCAAAATATTTTTAGTTTCAAAGATATCAACTGTCTTAGGTGGGTTGAAACTATTCCACTAATTATTGTCTTAAGTTATTTTGACTTTTAGCATAGAGTTCAGCTGTTTGATATTGTAAATTTTGTTAGTACTAATTGTAAACTGGTTTTGCTCCCTGACAGGTATTTGTTTTCCTAATTTGGTTGTTAATGTTAAACCTGGAAGGGATTTGAAAAAAAACCCAAAAGTACTTTTGGTAATCCTGGGGCTTTGAGTCCTCACATGAGGACTAGTTCTATGCAGTAATGCTAGTTCCTGAATTGAATAGCTGGAACTGGAATATATGCAAGAGAAAATTCTCTTTGGTACTT
The DNA here is from genome assembly GCF_014754425.2 of Oryx dammah. Taxonomy (NCBI): domain Eukaryota; kingdom Metazoa; phylum Chordata; class Mammalia; order Artiodactyla; family Bovidae; genus Oryx; species Oryx dammah. The sequence goes on from NW_024070196.1 coordinate 5,333,815, forward strand.
CTGTAGAAATTCTAGAATTACTGCTTGATACTATAGAAAATTTCTTTAGTTTTCATAGTTAAGAGATTATTATAAACAAACAAAAGCAGTCTTTACGAATGGAAGGATAATTTAAGTAAAAATGGTCTCTCCTTAGAATCTGTTTTAGCGAACACATTTTGTAAAGTGGTCTTTACTAATGGAAGAATAATTTAAGTAAAAGTGGTCTCTCCTTAAAATCTGTTTCAGCGAACACATTTTGTAAACTGATGGTGTAAGCTACTAGATGTGTCTGGTGTAGAACATAGACTGGATTCCTCCTAATGATAAGAATTATTGTCAGAGTAGCACTTTGCCTGTAAACTTTAACCTCTAATTATATGAAGTATAAATAGAAGAGTGATGATTATATTTATAGGTCACCAGGGCTAAAAATAATGTATAAGATGGGGTGGGATGGTTCCAGAAAAGGATATTTATTTCATTGACATGAACCATGTTCTTCTGTTTGGTGGTCTTTGCTAATGCTACTCTTAAAGATAACTTCTGTGCTTTAGAATAACAGTTGCCTTTAGAAGATGCTGTACTTTCAAAGTGAAAAATGCTTCCCCCCCCATGTTTCTGATTGGCCTTAAATGGCAATTTCTAGTTATTGAAATCAGATGCAAATGAAAAATGGACATATGAAGAGAATACTGGTGAATTTTAAGAACTAAGTGCCAAGAGTCATTCATTTGGTTAGCTATAGGTGTTGGTTTTATATGTCAACATTACAAACTTAATTGTCAGGAATGAATTGTTTGTACTTTACCAATATACCACCATCTGTTTTAGGGTCTAATGGGCGAAAAATTTAAATATGCTGAGGTGCATCTATAATGTTTATTACTTAAATTTTCAGTTTTCTGGTTTATTTCTTATTTCTCTCTGTTAGCTTTTATAGAAAAGAAGATTAAAACATTTAGAATCATTATTCTATATCATTTAGAAATCAATACTCTTATATTTAATCTTTATTATATTTTCATGTTTCCTTAGAAAAGAACAGAGCAGAGATTGCAAATTATCTTATGTAGTGATTTTTTAAAACAAATTTAAATATGTTGCAAATACATGAAAATCTGTAAAGTTCACATAAAAATATTGATCCTTCACCTTCTTTTGCAAATGTAGACTGTCTGGCCTCACTGGGTTCAGGTGTTTACATGACAACAGTTAAAATACCTTTTAAGTGGCCTTTCTAGTCTTAAACCTGACCTGTTTCTCTCTTTTATTTTACCTACACACCTCTGTAGGTATTTGAATTTTGCTTAGAATGAAGACAAAGGCGTGATTGTAGGAAACAGAAAAAATGAGTGGATTTTTCCTTTCTTAGTCACATGTCAAACTAGTTTGGATATAAATCCAAGTCAAAGTAATATGTAACTGTTGCTGCTAAGTCGCTTCAGTCATGTCTGACTCTGTGCGACCCCATAGACGGCAGCCCACCAAGCTCCCCCGTCCCTGGGATTCTCCAGGCAAGAACACTGGAGTGGGTTGCCATTTCCTTCTCCAATGCATGAAGTGAAAAGTGAAAGTGGAGTCGCTCAGTCGTGTCCGACTCGAAGTGACCCCATGGACTGCAGCCTACCCGGCTCCTCCATCCATGGGATTTTCCAGGCTAGAGTACTGGAGTGGGGTGCCGTTGCCTTTTCCAATATGTAATAGTTTGTCAAATTTATTATTAAAATAACCAGAGACTTGCTTAACACCACATTTAAATGGGCATTATCAAGGTGGGAATTTGTCACCAAAGTTTTTACCAATCTCCAAATACTTACTCATTTAAATTTTCATTCTAGCTCACGTGTTATCTTTTCCATTCTCATTAAATTTTGAAATGAAAGTTCTACTAGGATGACTATTTATCGTGTTACAACAGTAAACCAGTGTTCTTGGAGCTCCTTGTTTGGTAAGATGTTTCAGTTATCTATTGCCATCTAACTGGCACCCCAAAGTTTTGCAAATAACAGTTATTTTATTATTTCTCATTGTTTTTGTAGGTTATGAATTTAGAAAGGGCTCAGTTGGGCATTGTCGATACAGGGTTGAGGTCAGATGGTAGCTGGGGATGAAATCCCAGGCGTCTGGAACAGCTGGAGGCTAGCCAAGAGTCTTTTCCTCCTCATGTGGTCTTGGGACTTACCCAGATGCAGTCTTTTCACCTGGGTTAGTTTGGGCTGCTTCATGGTATGGTGCCTCAGGGCAGTCAGACTGCTTACAGCAGAGCTACCTTGTGAGTATTCCAGCAAGCGAGAGGAGTATGGAGTCTCCTGTTTACAGCTTATCCTAGGAAGTCACATTCTGTCTTAGTTGAAACAGACTCACTTCTCAATGGAAGGAGTGTCGCAGTACATTGTCAGAACAGATTGCAAAGATGGGGGGCATTGCTGTGACCATCTTTGAGAAGCCTAGTGTGCTATGGAAGGTCATTTCTTTGCTCTTATAACTTATTGTGTATGTTTTTCATTGATACTTCATAAAAATCAGACTCACTGAAACAGATTTCATATGTAATATCTGTATTTTGTATAATTCCTTAAAATATAGGCGAACGATACCTCACAGTCTTGTCATGATATTAAGTGAAAGAAATCATGGCCTACTAGGAAGGAACTCAAGTCAGTGTTTTATCCTTCCCTTACATCATTGTACCACTCTGAAATAATACGTATATTTTTTTCTAGGCTCTGTAGCTGCAAACCTCCTTTAGATCTCCTGTTGATCTGAGTCTCCTAGCATCCCTAGACTGGCCCCCTCCATCCTGAGAGCTTTCTGTTTCAGGCATAATCATTACTAAAGGGACTGAATTTTGTCATTTTCTTTGCTTTTAATCTTTCTTGATAAACAGTGTTTTATTTATTGGGAAGAATGAAAACTTGAACTGTCAGTTTAGTTTAACTTCAGCTATAAAATTAAGGTTGATGTTTATCAGATGATGTATTTTGTTGACTATGTATTTTGACAGTGTAAAAGGGCTGATGGAATCAGCTGTCAACCCGTTCAAGATATTAAAATATTTTCTATACGCAAAGTAATTCTGCACTTAAATTTGAGGTGAATATTGATAAGTGAATATTTATAATGAATAAATTATTCACTGAATATTGTTAAATCTAAGATGCTGTAATAGTATATTACTGTAAATTGTATAATTGATGTCATGGAACTATGTTTACCTCACTCAAAATAACTGATTTTTACTTAAAATTGCATCAAAAATTCAACAGTGTAGGAAATATAATTATCTCCCCCCTCCTTACTATTTTAATTTCTTAAATTGTTAACACTGTCAAATACCTTACATTTATTTTTCATAGGATAAATTCCTACAATGTGTTATCAATTTGGTGAACTTCTACATTATAGCTTAGTTTAATTTTTTTGAGGTATAGGAAAAAAAAACCCTATATTACTTATGGTACTTTAAAGAAGTATAGTATTATGTCCTTATTTATTACTCCCTGGTCTGTAGCACTTTTCAGAGTTTTTATGAGAGAAGTAAATGGTTGATAAAATGTCTTTAGTTTAACTGAAAGATTAATGAAACTTTTATGCTTAAACTTGCTCATGAAAGTAAATTATGGACCTTAAAAAGTGGAAATTAAAGAAGTTTTTGTCTTCTTTCTTGTACTAAAGTTTTATTTTGTGAATCGCAGAAAATTAAGTTGCTTTTAAATTACTCTATCATCACATGAAGTTTTTGCATGACTGAAATACCTGTAATTACTATGTCATTTTTGTCATTGTTGACTTAAAGGTGTAGCTATAATAATCATCTGCTAAATTCTTGGAGAGCAGCTGTGTAAGACCAGTTTTAACAGCTGGGGTAACCCAGCACAGACTATAAGAGTTGAACTTGATCTTGAGGCAAGTTATGTTATAGTCACTGAGAACTTCATACTAGACATTTCTGAAATACTTAATTCAACCCAATAGTTGGGTTTTTGTTTTATCACAAATATTTCTTTAAACATTTAATGAAAATAGTGAGGAAAAGTATCATCTTGATATTAACAACTAAAGTTCTAAGGCAAAATATGGGAACAAAATCCAAAGTCAATTACTCATTTAAAAAAGTCAAATGCACTCTGAATGTCACTGTTTATGCCAGTTTGGTAAACATGAAACTAAGAGATGCTTGCTCCTTGGAAGGAAAACTCTGAGAAACCTAGATAATGTATTAAAAAGCAGAATCATCATTTTGCTGACAGAGGTCGATATAGTCGAAGCTATGGTTTTTCCAGTATTCGTATACGGATGTGAGAGTTTGGACCTTAAAGAAGGCTGAGCACCAAAGAATTGACGCTTTTGAACTGTGGTGCTGAAGAAGACTTTTGAGAGTCCCTTGGACAGCAAGGAGATCAAGCCAGTCAATACTAAAGGAAATCAACTCTGAATATTTGTTGGAAGAGCTGATGCTGAAGCTGAAGCTCCAGTACTTTGGCTTGGATGCCAAGAGCCAACTCATTTGAAAAGACCCTATCCTGGGAAAGATTGAAGGCAAAAGGTGGCAGAGGATAAGATGGTTACATAGCATCACTGACTCAGTGTACATGAATTTGAGCAAACTCTGGGAGATAGTGAAGGACAGAGGAGCCTGATGTTGCAGTCACAAAGTGTTGAACATGACATAGTGATTGAACAACAAGAATAACCTAAAGTTAGGAAAGACTGAAAAACAATGACTTAGATACAGAGAGTGATCTGTCTCACTGTATATCCCAGAATAAATGAGTATGCTTTATAATACCATATTTTCATCTCAAAAGGATATTGATTCTGATTTATTCCACTTTCAGTTGAGTTTAGTCGCTGTCGTGTCCGACTCTTTGCGACCCCATGAACCACAGCACGCCAGGCCTCCCTGTCCATCACCAACTCCCGGAGTTTACCCAAACTCATGTCCATCGAGTCAGCAATGCCATCCAGCCATCTCATCCTCTGTCGTCCCCTTCTCCTCCTGCTCCCAATCCCTCCCAGCATCAGGGTCTTCTCCAATGAGTCAACTCTTCGCATGAGGTGGCCAAAGTATTGGAATTTCAGCTTTAGCATCAGTCCTTCCAATGAACACCCAGTACTGATCTCCTTTAGGATGGACTGGTTAGATCTTCTTGCAGTCCAAGGGACTCTCAAGAGTCTTCTCCAACACCACAGTTCAAAAGCATCAATTCTTCGGTCCTCAGTGGTGGTATAATTTTTGGAATCTGGAAATTTTCTGTTTCTGTTAGTACAAAAGAGTAAGTCACTTGTAGCTTAAATTCACAGACATAATAAATGATAGTTTCCCTGTCAAAAGTTTTTGATATGAGACTTTGAAAAGTTACGGTACAAAATTAGAAATACTTACAGGTTAATTTGTATCTTCCCAAGTGATTTGTTTTAGCTGATTCAAGAATAGTTTATAAAAAATAGAAAATCTTTATGCTGCTCATATGCTGTGGACTTTGGTTTGGAGCAGTTAAATCACGGGCCTTCTGTATAATAATGAATGAAAGAAGCAGTCAAAATCCAGGATAAGCTGCTGTAAATCTTATCATTGTTGTAAGAGAATTGGAGTGTATGGAACTGTAATACATTTTAGAAACACCATATCACTGGTATTTTGTTACATGTAGCATTTATATTTTAATGACCTGTGGCTAGTGCAAATGTTTAGAAGAAAGAAAATCAGAGAGAGATAAGCAGGCAAAATACCTTGTATAGAGAATCTTCTCTTTATCACAGCTTCCCCAATATTGAGTTCTTTTTGGATGGATAGTGTTATCTGGAATCTTAAAATACTACAACACAACTACTAAGATGTTCCAGCTTAATTTTTAAATAAAATTTTGAAAGAATTTAGGAAGTCTTCCTAGAAATTGTTGAGGATTGTGTTTTAAAACATTCTAGTCCAAAATTATCATAGCTGGATTTTGCATCTTTGCTTGCTTTCTTAGTGATTTTTAAGGTTGAAATGTAATCTGCAAAGCTCTATTTTTTTTTTTAATCCGAGTAGTAATGGCAGCTAGCAGTATTGAGCACTGACTAATGTAAAGCATTGTTCTGTGTCTCACTTACATTAACTGAGGCAATCTTGATAACTGTCCTGTGAGGTAAGTTCTGTATAGATGAAATTGAAGCATAGAGGCATTAATTTAAGGACATACCACTAACAAGTGATAGAACCCGGCTTTGAACTATGGCAGTTTGACTGCAGCATCAATATTTTGACTTACTTATTATACTTCCATAATATTTGTTGATATCATTTTAAAAAGAGCTTGTCTGTTTTGAAAAATCCCAGTTTGGATGGGGGTTCATAATTAAGGTTATCTTTAATGTTTTTAAAAGCGTAATATAGACTAAAAATTTTTTTTCTTGAACACATGGAACTAGCTGCATTTTAAAATATTAGCCATTGGGGTTCTCCTACATGTTGTCTACAGTTTCCTTCATTGACTAGGGTTTTCATCTGTATTTGAAGACTTTGTATTTTGGTCATTTCCATACTGATTTAGTGAAGAAGGAAATGGCAACCCACTCCAGTGTTCTTGCTGGAGAACCCCATGGACAGAGGAGCCTGGCGGGTTACAGTCCTTGGGGTCGCAGAGTCGGATACGACTGAGCACAGGCACATGCTGATTTAGAACATTGCTTTACAACTTCTGTTAACTTGATTGCTCAGAAAAAAAATGAAACAGTAGTTTGGGAATTAGTACTCACTTTGCTCAATCGCTAATATTGTCTCTTTTTCACAGAAGTATATTGTAGACATGTAATGTGTTTGCTTGAGTTGCAATGCTCCGTACTATCCAGTTGAGGGCAGCTACTTACTGATTTTAAAAATGAGTTGAATTAGAATGTCACCACTTTGTGTTTACCAAAACTTGATATCTAGTGTAAAATACAACATTTAATATATAAAACTGCTTTAATGTTCATTTCTATTATTACCATAAATAATTTCTTAAAAATGGACAACTAGTTTTACTTCATAATAATTTTGCCCTCTTAAAAGCAGTAAAATGAGCCCTGTTTATTTTAGTTTTAATTTCCCCAGTCCAAATTCTTTGCAGTTTCAAATCTCCTCCCCTTTCCCTGCTTTAGGATCAGAATCCAAGGAGATTAGAGAAGTTTATATCATTCTTACCTTCAAGCTATCTACCTGTAAATGCATGTGATTACAAGGTTTTTAGATAGAAAAGGGAAAACTGATTTTCAGTATGGTATCTTTATTAAGTGCAAGTTGAAACTGGAGTTCATCTGATTCATTTTTGTCTGCAGAACAGTTAAACTAGTGGAATGTAGTACACTCTTCTAATTTTTCTGGATTGAAATAACACAATAGTTTAAAGTATATCTTCTGTGTGGTTCCAAGAAATGAATTTTGAGGGGTTAATTAACTAACTGATTTCAGAGATATCACTGAGAGAGGTTTTCTTTTTTTTAGAATAATGTCAGTCTGCATAAAGCTGTATGTAATATTAACAAAGTAGACACTGATAGTAACTTGGAGGAGGGCATTCTGCGTGAGCAGCTTCAACAAAGGGATTTATTTTCCTAATCAGGAGAAAAAAACACTATATGACTAAAGGTTGTTTTTTTTTTTTTTAATTATACTTGTGTTAAGAAATAAAGTGAGCACCAGATGAAATGCCGAGACTAGAATGAGGCTAGAGACATTCATTCTTCAAGGTAGTAAATAGTTCAGTGGGGCCATGGACGTGTTTTTCTTAGATATCAGTCTCAGCTTTTTCTGCCATATCAACTTACAGTTTTCTAGTACCTTCTCTCCTATCCCTAGATCTCTATTGGTTTTTTTCCCCCCAGTGATTATAGTAGTATTCTTAGACATTTACTTTTTTATTAAAGCATTGTTTTTATTGTGATTAAGTGCCTATAACATAAAATTTACCATGTTTGAGTGTACAATTCACTGGCTTCACGCACATTCACAGTGTTGTGCAGCCGTTCGCACTGTCATCTCCAGAATCTTTTTTATCTTTTCCAACAGAAACTCTGTACCCTTTGAACACTAGCTCCTCATTCCTCATATAAGTGGAATCATACAATATTTTTCCTTTCTTGACTTACTTCACTTATCTTCAAAATTTACCTATGTTGTGTCTGAATTTTCTTGCTCTTTGGGCTGAATGATGTTCTTTGTATAGGTATGTGCCACTGTTTTCACCCGTTCATCCACCAGTGGCTCCTTAGGTTGTTTCCCCACCTCTTGGCTTTCGTGAATAATGCTGCTGTGAACATGGGTGTACAAATATCTGTGTGAGCCCTGGTTTTAGTTCTTTTGGGTGTATATCCAAAAGTGGAATTGCTGGATCACATAGTAATTTTTTGAGAAATCTCTCTTTTCCACAGTAGCTTTGTCCGTCCTACATTCCCACCAGCAGCACACAGGGTCCCAGTTTCTCCACATCATTGCTAACACTTATTTTTCTGTGTGTGTGTGTGTGTATAAGTAATAACCATGTTAATGGATGTTCAGTGTGGTTCAGGTTTTGATTTGCATTTCCCTAATGATTAGTGATATTGAGCATCTTTACATGTGCTTATTGGTCTATATATGTATATATCTACTTGGATGAATGCAGTTGTTTACTTTTGTATAAGTAAAAAATGTAACCTCTGCTAATGATTTTGCATTTTCAAGTATTAATTCATTTTAAATTGTGATGTCAGAGAAGGGTGTACTTTAAGAAAATAGCATCATGGCTGGACTAGGGGTATTTCTTGTGTGTGGATTGCCTTCCCAGTAACCCAGTTGGTAATATTTAGTAAGATAGGTCTCTCCAGAATCAAAGAAGAAATCACCCATTTCTGACATTTCTCTTTTCTAATTCTCTCCATATCACATTCTAAAAATCTATAAATACAGTTGGAAAGAGCAAGAAGTGAGATGACTGGCTTTTGGAAGAAGAAAATAGAATGGAAGGAGAGAACAAGCTAAGTGGCTGAGCATTGTGAATGGATGGTTCAGATCTGTTGTCTATCATCTGTTTCAAAACTACTACCCATTCTCACACTAAGATTTTTAAAAATCCTCATGACGTTCTAGTTTGTGGGCTTGCATATGAAATATAGCATAAAGATTAGTGTGGCATAAGTGGTTAATTTAGGAAACTATTTGAGATAATGCTAGAAAGATGAGTTTGGGGCCACTTGGAGGAGAGTTTTCATCTCCAAACTTTATCTTAGGCATTGGGGAACCATTCAGAGTTCTTGAGAAGTGGATTGTATAGCACATTCCATCTCCATGTTTTAGCAAGATATATCTGACTGTGGTATATCAGAGAAATTAGGCCCTAAGGATTTGTGATGAGCTGGTTAGTAATTATTCATTTTACTTTAATTACATCACAGGTTATATTTATAAGTATTTGGGTTTTAAAATATATTTTATCAGTCACGGGACTATTATACTTTCAAGTGGAATTGCTAAGTATTTCAGAATTATAGAGATTGAACTGAAATTTGCAAACAACTAAAATGTCACCTGTTAAGACTAACCTGAAGTGTTTATTATTAACTATCCAGAACTAGAGTCGATTTAATGTCTTAGTGAGTATGAGATAAAGAATGGTACGTATAGAAGAAGAAAAGGGCTTACTAAAGACAAACACTTGAAGATACAGTGCTCATTCTGAATTTAGCTAAGATAGGACAAATGTATGTTTATAGTGTTTGAGCATGCATAAATACTGCCCTTAAATTTGAAGCACAGTTCAAAACAATCCTAAAATAATAATGCTGATATTTGCTTAAGAAAGGCAGTAAATATTCAAAAGAAAATACAGTGATTAACTTTTGGATTTTTATAGAGAAAAGTTCACTTTCACTTTCTAGGGAGTATACCTAGGTTCGTCACTGGAGAAGTTTTCGAAGGGACCCTGTGGCACAGCCCTGCTCTGGTTGTCTTACTGACTTTGCAAGGGAGGTTCACCAGCTGTTTGACTGGCAGGAGCAGGAGCTTTCACTTCAGTAGTTTATAATTCCTGGCTATTCTAGGATAGTTTGCACTTCACCAAGCCTCAGACAGGTCAGGACATTCGGTAGGAGAAGGTTGAAAGACAAAAGCAGCAGGCCTTGGGTTCTCAGCCTTTTTTTTTTTTTTTAAATTAGAAAGTTGTATTTTAATTTGGTGCTTAGAGTTTTTAGTAATGTGCCTGTATTACATGTAGAGAGTATTCATCAGCCAAGAGGAGTTTTAAAATGTCAAAACCGGGGAAGGCTACTCTAAACCATGGCTTGGTTCCTGTTGATCTTAAAAGTGCAAAAGAGCCTCTACCACATCAAACCGTGATGAAGATATTTAGCATTAGCATCATTGCCCAAGGCCTCCCCTTTTGTCGAAGACGGGTAAGTCTTACACATTTTAAAAACAGGAATATTTATTGAAATGAACTACTTCTGCCTCTTTTGGTGAAAACATGCTTCAAATTTCAATTGATATTTATAACAAACTATTGGAGCATTATGTTGCCCCTGAAAACTTCTGTAAGTGACAGTTTTAGTAACATGATAGAGAGTCTTGAGGGCAAGGTTACCTAATTTACCTTTTTGTCTCTTTCATTTATTTTTATGGTATTAGAATTCTTTAAACTTCCTTAAAATTGGTAAACTTAAAAACCGTGTTTTGAAATATGTTGGCAAATACTGAAAACCCAAATTTGTTGTTTTTATTTTATGGGAAAAGTAAAGAGCTGGTGGGACTGTCCTTTAACATGGGAATTACAGTATCTAGCTCTTATAAAGAGTTTATCTGCCACTTGAAGCTGGATTATTTTTAAATCACTATTTTTTAAATTAAACAACATAATAGAGACATTACTTTTTGCTGTTATATAAAATAAAACTAGTGTGCTGTTGTGTGGCAGTTACGATGTAGTTTATATATAGACAATCCTGAAGTAACAAACATTTTGTAGAATTTGTACTAATCTGTAATCAGGTTTGATTTTCTGTATGTTCTTCAGGATCACATTCTCCTCCCCGCCAAGTTTTGACCCTGTTAATCTTAATGGTTTTGTTGTATTTTTCCAGTTACTTCCTATTGCCATTTTGGATTATTAACTAGAGTAATATATTTTTAGATCTAGTATATGTTTAGGATCCTGAACACATTAAACTAAAAAATACCTGTCAGAGATGCACATGTCCATACTATTAGTGTTTTTAGTCCTTTTTAACCCTTTCCTCTTTTCTTTTAACTGAAAGACAAATATTCTATTAAACAAATAGGTTAACTTACAATACCTGAAAAATATTTTTCCTCTTCATTTGCTGGGACTTTAAATAGCCTTTGTGAAAATAGGTTTTCTAGTTACTTTAGGTTTTGGACTCTTTCTGCTTCTACTCCGAATAAGTGGTAGCCATGTTGAAAAGCATTTTAAGTAGATTTTAAATGTAATACAAATTAAACATTGAATATAAAATATGAATCTCTCTGTCACCTCATTTTCTTCTTTACTATGTTTTCAGAAAGTGTTTCTTTTTTTCTTTAAATCTTTTCTTTTGCTTTGTCACTTTTATAACTTCTGAATGAGGTCACTGCTCTGATTTAAGCCTTTACACAGAGCATTTTCTAGTAGCCTCTTTAAGGTCATTAATAAATTAATTTTTTATTTTAATACTTCTGTAAAAAATATCAATACAAGTAAACCATCAAATTAAGGAAAATAAATTGGATTTTTTTAATTGAGGGGTTAAGATACTGACAATCAAGGTAATTTTTTTCTTGTTGAATATTTCTAATAAATTTAAGTACACTGTATGACGGATTACTTCATTATGTCACATTGCGCATTTTCTGTCTTCATCTTCTTTACATGAAACTTAAAAGAATCAGGAGCAGATTCTATTAGGAAAATTTAATAGACACCGTGAAGGCTTTCCTCGAGGGTTTCCTAGGGTCGCTATTCAGATTGACTTTTCTAGGTTACTGTTGACGTTAAATTATAGCCTGGCATTTGTAATTACAGGAGAGTACTAGATCTGAAAAGTAGAATTCAAACTAGAACATCATTCTAATTTAGGGGAAGATAGTTAGAAAACAGAATTAACACACTCATTTTTACACTGCCTGCCAATAATTTACTATTGCAAAACTCATTGACTCTGACTACTAGAAATATTAGAGGGCTAGTGTAATTATATCCCCATCCCCTCCTTTTTGCAACTGGTTAATTTAAGTAGCTTTGATTCACATGTTCTTTGTTGTTTAATTACTTATTTTCCCTTAGTAACGTTAATGATAGACACTTTAAATGTATTTTTTATCAAAGATCTTGAAAAGACTTCTGGTGTGATATGTAATTAATCATATTTTGTATCTAACATCCAGTATATCTTTCATTAGATGTGTTTAGCCTCTTTTAATCAAATTATTATACACTGACCGCATGTGTATAGTCTTCTCTGTTTTGTAGGCCATTTTTTTCTTCTAAGTAGTGAGCTAATACTGTGTACTGTGTGACCTCTTAAAAGACTGTGTAGGTTTGACTTGTTAAAAGTTGAAAAATAATGTTATTGCCCCTCCATTCATCATAGGTATTGATCTATTGAATGTTTGCACAATAAAATAATTTTTTAAATAGTGAAAAATTCTTTGGAATAATTTTCATAACTACAACTTCAATTTATAGCTCTTGAAATGCTTTTACAGAATTAATTTACTCCATCATTAAGTACTATCAGTACTGCTAGTCTAATTTATTATTATGTAAATGATTTTGGTTTCTAAAATAACTGATCATCCTTTAAAGGGAGAGAAAATTTACAGGAAAAACTGAGTTTATAAAATCACTGTAAAATTGTTTTATTTTTCTTTGAAATTGGAATGCCTTTATGGTAATACTGTATTTCCAAATCCTAAGATACATTATTTTTCTACATTTTAAACATATGTGAAATTAGGATATGTCTTGTTGGAATTTCATAGCTTATCTGGCACCATTTTTTGCTTTCTGATGATAAGAGAAATAATAATATCTTGCAATTAATAATAGTATGTTGAAAGAAAATTCACTTTAAGGCTTAAATCTTGAACTCCTTTTGTTTTTGTTCAGAGACTTTTAAGTATTTACAATATTCTCATAAGGTTATTCTTCAGTGTTACTTTTTGGTAGAAATTTCTAAGTGACATGAAATTCATGGTTTATATCCAGGCTTTAAAAGATACCTGGTTGACTATTGGTTTATAGAAAAATATGTTTTTAGAGTGCATTTATATTCTTGGATTTGAACCACATACCAGTTGTGTAGCATAAGCCGCAGCAGCAGAGCTGAGTAAGAGAATGGGGTGAAACTGCTGGTGGAAGCTGTAGGGAGGTGAGGGGGAGGCAGTATGGTATGGAACTTGGTCCCCTGAAGCCCAGGAGCTCAGGCAACAATGAAATATATGACTAGTTTTCTGATAGTTGAAAATAATTTTGTAGTGGTTATATTCTATACCAAGTTCTGTTTAAAGTACCATGTCCATGTTTAAAAATAAACACTTTGCTTTAAAATGAAAATGGAGATAAAATTAAAAAATATTTGTGTCATTTGAGAAAAGATTTGAGTTAATATCACTCCTGTGGATTGTTATCATTGAGTACATGCATGCTCAGTCGCTTCAGTCGTATCTGACTCTTTGTGACCCTATGGACTGTAATCCAAGAGCTCCTCTGTCCTTGGGATTCTCCAGGCAAGAATACTGGAGTGGGTTGCCATGCCCTCCTCCAGGAGACTTTTGTGGCCCAGGAATCAAACCTGTGTCTCCTGCATTGCAGGCACATTCTTTAGCATTAGTTTAAGTCAAGGGTCCACAAGGGTCCTTTTTCTGCAGAGGGCCAGCAACTATTCTGGGCTTTGTGGACCAAATAGTCACTATAGAACTACTGAGCTCTGCCATCGTTTGAAAGTAGCTGTAGACAGTACTTACAGGAGTGGCTGACTGGACATGACTGTGTTTTAATAAAACTTTATTCATGAAACAGTGACATAGGTTTTTAGGATTACAGTACTACCATAGTAAGTCTTGTGCATACATCTTTTTGTTTGAATATAAGTTTCAGTTAACAGTAAAGTTTTAGAAAGATTGTTAGAGCCATAAGCCTTTTCATTCCTTTAGAAATCCTGATTCTCTCTTCTAATTCTTTTGTAGCTATGTAGAGAAAAATGTTTATGTGCCTAATCACTAGAATTTTTACATCCTACTTGTTAATTTACCTTCTCAATATACAGTTGTTGGTTAATCGCTAAGTTGTGTCTGAATTTTTTGTGATCCCATGGACTGTAGCCTGCCAGGGCCCTCTGTCCATGGGATTTCCCAGGCAAGAATACTGGAGAGGTTGCCATTTCCTTCTCCGGGGGAACTTCCCAACCCAGGGGTCAGAGTGCATCTCTTATATTGGCAGGAGGATTCATTACCACTGCGCCCCAGGAAAGCCTTGCTATCATTGTAAAAGAACCTACTAAATACACTGTGCATTCTCCAGCTATTTTATGTATTTTAATTAACTTTTAAATGTTTGTTAATGTTGTAAGTTAGGTATTATCTCCACTTGGTGTACTTGAAAGCCAAGGCTCAAACAAGTTACCTCTCCCCAATTTTCTTGATAAATAGTAAAGCTGGTGTTTAACCTCAGGACTCTCCAGTGCCACAGGTAGTAGCTATTCTCTTTCTACTATGTTTTTTGACCTTCTTTTTAGAATGAACTTAAACTTTTTTCAACCACGTTATACTTTGAAGGGTAAGCCTGGGAACCTATCAATGTTGACATTGTTTCTTTGACAAAATTCATTCAAAGCTTCAAATAATTGACCTGAAGCTAACTTTGGTAGCATATTATATTTATACATTGAGTATTTTTTTGTGTGCTCTCTTTTTAAAATGTTTCATTTGTAAAGTTATCCCACAGATGCAATGATTCTAGGCATAAAAAACTAGAAATATTCAAACAGTATGTATGTTTATTGTCTTTCTAGAAGCTGAGGGGTGGTACCTGTTAAAGAAAAAGTTTTTCATAACCCTTGTTAAAATCAAGACAGTCGTTCAGGAGGACTGTCACGGTACACGTGGGGACTGTTACTAGTCTGTGCATGCTAAGTTGCTTCAGTCATGTCCGACTATGTGCGATCCTATGGACTGTAGCCCGCCAGGCTCCTCTGTCCATGGGATTCTCCAGGCAAGAATACTGGAGTGGGTTCCCATGGCCTTCTCCAGGGCATCTTCCCAACCCAGGGATTGAACCCACATCTCTTTACCTCTCCTGCATTGGCAGGCAGATTCTTTACTACTAGTGCCACCTGGGAAGGGCCTTCTACTAGGGAGGCTTATAGGGAAGGCAGATTGGGCTCAACTCTCAAAAGTATGAATTTACAGCCATAAAGCAGGTTAGGAGGTCAGATGGTAGACAATTACTAAGAAGTATCGGGGCTAACAGGATGACACTGGTTAAATGAACTAATCAAGGTGATCAGACATCACCTGGGGGATGGGAGACTGGCAAAGCCAGCAGATATGGAGGGGAGGTTCAGGTCCCGAGTGTCATCAGTATCAAGGGTGGGGAATTCTGGTTAATATGATTTAGCAGGATTCTTGCTAAAATTTGGTTCTTGAGAACATGCCCAAGGGCAGGGCCTAGTTGAAAAAGAGCTCAAAGGAGCCTGATTAGAGTTTGGTTAAGGAGAGAGTTGTTGTCATACTGCCAGGTCTGTGTTTGGTAGGCAACTAGTCAGAACAGTGTGTCTGACAGATTAGCCATCTTCAAACTGTAGTGCGGTTCCAGTCTCATCCATTTGTTCAATTAATACTTTTGACTGTGATGACAAAAATTTAAAATAACATTATACCTCTCTTAGCTTCTATATTCTCTTGGATTCAAGTTTTTTTCTTCGTTGTTGAATTATTAATAGTAACTTTTAAGAATATGCTGTATTCAAAATTTTATTCTCATTCAGGCATAATCTATTTTGTTGTTTTGTATGTATAATCTTCAGTTAGTTCAAGCTCTCTATAATTTTTTAGGCTCCTTTAATAGACTTTTCAGCAAATATCTGCCAGTTTTATCAGACAGTTGTATTGCCTTTGTTTCAGAAAACAACCTCTCTATTTACTCTACAGTATAATTTTCACTTGTATGAAGATTTTGTAAGCCATTATAAGTTCTGTTGTTCAAGCAAACTTGTGAAGTACTACCTTCCTGAGTAGTTTGATAATCCCCTAAATCCTCTGAGTTGAGTGATGATATAGAGAATTTTTATTTTCTTGCAATAGTTAATATCTTCTACTTTATAAAAATTAGATATGCTCAGTATGTAAAATACAGAAGTGTTTCTTCACATTTTCCTAAATTATCAGTAATTCCACTGCTCACAAATAGCCACAATAAAAATTATAAGGAAATAATTTTTAATTGATACTTTAATTCATTTTTAATATATCGTTGGTAGTTCCCCATGGCTGCAGTTATTCAAAAGTGTATTATAATCTGTCAACTGGATGTATCATCATTTTCCTACTGTTGCTAATTTGGTCAGTGACCTGCTTTGAACTTTTTTATATATAAATCTTTAATGTCCCTATACACCTTTTTCTGGAAGTAGAATTATTGGGTCAAGGAATATGAATTTTTTTTTAGATTCCTGATAAATACTGCTAAATTGTTTTCCAGAAAGACTGTGTCAAATCAAAACCAACATGAGGGACTTCCAATGTTGTTTAACAAGAGAAAGAGATCATATTTTAAGCAAATTTATTGCTAGTATGACCAAGTTTTATGGATTTTACTTACTTGATAATATATTTCAGTGTTTATTGTTCTAAGTTTTCTATCGAAGGAATGTTTTTTCATTTTGAGAAAATAATTATACGTGTTTATACTTAAAACTTCAATAGGAAAATATACAAATAGAACAAGAAATTATTTGTTGCTAATGTGATTTTTAAAACTTCTTTCTGGAAAATAATATTGGCCATTGACCTGTCATGCATATTATTTTTAGCTATAATTTTCTTCTACTCTTCCCATAGTTTTAAAGCTAGCTATCTCTTTTTTTATCTGCACAGTTGATCCATATGTGTAGTTTTATAATTTATAATTGATTTATATATTTTTACTGTCTTATGGTTATCTCAGTTTTTGTCATCTTAGTTTATAAATTTATATTTCTGAGTTTTAGTGTGATGTTTGTACAGTTTAAATGACAGCCTCTCCCAAAGTATATTGCTATTAATAATCTCTACTACAGGAGTACTTTTCATGCTAGCAAACGCAGCTGCCAGAAATACTTGCCTGTTTCTTAAAGCACTACAACTTAGTCTTACATTTCTGACATAGCTTTGCCTTTTGCCCCAATCCAGGTTTACCTTTTATTTTTATTTTTTAATTCTAGTCTAGCTATGATTAATTCTTTTTAAAAGTAGTTATAGCAAATCTGGAAAATCCCATCTGCTCTTCTAAAATGTCTTGATGCCTGAAAGAGATTTCACGAGACTCAACATTTGTTTCTTTAATTCAACATTAGTCAAGAGGAAATAGTTGGATATTTCCTTAACCTACAGAAAGAATGAAGCCTTTAAAAAGCCAGCACCATGTTCCCCTCCCCCATACTAGTCTATTCTGTATCTGCCAGTTTACATTTGTGCCACCTTCTCCAAATCCTTTCCATGACCTCGCAGTCAAGCTTCTCTCTGGATGGAACCTTCCTCCTGGCACTGATGGCTCCCACCGTTGTCCTCATCCATGAGTGGGGCATACTGTAGCTGTGGCCATTACCTTCGGCTCTTAGACTTAAACATGTGCTGTCTAGTGGTGTTATTTGACAGCTTCATTTAGTTATCTTGTCTCCTCACTTGAGGCTACAAACTCCTAGACTTCAAAAATTATCTTTAATATCTTTTTATGTATGACCAATTTGTTGAAGTTTTTGTTAAGTCTAGAAAATTCTTTAAGGAGTTTTGATACTGTTAGAATATGACATGTTTTTGTTTACTAAATACTTTGAAATGACTGTGCAGCTGTGATTTTGAATATTTCATTTTCTAAATATAACTAAACTCAGATACAGTTTGACGCTTAATCTTAAAAGTAATTACTACTTAGCAGTTTTGAAAATGAAGAAACAAACATAGGGTATACTCATTTAGATGGCACTTATCAGAGTCTGCCATAGCCAAAAAAGTCAGAAAATATGAAAACTGTTAGAAAACTTTAGAAAGGAAGAAGAACAGAGTGGTGCAGTGAGCAAGTTTGGAGAGTGATTTTAATAGATTCTCTGATTTTTTTTTTTAAAGTGCATAAACTAAAATGGAGCTTTCTAAAGTTTTTTCCACACATGTATTCCATTGGAACTAGGGGGGAAAATGACATTTTCAGATCATCTGATATCTTTTATTGTCACTTTATTTTATCAACAAAGGAATTAACTGGTTACCACATATCAGGAGATTTTGTTTTAAATCCTGTCAGTTTCTTAACAATGTTTCCTGTATCATGCAAAAGATGAGTAAGCAGAATAGATTCTTCCCTTCTTCCTGTGGATATACAAAAATGAAAATCACAGTTCTTTTGAGCATTTTATAGTTAGTGGTTAAACCACAAATAAAGCCTTATAGTACAAAAGGGTAGTTGCTTAAATGGACTCCTATACCAAACACTGCAGGAGCATGAGAGGGCCACCTTAGTCTCGATGCAGACGGCGCAGGAAAGGCTTCACAGCACCTTTAAAATGGGAAGGATGCTGTTTGCTAAGCAGGAGATCAGAGAAGTTGTGGACAGAAGAAACTTGTGTTATTGCTTGGTCTCACATATTGGGTTTTTTTCACTTTAATTATACTGCTGCAAATTATTCACTTTTTTCTGGATATGAGATTTATTAACAGTAATAACATTCCCAAAATATGTATTAACTTAGAAGAAGGTTGTGAACTTTTCTAGAATGTGTAGACATAACAGTGAATTAGATGGACAATGGCCATGCCCTGATGGAGCTTAGATTCTAATTCAGGGAAGCAGAAAAGTAATGTTAATGTTTTGATGTTGCTAAAACAGGCTAACAGTATAATACGAGTCTAACGGGATGCAGGGGAGACACTGTTCTAAGTACTTTCCACATATGAACTCATTTAATCCTGACAATTACCTCATGAAGTAAGAGATTGCATTATGTTCTCCCTATTTTGTAAATATAGGATCCAGAGGTGTAGGAAGTTTAGCTGACTTGGCCTAGAGCTAGTAGATGATGGAGCTAAGATTCTAACCTGGGTGTCTAGCTGCTGCTGCTAAGTCACTTCAGTCGTGTCCCACTCTGTGCGACTCCTTAGATGGCAGCCCACCAGGCTCCCCCGTCCCTGGGATTCTCCAGGCAAGAACACTGGAGTGGGGTGCCATTTCCCTCTCCAGTGCATGAAAGTGAAAAGTGAAAGTGAAGTCGCTCAGTCATGTCCGACTCTTTGTGACCCCCTGGACTGCAGCCTACCAGGCTCCTCCGTACATGGGGTTTTCCAGGCAAGAGTACTGGAGTGGGGTGCCATCGGGTGTCTAGCTACAGCATCATTAAACACTATGGTATATTGATTGGGTAAGGATTTGTTGAAGGAATGGTTTCAAGGGTTAACTTTTGCTATGTAATCCTAGATTTTAAAATATGACAGAGGATAAGATGGCTGGATGGCATCACTGACTTGATGGACGTGAGTTTGGGTGGACTCTGGGAGTTGGTGATGGACAGGGAGGCCTGGCGTGCTGCGATTCATGGGGTCGCAAAGAGTCAGACACGACTGAGCAACTGAACTGAACTGAATTCATATTTTGTTTTCACAGTTTATGATGACTTCAATAACATTGTTTTCTAGATGTTTTTGTCATCTTGTGATGTCAAAGTATTATGTTGTGCCTCAGTTGTCAGATATTAATGCAAAGAAAATTATTGTTTGTAAATCTACAACTACAGCATAGAAATAACTGCCATGAATTCTTACCCCTTTTGTTGATGACAATCAGGGCAAGCCTATTTAAACTTGTAGGTCATATTTTACAGAAACTAACTTAGTTTAAGATGTGGAGTATGGGAGACAGATGAAAAATATGCTAGAAATAAACAGGTTACAAAGCTTCTGGCTTGGCAAACAAGTATGAAATAAACCCATGGTCCCTTGTCTGCAGACCAAGAGTCCAGTAAGCCCTGAAAACAAAATGCTTTAACATGTTATCCAAATCTAACCCTGACTAACATAAGCCAGTCATGTTTATTATTTATCTGAATATTTATATATTTTGCTACAGAAATGTTCACATGTGATATACTACAAGTGTTCTGCCATGCACAGCATGTGTCCCATGTTACCTTCTAAACTCCAGAAAGTTTTGAAATCAGGAACACAGCTTTCTCCAAAATTGTGGCACCAACTGCAGACCTTTGAGTTTTACAGCTATCATCCACATATAAAAACTGGAATATACTTTGAAATGTCAAAATAACCTAAGCCTTATCTTAAGTCCGTCTACATTCATATTTAAATGCGTTACATTAATACCTAAATTTTATTAACCCAATTATGGGCAGCTCCATATAGTATGATGATAGTTCAGAGCTTATATATTATTTTTCTTCAGTGATTAAATGCAGCTTATACTAGCAGACTTTAAGTGAGGAAGGAGCATGTCAGCCACTTATTTTTCTCAGTTTTCTGCAAAATATTAACACCACTAAATTAATTTTCATTCTGCTAATGCGTATTAGGCATATCCATCGTCCTTGTGTGTGATGCTAATGTACAAAGATGAATGAGGCAGTAAAGACCTTCCCTTAAGAAGGCCACTGATGCTTTTCTGTCTCTGAAAGACTTATCTCATTTTCTCCTTTCCATGGTCACATATCAAAAGCAGAGGAACACGGATTAATTAATCCATTCAGTAAATAAGCATCTGTTAATTTCCAGGCACAGATAGATACAGTATTGAACAAAACAGAAAAAGAAAAAGACATACCATTTTTATCATTTAATATTTCAGTGACCCTGAGATTTCCACCTCAGTGTGGACAGGATGGGCTTCCCAGGTGACTCAGTGGTAAAGAATCCACCTGCCAACGCAACAGACGTGGGTTTGATCCCTGGATCAGGAAGATCCCTAGAGGAAGAAATGGCAACCCACTGCAGTATTCTTGCATGGGAGATCCCATGGACAGAGGAGCCTGGTGGGCTACAGTCCATAGAGTGATAAAAAGTTGGACATGACTGAGCACACAGGCACACACATGGATATCATGTTTGGTCTGCTTCAGTACAGAGTGTGTCACCAGACACTTTTATTCAGTTGTGTACTTCTCATTCGGAGAAGGCAGTGGCAACCCACGCCAGTACTCTTGCCTGGAAAATTCCATGGAGTCGCTAAGAGTCGGACAGGACTGAGCGACTTCACTTTCACTTTTCACTTTCATGCACTGGAGAAGGAAATGGCAACCCACTCCAGTGTTTTTGCCTGGAGAATCCCAGGAACAGGGGAGCCTGGTGGGAGGCTGTCTGTGGGGTTGCACAGGGTTGGAGACGACTGAAGTGACTTAGCAGCAGCAGCAGTACTTCACATTTCCAAGAGGGTTGTTGATCATTTATTTGTGTTATGGTTTCTCCATATGTATATAAGGGTGCATCCATACACATACATATTAATACATATGCACACACTCTGCCCCACTTGATAGCATTATGTTGGTAACTTAATTGAAAAATATTATGATCTATAAGTTTTCAAATACTGCTGGATAGTATCCAGTATAGAATATTACCTTAAGGCTCTGAAAGATTAAATATGATGCCATACTATTTCGTTTTTCATGTTCTTGCCAGAAAACTTTAGTCTGTAATATCAGGCTCACCATAGTGATTTCTTCCTGGGTTGTTCCTAAGTCAGAATTAGAGTTCTTGAACTTGTTAATGGAAACTTGCATAAGTTAATGTGTCTCACATATAAATCAGTTAAATGATGGTAGATATAATTGTGGTAGATGTAAATAATGATACTATAATGTAGGATTTTTTAAAAATGTGGTGTTTTTCTATAGGAATAATACTGGAAAGGACTACCATTTGTGGTAAAACTAATGACATTCTTAGTTTCTTTTACAAGAACTTATCAATGCAGCACATCTCTTTATTTGCATATATAGTGCTTTATTCCTACAATGGGTAGAAGTAAAATAATTGTAGGTTTTTTAAAAGTAAATCTAAGATTAGATTAATAAAAGTTTCTCTTGTGGTTTTGGTAATGTCTATGTGTGTAAGTTTATGTATACATTTATGAGCTTTATTGAAATTGTTTTAGATCTTGGGGAAACAATTCAACAGTATTTCTCAGACATTAATATAGAAATATTGACCTCAAATGCACATAGCTTATTAGCCATTTGTTTATTTTCTTATGTTTTTTAATGATCATGTAATGTTGTGGCTTCTCTGTAGCTCAGACAGTGAAGAATCTAGTTACAGTGCAGGAGACCTGGGTTTGATCCCTGGGTCAGAAAGATCACCTGGAGAAGGGCATGGCAACCCACTCCAGTATTCTTGCCTGGACAGCTCCATGGACAGAGGAGCCTGGCGGGCTACAGTCCGTGGGGTCACAAAGAGTCAAACACAACTGAGCAACTAACACTACATGTAATGTTGGGGAAATCTATTTTGAGAGAAAAAAAAATACATGATAATGTTGGATGAAATTCTCTTAAACTTCTTCTCCTTACTAGTCTTGAAAATGAAAATTGAAATCTGTGGGTTATTCCTATATTTAATTACATTTTTATGTATGGATGATCTCATATCATTCACTTGGGAGCAATTTAAACAGCTTAAACAGCTTTTCAATAATCCACAGATACCTCTACATTATCAGTTCAGATTTTAAAATGTCATTGTTACTACTAGTTTGAACATGTAGGGGCAGTATAGTACTGTTTTTATAAATCTTGTCTGAATTTGTGAGTATTTCAAAAATCTTTAAAGTGTTGTTAGAAGCTTTTTTTTTTTTTTTTGAGGAAGTACAACTTCATATCTTGTTTTTTAAAGGATAATTGGTACTATTTAAGTTGGGACTATTCTTTCAATTCAGTGTGTATATATATATATACACACACTATAGAAAAGCTTTTATATTATAGAAGCTCATTGCCTTGATTTATATTTGAAGTCAAAGACTATGTTAAGCTAATTAACAGGGAAAATGCATTTTTATGGTTAGACAATAAAATAGAGGACAAGTGGATTCACAGAAATACTAAAATCAGTGCAATTTTGTTCTTATTCGTTCTGTACCAGCCTTTCAAAATTAATGGTTAAAAAAGTTAAGTCTTAATTTTTCAACCTGATAAGTAAACAAAACTTAAAACTCCTAAACACTTAGTTTAAGATTCCTTAATATGTAAATAATTTTTCAATAACAAAATGATTAAGAGTTGTTACAAAATTTATAGTAGCTTTTTTTTTCACTGAAGGCAATCTGCATTTAATAACGAAAAAGCAACAACTGAATAGTTATCTCTTCTACCCATTCCACTTATTTATTCCATCTATTCAACAACTTTTAGAAGCCAAGAATTTCTTTAGGTGTTTGGAGTACAACAATGAACGAAGGCAGACCCAAATCCTCGCCCTTGTGGAGATAATATCAGAGTGGTAGACTGTTTAAGAGCATAGAGATAGTCATTTAGACTGGGCTGAAGTTTTTAGCCTCATCCTTTATTAAGCCTCTGTAGGATGGAGATAATAATAGTACCTGCTTCACAGGATTGTTTTAAGGGTTAAATGAAATAATGAATAGAAAGTATAGTTGCATGATAAGAACTTTGTAACTGTTATGAAGTCCACATAAGACTTATTTAGATGTGCTGGTAAAAATTGTAATTCTCATGTAATAGCACTTCTTTCACTGTGGTTTGTATTTTGATTTTTTTTCATTTTTAGTTTCTTTAGATTGTGAGAGAAAATGCATAACACCAATTTTAAATGGTCATTTTTCTTAAACAGTTTCCTGAGTGACTGTTAATCTCTAAATGGAAAGATACTGCACATAAAATATTAACGTGCTTTATATCTACTTACATTCCGTAGATTCCTTCAGTGTGACTCTCATGTATATAAAACTTAACCCCAACATGCCTTCCTGAATTAAGAAGGTAACATGTGATATCTTAGTATTTTGTTTAGAGTTTCAAATGTGTTGGCTTCAAATATCATAAACTTTTGAAAAATTAAATTTCTATATAAAAATTAAAAACATAATTTGTCAGTTCACGTTAGTGGCTAGAATGTCTAGGAAATAGTTTCCATAATGGTTTTTAAATTCTGTCTCTTTCTTTCCCCTAAGGCCCCCAAAAACGTTAATTAAGAAATGGAACAGGTTAAAATCTTTGAAAACTGGCTTTTCCAAATGACATCTTATTACTATATAAGAATTGATATTTAAAAAGTTAAAGAATGGGTTCACAAGTCTTAACAAAAGTACTTAGAAATTTTAGATCTATCTTTGGTATCGTGTGCTGCTCTTATTTCTTTTTATTTTTCAGTTATGTGGAAAGCCCACGTTTAACACACATGTGCATACACAGGCACCAGTACCCATCCCCCAAATACGCACAGATAAAATTCTCATCACCACCACCTCCCTGTTTAATAGCTTATCTGCTCTGTTCATGCGACAACTGCTTCATTGAGGGGAAGTTGTTGTTCTGCCGTTTTCATATTAGCTTTGTTATCATGCAGGATTTTCAGCTGCTCACGCTCATTACCATACAGCTGGTATGTAGAAACGAGAAGGAAGCAAGCAGAAGTTGCACTGTCTACAAGAATAAGAAGCTCTCTTGCAGATGGGGTGCTGGCAGATGGGGCATGTGTTTGAACAGGTTTTACTAATAACAGAATGCATTAAAAATCATTCTGAGAAAGTCTAAGGTCAGTGCCACGAATTCAGAGCTTGAGAGGTTGTTCAGCTTTTTGTAGACCTTTTTAGAATATTAATTAACTCTAATGCAAAAAAGTAATAAATGGCCAACCACAGCCTCTTCCAAAATTTTTTTTATCAGTTTTCCTTTTTAAAATTTTAATGTATTTTGTTTCTTTTTAATCTAATTTAAAATGCACTAGTACTGTTAGCTACTGTTTTTCATCACCTTGTACTTTATTTTGTAGTCTTCAAATATATTTAATGTTCCCAGAGTATTTTTATATAAAAAAGTGTTTTGATATATGTGCTTTGAACATGTGTAAACATTCTCTGAGCAATGTAATGACATTCTTCAGCTTTGATATATGAGAATTTGATTAGAAGATGAAAACGAAAGAGGATTTGGAAATCCATGTTTGTAGTGTTGACCACATTGAAGATCAAGATGAGATATATTCTATCTGCATTCAAAATTAAGTGATGGAATGCCCCATATGTATTTTTGTTAAAATTATTACTTGTATATTTTTCATATTCACAAAACCAAAATGAATAAAGTAGTAATTGAAAAAATACCAGTAGTTTTTAAAGGATATTTCAGTAGGATCTTAGTGTTTTGACCCCTTTCATTAAATATACTGCTTTTTGATACATCCTGTCTCAGTGGGAGATGGTGATAAAAAGCAGGTAAAGCCAAGTAAGGCTAGGCAATTATATATAAGATATTCAGTTTTTGATTTAATTTTAATGAAAATAGAACTCAGCCTCTTGTTCTGTTCATAGAGATTAAGATACATATTGCCAAAAGTTTTTTTTAAGCTAATGTTAGTTATAATGCTTTTGGTAACTCTCAAAAACTTTCATGCTATAGATTTCCTGTCAGTAAAATAGACACACAAAAATGTGATCTGTTAGGTTAATACCTGTGAATCAATAGAATGCTTGATAGGTGAGATCTGTTGTAAATGGTATACATTAAATATTGTTAAAACTGTATGCTGCCTTTACAGGTCAAAGTTTATATTCTTTTGCACATTTTTAAAGGCACATGGAGTTCTAAACCATGTTGCCTTTTAAACACAGGCAATAAAGATAACTATATTTTCATCTCATATCAAACTGTATGATTTTCTTCCAGTTTAATTTATAATTGAATTGTGTAACTGATAAATATGTAGAAATTTTCTTTTTCCTGAGAGGAGAAACATATAAAACATTATAAGTAATAATATGTATAATACAATACTAAATAAATAATAAATATATGAAATGTTTTATACATCATCTTGCCTTATTCTGAATTATGAGTTTTTCAAATTATGCTGAAAATTAATCTTTTTCAATTATTAATCTCTGTAGTTCTGTCATCTTAAGATATCTTACATTCTTAATTATTTCATATAAATATTACTTATTGATATTCTGATATGTGCAGGAAGTGTGTGAAAAGCTGAGGTACAATAGGAGTCAAAACAGATGTGGTCAGTGCTTTTATGGAACTTACAGTCTAATGGGGATGAGAGACAGTTAATGTGTCCACACTGTGACAGGCTGTTGGGTTCAAGCCCTGTGATTCTAGCCATACAGTGGGGAGGAGGTGGCTCTGTGAAGGACATTAGAGATGACCTATGCACAGGTAATTCCCACATTGTATCTTCTATCTGGACCTTTTCTCTGAGCTCCAGAGCCGGTTGGAGCATGATGATGACTTGAGACCTGGATGTCTCAAAGATACCTCCAGCCAAATAAGACTGAAAGTAGAACTGTGATCCTCCCTGCCCTAGGAAACAGAAGCGAACACTGACCTCGTTCAGCGTCCTGTGTCGCCTTCCATCCAATTGTGTGAGAAACCTTAACTGTTCACTTCTGTCCATCTCTCTAGTCCAGGCCAGCATTTCCTCTTGCATGGCCTGATGGAATAGCTTCCTCCTCAGTCTCTCCACATCCACTCTCACTCATTCCCCATTCTGTCTTAACGTGACATTCAGAACAGTAGTGCAGACTTCTCTGGATCATGGCCTTCCCTTGACTAACTGTATTTTTCATTACTCTCAATATAGAAAGCAAAGCCCTGTATGAGGTCTTACGCAGTCTGGTCGCTCTCTGCTTCCCTAGCTTCACCTTGTGCCTGCCACAGTATCCTGACTCCGTGCACTGCGGCCCTGTGCATGCCCCTTCCCACCACAGCACAGCGTAGTCGCTCCTCTAAAGAAGAGAAGCCTTCTCTGAACCCCAAACTAAGTCAAGACCCTACTCACTAGCTTCCATTTTGCTCTGTCTTGTTTTATTGTCTTTCTCCCCTACTACATTGTGAACTCTAGTCATGAAGCAGAGACTGTACTTAACTTAGCTTATGGAGAATAGGCAGCCAAGTGAATGCTGGATGAATGAGTGTCTCTGGTTATTAAAATAACCATAGAAATCTAAATTTGTTGTGATTACATATCCTAGTATAGATAATATAATTATGTATCCTAGTATATCTAATATAGATAATTACAACTAGTCGAAAGAATAAAAGGTAGGATAGACTCGTAGAGATATGCATGTGTCCCCAGTGAGGTTTACTGCTGGAAAGCGGTAACCACACATGGATCAAACTGATAGTTATTTTAGATGGATTGGCTCTTAGACAAAGGTCACGTGTGATGAAATTAAGAAACACGGCCAGAGTGATAATCACGTATTGAAGAATATGTTCTGATGTACTCCGATGGAAAAATGCTGTGTTTGTGTGCCTGTGTACATACGCGTGTGTATATGCGTGTGTACGTATGTATGTATACACACACATATACATTACTTGGTTAATAAGTATTTTTAAGCTGTCTACTGAACTAAAAAATGAAAAAGTCCTAATTCCCTGTTAAGTTTATTTGGCTTAGAGTAAATAGTAAAGACCACTTGAAGCAGTTTCTTCAGTAAGTATTATGATATCTAACTTTTGCCTGTTTTGCTGTAGTTTTCACATCATTATGGTAATGGTGAAAAACCCAGTAGTCTCTTTGAAGCGACCTTCCAGTGGAGATACTTTTGCATATTCTGTTCTCAGCTCTTTTTCATTATTTCACATTTGGACGAGTCAGGAGCTAGAAGTTCTTAAGGGATTTGGGGAAAGGAGGCAAAACTCATGTATTGTTGTGAGCACCTTCCATCAGACATTGTGCCTGTCTGCCTGTTGATGGCTGTGAAGCCTCAGTACAGCGTCCCAGATGATGGGAGCAGTTCTCCGCCAAGGATCAGCAGTAGAACGTTAACTCTTTGGCTAGCTGCTCTTAGTAAATTCCCACAGTAAAGTATCTCCAGAGTCACAGTTAGTTGTGTAGTTTGTCTTTTCTTTCTCTGTACCCACTGCGAGTCTTAACATAAATTTCATCCACACATCACACGTTTGCACTCTGAGATAGCCTGGGAAGCATCCTAAAGATTTCTTAACTAACGATACTTCTTGCTATATATATATATATATATATATATATATATATATGTATGTATGTATGTATGTATGTATGTATGTATGTATGTATAAACCCTATTTCATTTTCTATGAACTGGAGACCAAGCTCTGCCTGTGGTTAAGTCTCAGTTACCAGTTTAATAGCTGTGTGACCTTGGGAATGTGACTTAAATTCACTGTTCCTGTACTGTATCTGTGAAATGAAGTGGTGATCATACCTACTTTGTAGGGCTGTTGCACAGTTTCACTGAGTTAATGTAAGTAAAGTACCTAGAAGGGTGCCTGGAATATATTAAGTTTTCTTCCCTGTATACTTCATTTTCTTAGGAGAACATCTTTTTTTTTTTTACATTGCTTAGTCAAAGTTGAATATTTTTGATAGCACTGAAGGAGCACTCAAGTCAGATTAAAATCTAGTGTTTATTTTTTCTTTATTTTGGTTTAAAATATTGCCATGTGTGAAAACTTTTTTCTCTCTCCCTAGGTCTATGTGTTGTCTGGCTTGTCTGTCCTTTTCAGTTGGGAAGTTCTCCAGGATAGGGACTGCATCTTGTTCAGTTTTGTATACTTTTTGCTTAGGGTCTGGCCTTCAGTATCTCTGGCTAACTATTTCTAGAATGTGGTAGTCTAGATCTATAAAAATAAAATGTTTAAGTCACTATTTAGTTTTCTCGCCCTCTTATTTCATTGTTTAGAAAATAGAGAACCATTCTACAACTCAGGGTTCGTTTGGATGACACTGATAATGTTAAAATGAAATTTGGGGTTAGAAGATCACCGTAAATTTTCCTCACAGTAATTTCCTTTTCCTTTGTTACTTTTGTATAAACAAATATAGTGAACTTCACAAAGTTAAGGTCTTTGAAATAAATTAATTGGTGAGGAGTAAATTATATCTTGGCCTAATGAAATCTATTTATTAAAATTGTTTAATAAAAGCTAGTTGAGTAAAAATATCTTAGAAAATGCCATCTAATTTTAATCTTTGCTTTCTTATATTGTGATCATGATGATGAATATGTCTTCATTTAACATCTCTTGAAAAATATTTTAAGTTCTTGATTTGCTATTTTGTGTCCTGATAAAATAACTTTAAAGGAAAGATTTAAAATGAAGAGGGTTGTATGTGTCTGTATCCCAAGAGCTAAAAAATACTACAATTTTAAGAATATTCTAAAGTTCAGCATCTTTTTGCTATCTTTGACTTTATATCCTTTGGTAGACTTAAGTTATTCCTTATAGAATTTTTTTTCCATGTTGTAGACATTTGAACACACATTGACTCAGTAAAAATAAAATTTTTAGATTTAGTTTTTTTTAAATGTTCTCCTACTACCATGTAGCAGTTTTCAACAAACAAGTTGTATGCATAGAGCAGTTCATAATTGTTGTATGCAGGTTTGTTTCATAGTCATCATGCCATCATTACATACCATGCTTTCTTATAACTGCTGGGAAACCAATGATATCCATTCCACAAAAAGAAATGTTTATAGAGTCATGTATCAAGTGTGACAAACTTTCAAAGTTAATTTGTAAACATTTGGGGACCTTGAGTATTTATAGATAAATATTAAATAATTTTTAATAAAGAAAATAAACTTATAAGTTAAATATTTCTATTACAGTAGTATTGCCAAGATGTCAAAGTGCTCCTAAACATCAATCCTATAGTTCGCTGCCAGTCAAGGACTGCTGTAGATCAGATACCTTTTCAGTAATAGTTATTTTGAAAATGTTCCCACGACAGGCAAAATCTGCCAAACCCTACTCATGACTACTTCCAGCAGTATTTCTTTGTACTCAGATTTTATTTACTGACTCTTCAAGCCTTTTGGAATCTCCTGAAATGGTAAGGGATCATGTAAGTGTTATGCTAGTCATATAATTCTTGATAGTTTCAAAGCAAAGAATGCAGTTTGTTAAATTATATATACAGTAATTGCTTTAAAATGTAAATTG
This sequence comes from Oryx dammah, assembly GCF_014754425.2. NCBI lineage: Eukaryota > Metazoa > Chordata > Mammalia > Artiodactyla > Bovidae > Oryx > Oryx dammah. The sequence continues at coordinate 5,364,166 of NW_024070196.1, forward strand.
ATGTTTCTAAAATGAATATTTCGAATCCTCCTTTTTAAATGTAGTGGGGGCATGATTACTGGGTTCTTCCCTACTCACTTGACAGCTACATCAAACACTTGAATACTTAAAGAGCAGGCAAGCTACTCTAAAATAAGTAAAGAATTGATTAAAGATCAGTATGATGTGCACTTTCTAGAGGAAGAATGCAGTGTGTTTTATGTTTCTTCCTGGCCTAGCACCCATATGGAATAGATACTTAATAAATGTTTTTAAATAAGGGATATAAGTTCAAGTTCATAAACTTGATTCATAACTAGAGTTTTAAAAGATTAGTTTAAGCTCTCCCTTCTCATTTTGAATTCTTCTGTAAAATAATTAAGGTACTTGAGAAGAGATGTTATGTTTTAAAAAGTATAATAAGTTTGAATCTGGATTTTATGTATCTGCTAGTCAAATATTTATAATTGAACATAATTATCAAAATGAGTAAGCCAGGATCACAGAGTTCAGAATAACATGTGTTTTAGGTTAAAGATCCTGGATGACTACAGGAAATAGAAATAGTGAGTTTTAGTGAAAGTTTACCTAAGAACATACCTGAGGTTGTAGTAAACTTTATTTGAAGGCTTTTTCCAACCTTGAGATGCTGTGATCATGTTCTGAATTTCCTTTATGATCACGAGGAAGCAGTCTTTAAAAGTGTACCATGGGTAAAATCATTTTGCCTCCAGTAACTAAGCGTAACCACGTCTTTAACCATGGTAGACATTTGCTAAAGTAAGGCTGGCAGATACATTAACAATCTGTAGAGATCTGAGGCCAGTATCTATCTCTTTCTCAAAAAAGAGTAAATTATCAAATGGAGAGATAGAATCAGGGCATAGAAAGTGCAAGAACAAGGAAATAGAGGGATGATACGGTAGATGCCCTTTCATTCTGACAGGACTGAGCTACTAGATAGAGGCTTTAGAGTAGTGCTTGGTGCATGGTACAGAATAAGTATTACCAACAATTCCAATCCTCTTCCTTTTCCAAGCTTAGGAATCTTTTGGAATGGGTGCTACATTTGAGAATTAGTATGAGGTGATGAGGGAGAAGGCAATGGCACCCCACTCCAGTACTCTTGCCTGGAGAATCCCATGGACAGAGGAGCCTGGTGGGCTACAGTCCACAGGGTTGCTAAGAGTCAGACACGACTGAGCGACTTCCCTTTCACTTTTCACTTTCATGCGTTGGAGAAGGAAATGGCAACCCACTCCAGTATTCTTGCCTGGAGAATCCCAGGGAGTGGGGAGCCTGGTGGGCTGCCGTCTATCGGGTCACACAGAGTCGGACACGACTGAAGCAACTTGGCAGCATGAGGTGATGGGTGATAAGGGAAATAGAAAAGTAATTGTACATGAAAGAATTGAAAAGATTTTTATTCATTTTCTCTGTATATCTAATTTCAATGTGTGAGAATTACTTTACCTCATCTGCATTATTTGCTGTCTTATACCCAGTGCCTAGAACAGTTATTAGCACATAGTAAGAAATGCTTGTTTATTAACAGGATAATAGAAAAAGAAAAAAAATCTCTTATTAAGCCACTTAGATAACCACTGTGCACATTTTTATATCTTTATGTAGGCTTTTCCCATCCATACTCATGCCTCAGTGCACAGATACACACACACTTTTATATATATATATATATGTATATATATATGTATGTATGTATATGTATGTATGTATACATTTTCAAAAGGATCGTACTTTTTACCATGTGTTTGAATCTGCCATCCCATGCTTTATAATAACCCTTCTCTTAGTTCTTACATGATGAACAGCTTCTGTGACTTGAAAATGCTCTATACTGAAATCTATTCTTTACAAGGAGGCTTCAAGTTTAGAGGCTGGAGGGGCAGGGCATGGGAGAAGGGACTGGGGGTGGAGCAAGATGAACAAAGTCTCTCGTTTTCCAAGTGAGCTGCGCTTTTCAATAGTAGAGGCTACGTGTTGGTAAGAATCAGTGAGTCAGGTATCCACTTTGGCCCTGAGTTACATTTTTTATTGTCTTTTCATAAAGCTTTTTGGTGAATATAACATTTGTATGTTTAAGAACTCTCTTGTTTCTTTGTTATGCACTCCCCCCCTCCCATTCAAGAGTATAACCTGCTTTTATGTAGGATTTCTGGTAAGTACCTTTGGAAACAGAAGGACCCCTTCTTAGTCAGTGTTTGTAACTAAAATAAAAAGTCTAAAGTTTTCACACCCACACAGTAAAGTTCTCCTTGTACAGAAAGACATATATTAGCCCTAAAATGGAAGTATGTATCATGGCAGGAAGTACTTTTGAAGAAACCATTACGAGTAAGTTAAAGACTATTTTAACTGTAGTATTAAGTGATTGAATGAGGAGATAATAATACTAAGTAGGCCTTATAAAGACTAGTGACTGCTAGAAGTGTTAGAGATATTGTCAGTACTTCAAGTTAATGATGGTGGCATTTCCACATGTATCATAGGTCCACAGATGATAATTCCCTTCTATCTCTTCAACATCTATCAGACTCAGTCTTTTAAACTTAGAAGCAATACCATATCTATTTAAATGACTATTTAAATGATTTCTTCATTTTCTGACTTCTTACACTACCCAGTTTGGCACTTGATATTCAGATACTCTTTATGAGCTTCTTGTCTTGACAGTTGGATATTAAATATCTTAAGGGTGGAGGATTATTGTAATGTTTTTATTTGACTTCAGTAGCACCTTGCAGATCTTGATTATTTCTTAATTGATTGCTTCCACTTAACCTAAATCTTTCTGTTTCTGTTACTTTTTCCCCAGTTACCATCTTTTTGCCCCCAATTTGCCATGTGTAGCAGAAGCATAGTTATATAGACCTAGATAATCATTCCATGAACTGAATAAATCAAGATTTAGTTGTTTGCATATTTAATTGCTGTTTGCAAAATATAGTACTTTTTTCCTTCTCTGGTAATGTCTAATTATTTTAGTTCAACTTGAGCCATCACATATATAATGGAAATCAGTTAAAAGTAGTGAACTTGGGACTGGCGTCTGTGGCTCTAAAATAGCTGTATAGCCCTGAACACGACACGTAATTCTCTACCTTACTGTCCTCACCTATAAATAATAGTTCTTATTTTATAGCATGTTTTGTGCCAGGCACCTCTGTGTCCACACAGTAATACTTAGGTTGGTAAGGTAAATGGTATTATAACTGCATTTGCACAAATAAAAGAAAACTAGAACTCATGGTGGTCAAATGACCCCTACCAAGGTTACACTGTAATAATGACATAGCTGTTGTTTAAACTTGGATTACTCTGATTCCAAACCTTAGGTTCATTCCACAAATGAAGGAGAATTAGGTGATCCCAGGCTCCCTTCTAGTTCTGCACTATGTGGCTTCCTGCTATTAATGGTCTTCCGTTGATTCAGTGGATGTAACTCTTTTACTTCTTAGTCTTTATATCTTTTCTCAAAGCTTTTCAGTGAGGACTAATAGCTAATAAAAGAAATTAGTTTCAGAATTTTAAGCAGTCCTTAAAATGAAAGGTTATTTTAATATTAAAATGCAAGATTGATATACCATATCTATAGGAAACTTTTCTCAAGCCATGTAAATACATTTGAACCTTACAAATAGCAGCAGTAAATATTAAATTAGATAAAGAAAGTAGAGTGAATGTGGTTCTAAGCAACACATGGAAGGAAAATTGATTTCATTCTTTCTCCATGTTGATTAAATTCATTCCTGGGTCATATTTGCTGTTCTGTTTTCCTGGAACCTTTTAAAAATAGTTTCCCATGATATTTTTCTTACTTTACTGAAGGGATGGCTACAAAAAAATTTATAATGAAAATTTGAGAGGAAATTTTGATATGAATTCAAGATGCTTAGTGGTAGTTTATTTTGGGTTTAGAACATGAGATTTAAAGACTAATTGCTTTCTAGATAATTCAGGATAAACTTCAGAGTGACTTACAAGTTTGTCAAGTTATTACAGATGTTGCTTGTCTACAAAGGAGTATTGTAAGTAATGTTTCAGTACGCATATTGTCTCTGCTAGCTCTATAACAGTATAAAATTTAAAAGAGCAAACAGGCAAAGCTGCCATTTTCATTGTTTTCTTCTGTGGCTGTTATAAATAGAACTCTTAACTTGCATTATTGTGTGAAATTCTGTATCTGTGTATATTCATGTATTGGTAGATACATACATTTTGTGTATATGTTTGTCAGATCAGTAATTTGGCCCAAACCACCCTGCTTATTTAACTTATATGCAGAGTACATCATGAGAAACGCTGGGCTGGAAGAAGCACAAGCTGGAATCAAGATTGCCGGGAGAAATATCAATAACCTCAGATATGCAGATGACACCACCCTTATGGCAGAAAGTGAAGAGGAACTCAAAAGCCTGTTGATGAAAGTGAAAGAGGAGAGTGAAAAAGTTGGCTTAAAGCTCAACATTCAGAAAACGAAGATCATGGCATCTGGTCCCATCACTTCATGGGAAATAGATGGGGAAACAGTGGAAACAGTGTCAGACTTTATTTTTTTGGGCTCCAGAATCACTGCAGATGGTGATGGCAGCCATGAAATTAAAAGACACTTACTCCTTGGAAGGAAAGTTATGACTAACCTAGATAGCATATGGAAAAGCCGAGATATTACTTTGCCAGCAAAGGTCCGTCTAGTCAAGGCTGTGATTTTTCCAGTGGTCATGTATGGATGTGAGAGTTGGACTGTGAAGAAAGTTGAGCGCCAAAGAATTGATGCGTTTGAACTGTGGTGTTGGAGAACTCTTGAGAATCCCTTGGACTGCAAGGAGATCCAACCAGTCCATTCTAAAGGAGATCAGTCCTGGGTGTCCATTGGAAGGACTGATGCTGAAGCTGAAACTCCAGTGCTTTGGCCACCTCATGCAAAGAGTTGACTCACTGGGAAAGACCTTGATGCTGGGAGGGATTGGGAGCAGGAGGAGAAGGGGACGACAGAGGATGAGATGGCTGGATGGCATCGCTGACTCGACAGACATGAGTTTGAGTGAACTCAGGGAGTTGGTGATGGACAGGGAGGCCTGGCGTGCTGTGATTCATGGGGTTGCAAAGAATCGGACACAACTTGAGCGACTGAACTGAACTGAAGGGATAAAAAAAACCCTTCATCTTGAATCTCTATTGTAATTTATTTGTCAGATCCTCAGAGGCTGCATTTTTATAAAGAAAGTTATAAATATTTTAAACTTCAGGGAAAAGGAAAAAAATTAAGTACCACTTGTGCAATTGTAATTATGTTAAAAAAATTTTAACATAATTTGAGCTATGATACTTTGATTTACATTTTGATTTATGGAGGTTAAGATTTTATATATAAGCATCCCCTCACTTCCCAACAAGTGTTACTTTAAACCAAGTTGTTATATATTACAGTATATAGTGTTTGGGATATTTTTTAATGTAGTAGTATTTTAATACATGCTTCCTTGGAGGTAATTTCAAACTAAATCTGGTCACCTTGTTACATATTTACATATTCTCAAAAAATTTTTGGAACTAACCCTATTCTCTATCTTAAATTGACCATAAATTCAATGGAGAAGAAAATAAGTTTTTTAAATTATGTGTTATCCTGTGCCTGGCACACAGTAGGTGTAAATGCTTAATGAATGAATAAATGTGAAAATAGCTTATTGATCAGTACTGCCACCTGCTTGTATTGGGGAAAATGTAGGTACTAAGCATACATCCTATTTTAATAGATAATATGCCTGTGATAGAACAGGGTTATTAACTTCCCAATATCAATTGTGAATGTTTTAATAGGAACTTGTACCCCAGAAACCTAATGATAGTGGGTTAGTGAGATTTCCAAAGTTGCTTTCAACCTCAACATGCTTGGCATTCCTTTCTTTGATGCTGAAATCCCAAACTCTGTCTAGAATCTAAATTCTGTGCTTGGGCAAGACAGCTAACTGTGGTAGGTGGTATATTCCTAATGTAACATCAGAGTAAAGAATGTTGTCATAATAGTAATAAAGAAAATCACTGATATATCTATATAAATATATTATCCTACTATTATAAAATGAAAAGGAAATTTTAAATTTTGGCAAAGTAATGCAAAGTACCAATAGTATTTATAGTATCCTCAACTAATTATAACAGTTGGACTTTTTAGCACTAAGTATAATTTAGTATTAGGTATATATATATGCTTTAGAAAATTTTTATTCTAATGGTTTGCTTAAATGGCCATTTATTCAAAATTATTATATATTTGTTTTGTATCATCTTTGTGCTATGTCTTAGAAAACTGTGAACCTTCAAATAGTAGGGGAGAGAGAAGTATAAAAATAATTACAATGAGGTATGATAAAAGTGCAATGGAAGAAAATATTTTAAATGAAAATAATGAACTCTGAGAGTCAAGGTGAGGAAAAGTAATCTATTAACTACTCTTTCCTCTGTTGACACCCTGTGTATAGATACGTTTTTCTATGAAGATACATGATACTGTGAAGACTGTTTTGCTGTCTGTGTTTTTCATACTGTTTACCCGTAGGTCACTTTTTGTTTCTGCCGGTAACCGACCGCAACTTGCCCTTTTGAAAACTTAGTCAACCACAACTTGCCCTTCTGAAAACTTAGTCATCGCCACCAATTGCTTAGAAAGAGCCATTTCTCTTGCAGTGGCTCAGAGGTTAATCGCTCTCCTACCACTGTTTCCCCAGAGGCTTATGCTCTGGGGCAGTGCATTTCCATATCTTCATGCTGGTTTTTACTGCTCTCGTGCACGCCTCATACACCTCGTTCAGTGGGTCTGTGTTGAGAGGAGCACTGGATCTGAATTTGCAGATAGGCTGTAATCCAGGGCTTCATTGTCAGTCATTCCCCTTGCTAATCGATTTTCAGTAAGGTTTATAACTTGTCAGTCAGCACAAGAAAAAGTATTTTATAGAATGGGGAATTTATTGCTTAGCTGATATTATATGAAGATTTGGTTTATTGTAGTGAAAAAATAATTATTGACTACTTTGAGATATTCTAAAAATGTGGGTGACAAACACAAATGTTTTCTGGCTTTTTCACTTACTAGTTAATTTCACTTATTAGTTAAATTAGTATTACTAAAAAATCTCTGGATAAAGTTTTGAACTTTTGTATTTTAGCCAAAATCTCAGAAATAGGAATTTGAGAATGATTTCATTTGCTTTGTTCATAAATAGATTTTGTTGAAAATAATGTAATATATCACAATTTGTATTACTAGTACTTCAGTGAATGTGTGCTTAGCCACTTGAGTCATGTCTGAGTCTTTGTGACCCTTGGGACTGTAGCCTACCAGGCTCTGTTCATGGGATTCTCCAGGCAAGAATACTGGAGTGGATTGCCATGCCCTCCTCCGGAATCTTCCTGACCCAGGGATCGAATCTGCATCTTCTGAATCTCTTCCATTGTAGACAGATTCTTTACCCATTGAGCCACCTGGGAAGCCCTATTACTAGTACTGCAAAGAATATTGAAAACCATTCATTTTTATTCTGTTAATTTGAAATCTAGTTGAAGACTTGGTTGACTAGCTTTTGCTTGACAAATTCTTTCTTCATAGTTCGAATCAGCATTGTAAACAAGAGAATTATTTAAATATTTGGAAATGTTAAGTCTTCATGAGTGCTTACAAATATTTAATTCTCACCTAAAGGGTAAACAAACTAACAAAAATCATTTCCAAATGGGAACCATGGTAGATAGATGGTTGGGAGGGTAGATAGATGGTTGGGAGTTTTGGAAAGTCTTTTCAGTGTTTATTTTTGTATTTCATTTTTATTTTTGAGCTATATAAATATTTTGCCCATTCAAAAATGTAAAAAGTGAATCTACATACCAACATATAAACATACGTTTGTGGGAATCAGGTTTTCCTATAACTTCATAGCCATACACAAGAGTCATAAAAGCAGAGGCATTCCCTTGAATATACAAAGTTAGGATGTTTTCTTCTTTAACTATCCAAGATTTTGAGACAGTGTTCCTAGTTTATTAAAGTTGGTCTGTGTTCTCAATTGAGTAGACTTTATTTGAAAGGGTTAGTTCAGCTAGAGATAGGACATGATTTTAACTGTAGTCAAGGAGTACACTGTTACATGACTGAGAGATAGTCTTTTTGTCCTCTGACAGGCTTTCAGAGGACATTTCAGGTATTCCTTTTACAGTTAGTTCCTTCAGATAGCCCAGAATGGGGAGAGGTTCTTTTTCTTTTTCAAATCCTGAGTGCTCTGAAGCTTTTTTTTTTAAAAAAAAAAAAAGAGTTTATGAGTCCATTCTTAATAGTTGGAATTTTTTTTGACAAGAGTAACATTTCTTTTTAAAAGGAAGTTTCCTTTGAAGTAAGTTAATTGTTTATTTAGAAGACCAACTTTTGTTGAGTACATGTACATATTGTTTCTGAGGGTAAGAATTAGTTTAAGAGCCAATAAGGAGATTAAAAAAATAATAATATGTAGAATATAACTTCCAAGAGAAGACCCAAGATATACATTTCCATAAAATTTTACGTTATCTATGTTTTAAAGACAAAGACCTTATGCTGACTTAATTTCCTTTTTTTCTGACTTAGTGTCTGAATTAAAAAGGTAAATATTTATTTTAAAGACAAAGACCTTATGCTGACTTAATTTCCTTTTTTTCTGACTTAGTGTCTGAATTAAAAAGGTAAACATTTATTTTAAAAATGATACTACTTTATGCGTCATTTAGAATCATTTTTCTAACAAAAGTCATTTATAACCGTAGCAGAAAGTATTAAAATGTAATAAGTCAAGATGTTATCCCAACTTTCCTTTTTCCTGAAGAAACTTTCTAAGTGCTTAAATAACTATAGGGACACAGTTTACTTGTAATAAAGATCTTTAATGGGGAGGGTAGGAGTTAATTAACTAGACCCTTAATAATGGGCCTTTCTAGTCCAAAGAATCTCATAATTGCCTCCAAAGCTAGTTTTGTAGCAAGTTGCAAGATGAAATATCTAGACTTGTGTAGCAGTCATTCTAAGAAAAATGTTGCCTTCAGGCAAACTTTGATGCCTTTTATTATTATATAAAATACGTTTTTAATGACAAGCAGTATACACTGTAAAGATAAGTTTGGAAGTGGAAGTCCAGTGCCTCCTATTTACTCAAAATTAAATGAACACGTAATTATAAGAATGAGCACAGTTTTTGTTCTCTTTGGAGAAATAGAACCTTTCAGCCAGACTTTATATACTTAGTTTGTTAATCATAGAAAGATGCTCTCAGGATTACTAAGGACTGACAGTGTATGGTAATTTTTTTTAAGCCTGTGTTTTAAATGAATGGGGTGGAAAAGCATAGGGAATATTTATATTAAATATTAATATAAGAAATATGCAGGTTGAAATATAACTTATTACATAATTTCTGCAAATGCTGCTCTGTTCCAAACTGGTTCACCTTTCTGTAAATCGCCCTCAAAGACTCTCTCATTCTTCCCTCTGCAACTGCCCGCCTTGGACTGACCAAGCTACTTGACAAATGTGATCAGCCTATGCCAGGACTGCGATAGGGCAGCAGTTAGTGAACATAGACTGCTTGGCTTCTGTTGGGAGGACCAGATGAAAATCTATTCCATTTTCAAAATGTTTCTGAAAGGATTCATTTGCGGAAATGATGCTTGCCATTTAAAACTTCAAATATGCAGGTTTTACAAAATGTAGAAATAACCTCCTGAAAGTTTGAAAGGGGAGAGGAGGGCTGTGGCGTGGGGGCGGTCTCCTTGACTGCCCACCTCCTCCCTCTGTTCAGCGCGCTGTGTGCTTACGGGTTCCCTGGAGCGGATCACCATATAATTGATGTGCAGTCTGCATTGCTGAATCCTGGACTGCACCATTCTGTGTTCAAGGGAAGATGTAATCTGATCCCTCTGCTGCTGAGGGAGGAATCTCTCCAGTCCAGGCTTTGACAGGGCAGAGTCTCCTCCAATAATCTTCTCGGTTCTCTCTCATTATTCCCTCGAGTTCTCCTCAGTCAAGCTGCATGTATGTATGTGTGTCCCGAGAAGCGGTTTGATACTGAGCTGCATTTGCCTCTACTGTGGAGTTTTGTTGCCGGTTCTGCTCCCTAATCTTCCTTTTCTGACGTGCCTGAGCATGTCCACATTAGAATCTGTGACATACCTACCTGAAAAAGGTTTATATTGTCAGAGACTGCCAAGCAGCCGGACACACGGGGGCACAGAATCACTGAAGGGGAAAAATCCAGAAAATATGGGTTTCTACGGCACACTAAAAATGATTTTTTACAAAGTAAGTAAGCTGTTTTCTTCCTGTGTTGTATGATTGTGTGTGTGTGTGTGTGTATGCCTGCCTGAGAAGGAAAATCTGTATCATCAGAGATGGCTGCAGTATCCTCTAATTTTGGTGGGTGGCTGGATGTCTGGTATTCTGTTTTATATCATGAATGTAAGCAAATAATGGAAAGACAACGTGAGCTGAAAAAAGCTTTACATTTAAAATAAAATGAGTATTTTAATCTGAGAATTTTTCCTCTAAAAATATATTCGTACTTTAGAAACGTGGCTCTGTTAAATGCTGACCTGGAAATACTCTACCCTTAGTTAGCTTTCAGTGAACCTTTTTGCCTTTAATTTTCCTATGCCTTGTATATAGGGTGGGTTTTTTTTTCCCCTTTAGTTGCCTCTCTTAAAGTGAAGAATCACTAGAACATTAGGGATTTATATTTAAAGAGATTTTACTGACTTTCTGCATCCCTTCAAAATTGCAGAATTAATTTTTGGTTCTAAAGTCAGTATTTTTAGTAAACAATATAATAAAGACTTACATAGTCATACAGAAAGTGCTTTATTTTATCAAATATTCTAAATTTGAAAATCGTTTCTCAGTGATTCCCTTGAAATGAATTTCGGGCATTTTTATTCACTGAAGGATTTCTAAGATGGAAATAAAGTTTGCCTTTAGTGGCAAATGGCATTTGCACCAATGTATTTACAAGATATCCCAGAAGTTCTGAAAGCCAACATTCCTAACTTAATTACAATGAATATCAAAATTTATCAACATAATTTTGAAAATGAGGATCCATAGAAGTTATAAAAATAGATTTTTAAGGTAATCTGTACTGACCTTCCTGATGAATAAATTTTTCTGTATGTGTGTATGTCTATAATTTATACACGTGTAAACACGTGGCTACCCTATATATTGAAGCATTTATTTTTGCTTTTTATTAAAATTATTTGGGGAAAGAAAATAGTGGGTTTTGAGAGGAGTCACTTTAGAACAATGTTATAAGTACAGAAACTTCTGAAGGGTTGAAATAAGACCAGTTCCATTTCTTTCAGTCAGTATTTTCGTGAACTAAGGTATAAATTGTGGATGAGCTTGTCATACCCTCATGTCTTGCCTCTAACATTGTAAAATAATCCCTGTGTTCTAGAAGACTTTCTTCATGATGATAAAAACACAGTTTTTATTATCTAGAATATGATTCAAAACCATTTTTAGAGTCTTAGTGGTTCTTAGTATTTACGGTGTAGCATGCTGTGTTATGACGTTCCCATGTGAAACAGTAGGTAAGAAAATAAGGCTACTGCAAAGCAGGGCTTTTCACCTTATAAAATTGAGGATAACTTTCTGTCACTCTGGGGATTCCCCTCTTCCCATCATTTTCAGTAGTATAGTAATTAATTAGGAAGCACAAATCTTAGAAGGATTACTAAAATATAAGTTGTTCAATCTCATCAGATCTTATTTTATATAGTTTTATAACATGTCTATAGTAAGATGACCTCCATTAACCAACAGTAAAATATAAAAAGTAGATATTTCAATATTGATGACAAAATGTAATTCTGAATATATTTACAGTATTACATATCTGTAGCATAAGGAAATACTTTAAAACTACAAATGTTGGATATACCTTACAAAGATGCATAACTCATTCTTTTAAAATCTTTCTGTTTTTCTTGTTGGTTTTCAAGTTAGACTATTTTGTCCTGAGTATCTATAATACATATTCAGCAGAGCTGTATATTCTGTGTGAATATCAACGGATAGTTTTTTCCTACCTTTACTGTATTATCTCTAGATTTCCCTCTTATTATGGATTGACTTTTTGTACTGTCCTCATTGCCTACAGTCATTTTTTATGCCTTATCATAATTACTTTTCAAGAGTATTCTATTTACATTATTCTCCTTCCCCTTTTGTAATAATGTGTTTTAAGTCACTGACTGTTACTTCCATTCTAATTTTGAAATTAAATACGTCTTTTAAAGGAAAATGAAAATCACTAAGAACAGCATGTTGAATATGGTTCTTTTCTGTGTGGGTTAACTTGACATATTCCTGTGTATTGGTCCTTAAACCAGAAAGTGTGAAAGGTGTATTACTCTCAAGGAATATGTACGATGGGTTTCAATTTTTAAATCACCATACCCTATTCTGCACAAATATTAGGGGGAGAAATTCACTTCTCCAGTCTTGTAAAGAGTAAAACAAAGTAGAAATGATAGAAGAAATTATGAAATATTTATCTTCTATATGAATTAGCTATGCCTAATTAATATTGCAGACATATGAAAATTTAAGGGTTTTTTTTTTTTTTTTAGTATTACTGATGCTAACATTAAGATTTAATAATTGGACAGGTGGTTATTTTTTTAACATATCTCATTTGTTTTACCTTATAGATGAAAAGAAAGTTGGACCATGGTTCTGAGGTCCGCTCTTTTTCTTTGGGAAAGAAACCATGCAAAGTCTCAGAATATACAAGGTAATATTAAGTATAATTTGATTCTCTCCCTATTCTCATGTTTCTTTAAAGAGCTGATAATTCTGAACAGCTTTCATTCACTTTATTCTCATAGAGTTATAATGTCACTAGTACTGTTGACTATTTAGCACATTTTGCCATCACTGAAAATTGGGAAACATACGTTTTAAATAAGGAGAAGAAGGACTACCACTGTGGGTATACATTTTGTTACTAATGCATTGAAGTAAGACACATGCAGAAGTTCTCTTATCAGCAAAAGTTTTAAATTATAATTTTGAAGGAATTCTAAAAAGTAAGTCCTGATATGGATATGAGCAAATGTATCTTGTTTCTATAGCAACAGCTGTTCGAGGGTAGATAGTTATATATGGCTAACTGAAGATACGTTTAGTAGCAGTGAAGTAGACCTCACAATTACTAACTAAATCTTATTTAATGAGATTACTATGTTAGAAACCGCCCTTTATTCGCTTTGTAAGCCTTATGTTTTTAACACATACATTTCTACACCAGTAGAATAGTTTCCATAACAACTAAATACAATTGTAGTCTTGTTTCCTGCACCATTCCATCATTTTTGGATTTTGCATCAGTATAAAACTTTTCCCTCTCTCACACTAATTAGGCCAACTTAAGCACAGTATCTATTACCCAGCCAATTAAAAATGGCTTTGGATGTCATTTGGAATGTGGTGTTTTAAAATTTAAATGACAAAAGCATCTTAAGGGCTTTTTATGAGTCTTGTTGGCATATTTGTCACTTGAAATAATTGATTGAAAATTAGATATAGAAAGCATAAGAACTTCGTGATGGTGACATTTCTTTTTTTTTCCCCTCAAAATTTTTATTTAGAGTTATTCTTTAAAATGCAATAAAATTAACATTACTCAGACTTGTGATTAAACATTGTTACAGATTGCATCTCTTTTCTTCCAGGGAACAGTTTATACTTTTATTTCATTCAGTTCTGGAAAATATTCCTTTCAGATGCCTTTTGTTGAAATTTAGAAATCATGATGATTAGAACAGTTTTATATACCAAAAATGCAAAAATGATAAAGAAGAGAACAATAAGGCTATTTCTTGCTTATTCAGAAGATGCTTTTTGTTGTGATTTTCCCTTGTTAACTCTCCCCCTCTCTTGCTTATGCTTTGCCTTCTGACAATTTCACTGTGTTCTGGCACTTTCACCAGAGGGTGTGGAGTGATAGGTGAAACTGTTTACTTCATTTTTGCTTTTTTCTACTGGTCTTGGTAAACTGTTTCTTGGATGAGAATGCTGAGTTTAATGTTTAAAGTAAGCTATTTTTTTAGTGTATAGATTTCAGTCAACCATATAATTTTGGTCTTCTATTAATAAGACTAATACCAGGGCAGAAGTATTGAATGGTTCAGTTGTTTTCAAGGCCATTTATAAATGAATGCTGAATTTTTACCATAGAACACGTTTTAGTAAAGTTTTTCTTCCGTCTCTTACTTTTTTCTATTAAGAAAGTACCTGCATAGGAGAAAGTTTTATTTTTAACCTTTTAACACAGTCTTACTAAAGAAAACCAGACAGCATATTGATTGCCATGTCTTTTTAGAGACTTGGTCAGTGTATATTTGACGTTCTTTAATTTTGTTGAAAGATTTTCTAATAAATGAGACTGATTTTTTATTATTTTTATTAGAAAATTTAAGTTATAATCACATTCTATTTCATTTCAGAGGAGAAAATAGAGCTTACCTTTAAAATTTGATAGAAGAAAAAAAAGATTTAATTGTTTTATGTTAGAGACCATCTTAGGTGAATAATGTTAAAAGATTTAAAAGTGGTAGATATGAAGTTTTTTTGTATTTTTCTGGTGACTGGGATGCATTTTTAAGCAAAATAATGAGATATGCTAGATAGAAAAGAATTGGGATTACTTCATTAGTCATTTTTCAGACCTTAGTAATTAACTATTAGGATACAATTTATATGTTCTTTGGATTTTAAACACTGTACTGTCTTAGCTCAATAAACTGAAGATTACTTTGCAAATATAATTTTGTTAACTGAATCTTCCTGCTCCTTTTTTCCACACGTCTCTAAAATAGAGTATTTATTTATTTTATTAGTTGGCAGAATTAATTGAATTTCAGATTTGTGGGGGGTGTGTGTGTGTGTGTTTACTGTCTCAGAATTTAAATTACTGGATAAAAGTATTTTGATGATCTCATTTCACTTAATTTTGCTTATAATATGTTCTCACTACCTACCTGTTTGAGTAAATACATTTCTAATCAAGGCTCACTTTTATCAAATACTATCTAGACTAAGCTTAATAATAACAATAGAAAATTAGAGAAAAATAGACAAATATAAATAATCTAGAAGGCATCAGGGGCAAACTTAAGGAATAATGTGACCAGTGAAATGTCTAAAGCCTGAATGTACTACTACTTACGATATTTTAAAGCATTAATAAGTCTTACACACCTTTTTATGAAAGAAATTTAAACTTTTGTTTAATAATGTTCCTAAAGACCAGTCATAAGACAAGTGGAACCTGAATCTTCTAAGAAAGTATTTTAACATTATTTGTATGTTATCAACAACTTGCAGTTTTGCCATAGAGATCTACCATTTGGTTGCAATTAGCTGTGCTGGGATAAAAACAGCTGGTTATGTAGGAGGGAGGAAACTTACCTAAGAATAGCAGAATAAGTTTTGTGTATCCTTGCTTTCTGCAAATAAGCAAGTAAAAATAATAATTTGATGTTTGAAATATACCATATCATCTCATTCTTATTAGAGCCCATAATTCTTAATAAATATCTGTCTTTGCTTCCACCCTTGTGTTTGTGTAGTACCACTGGGCTTGTACCGTGTTCAGCAACACCAACGACTTTTGGAGACCTGAGAGCAGCCAATGGTCAAGGGCAACAACGACGCCGAATCACAACTGTGCAACCACCGACAGGCCTCCAGGAATGGCTGAAGATGTTTCAGGTGACATGTCTAAGCACAGTGCTTGAAATGCTTCACTTAGTTGCTGTGACAGTAAGGGATTATTCAGCCATGAGAAGGAACATGCTACACCATGGATGACCCCTCAAAACCATATGCTAAGTGAAGGAGGTCAGACACAAAAGGCCACATAATGTGTGGTTATATGAAATATCTAGAACAGACAAAACCATGGGAGACAGAAGGTAGATTAGTTAGTGATCGCTAGGTGATGTTTGGAGGGTAGACTGCCACTGGGCTTCTTTCAGGGGTGATGGAAGTGATCTGGAATTGGACAGTGGTGATGGCTACACAACACGATGGATGTGTTGGAAGCTATTGAAGTGTACATTGAAATGGTGAATTTTATGTTTGTGAAGTATATCTCAATTAAAAAATGCTATTAAATACAAGGGAACTCAACTTCAAATTTTAACTGTATTAATCAAGAGGGTCCAATGCTTATTTTGTGTAAAGTGTCCATTTGCACTGTTCATTGCTTTTTTAGATAATAAGGTATTTCTTTTTCTCTTTTATGTTTGGATTTCTGGTGTTAGTGAATATACTTGTTTTCTAAACTGCATGGTTTGGAAGTTAAGCATTTAGGAGTATTAGTCACTGGTAGTAACTTATCCATCACCATTACCCTCATAGCCTCCAAGAGTTGATGCAACTTTTTTCCATAGATGCCATGCTTGTATGTAGCTTACTGTGCTCAGAATTCTGATTACTATATTTTACTAGCATATAAAGTTTGGGAAAGTTTACCAGGAAGATCAGTTACAACCAAACCTTGAATCTTAGGAATTTTTAAATTTATGATAGTGATATTAAGTTATCTCTTCTTCTAGTGAGATAATGCATAGAAATCAAGTACTTTTAGCAAAGTCATTGGCATGGATTAAACATTCTTTGTAAATAGTAAATAATATAAAGTATGTAAAGTGAAGGTATCTCTGATTATAGCCACCATACTAGTGTAAATTAATATATTTCCTTACATCTGACTGTTCGATTGATGGTATTTTCTGAATCCTAGGGGAATAATGGTTGAAAAAAAAAGATACTTTATGGATTTTGTTTATTTCCTATTTTTAAGTGCCCATTTATATAAATCCCAATATTTTAAATACTTGAGCAAATACTAAATGTCTCAGTTTTTTTCTTCTGTAGCTGGAAAACGTACTTGAAGCAATGTTTCTTTAAAATGGATTTTTAAAATTGTTTTCTACTCTTCAGGTAATTTCAGAGAAACTAGAATAACCTTTTTTTAATTCCAGTTGATAACTGAAAGGTTAGAGCAGCACTTCTCAACAGGGGGCAAATTTTCCTGTGGTTGAAACATTTTTAGCTGTTGCAACTCCGAGGTTGGGGTGCAGGACATGGCTGGCATCTGATGGGTGGAGTCAGTGTGAAGGACAGCCACCCTCAACACAGAGTAATCTAGCCCAGAATAGCAGCTACTGAACTTGAGAATCTATGGCTTTGAGGCATGAAAGTTGCACTTTACAGTTATGATGTTATGAACCACTACAATTACAAAGCTTTTTGTTTTGTTTTCATAGTCCTTTGTTAATTAAACTTACCTTTCATAAGAATTATTCTCTCCCCTCATCTAAGTTCTTTTTCCTTAGGTTCATGATTTATTTTATTTTAATCTTTTCCTAAACATGCCCTCAGAATTCTAAATTTTTTGTCTCATTCTTTTAAAAAGAGGTGTATTCCCCCGCCGCCCACCATTAGAGGTGAAAAAGAACTCAGACACTTATAACGCCTTAAAGAAATGCTTTAACGGTTGTACCATCTCTGACTGAGCCAAGGAGACAGGAACATGAGTGTGCACTGTCATGCTCACACACACATACAGTGTGAGCAGCACAGCACTCGAGAACATGAAGTGTTCACGTAATGTTTGTAGGAAAGTACCAACATGGTGGGAAATTACACTATCAGTAATAGTTTTATCATCAGTGTAGACACCCTCCAAAATACTTATTTTATATGCAGATCTTATCAGAAGGTAGTCTAGACTGTAACTTATTTTGTATGTAGTATGGGCCTTTTTCCCCCCCAGTGTTTCAGAATTCCAGAATATTCTTTGCTAGCTATTTAGTTTTTACCAATTTTAAGAGAACACTGAAATGCTGATCTATAGTAGGGAGCTTTTGTGCTCTATTTTGCATTGAGGGTGTTTTAGGGAATCCTTTGTTCAGTGTTTGCTTATTTAGCTCACTCATGCTTTTCTTAATGAAATGTCCTCATGTTACCATGTACTGTATTAGGTCATCAGATCTGAGATACCATAGATTATTAGATGCATCCCAACTTCAGAAATGTTAATTGTAAATTAAAAAAAAAAAAACTTGTTTAGAATGAATGATATTTAGTAAACTAACATATAGAATTATCCCTGAAGGCTGAATACTATATTTTTTCCACATAACTATTCTGTAGCAAAAAAGTTACTAGCAACAGAAGGTCAGATAGATAGATAGATCGAGACCTTAATCCTTAATCTGCCTGACACACCCATGGCCTTATTGTGGTGCTTCATGCCCTTTATTTTCAGGGCTGGTGCCAGAGTAACTAGGAATGAATCACTTGCCTAAAGGCTTGT
This sequence comes from Oryx dammah, assembly GCF_014754425.2. NCBI lineage: Eukaryota > Metazoa > Chordata > Mammalia > Artiodactyla > Bovidae > Oryx > Oryx dammah. Next base: position 5,382,573 of record NW_024070196.1, read on the forward strand.
GATGCTTTAATGCTTAACTTGGAGAGAGATAATTTCATAGTAAAGTGGGGGAGTCATGAGTTGACCTATGTAGTATAGTTGAGGGATAATTAAACTGGCTTGATTTCTACAGATGTGCTGTGGGGCGTTTAATGATGCCTTTTCCGTGTCATAACAAGCAAAATGGGAGAACTTGTCCCCTTACTGTTCTGCTATTGCTCCTAAGACAGTGATACAGCATTGTTTTGGTCCAGCTCCATCTATTCTGACAAAGTACTCTGTTCTCAATTTATAAATTGAATAAGAACAAATGATACACCATTTTAGATAAAAGGAAATTGAAACAGAATGCCACTCTAAAATAGAAGTGCCAATTAGAAACAAAACTAAAAAAGTCCAAAAATTTTGTTCTGTTTGAGTTTTCAGTTGCCATCGATTCTTTTTGTTTTTGGCAACACCAGATTGATGCTTTCAGATTATTAATTTGGGAGCAGAGGATTGGTCATTGCTTTGCTTTGTTTATGTCATTTGAGTGTTAATACATAGTTTTTCAGTTGCAGATTTTAGACTAGGTAAAGGTATATTAACATTCTCTGAAAGTGATATTCAGAAGTATCCTGATATAATGAGAAGCACTTTGACTTAGAAGAAGCTTTTAGTACCAATTCTGGCTTTGCCTCTTAATAACTGGGTAATTTCATTGATATTATGTAACCACTCTTGCCATTGTTCTTATCCTCCGTGAAACAGATACAACACTAAAAAGTTGTCAAAAGAGAGAAAACGTGTAAATGTGCTTAAAGCTATACATGAAAATACAGTAGAAACTCAATAAAAGAAGTATCCTTTGTGAGCCTCAGTTTTCTCAGATCTAAGAGGCTATTAACACTAGCTTCATACAGATGTCATCAGATTAACAGTATCAGTATTATTTTAATCAAAGCCTATTTGTATTGTATTAAAACTATGATGTACTTTGAAAATACCTGTTACACTCCTTAATATATTTTCAATAATAAAACAGAAAATACTTCTGTGTTTTGAAATTAAAAATGGAGTAAAAACTACTCTTTGGAGGACTTAGGTTTTATGGTAACACTTAGAAATTGTACATGTTTTCTAACTTATTTGGATCTCTTTTATTTGCTAATCAACAAAATATTAAAACAGATAGTGCCAGAAATAAATGAATACAGAACTGCTTTGCTGTTGTATTTTAAACAGTCCGATCAAGAAGCCGTGTTAGGTGAGAAAGAGTGGAAGAAGGTCATGTACTTAGCCAGAGAGGACTAAGGGAAAATGTTTCTAACATCTTGAAGACTTCTATGTAAAAGTAGAATCAGACTGATTATTGATTTCTTCAGCAAACAAAACCTGGATCATATTCTTTGAGTTGGATTTTGATGTAAATTTGAACTTAACAATTAGAACTGACCCAGAGAAGAATGGAGATACTAAGTATTCTAGTCCTGAAACTGTTCAAACAGACTAGATAACCATCTTCTGGAGGTACTAGAAAAATGAGTTCTTCAGCATGTGAAATTCAGGTGCTGGACTGCCCCTAAAGGCATAGAATATGTGTATCTGAATGAGGTGCTGCCAGGGGTCATCCCCACTGATCACCACTGCTCGCTTGTGAATCATCTGCACCTTTACTGGAGGGCTGGTTATTTAAAGCATAACGTGCCCTCAGCCCCACCGTGACCATCTCTTTGGTGGTGGATTGGAGGGCTCCCTGATTCTTGCGCCACTCAGCCAGCACCTGGGAACCACTGGTCTGGCCAGACCCCTCATTGTACACAAGGTGGGGTCTCTGAGACGCAGACTGATTAAGGGGCTTCCCTGCACTTTTGCGGTGAGTTTGCTAGTGAAGCTCAGCCCCTGATTACAGTTCAGGGCCCCTTCTACTCTTCCCTACTACTTTCAGGCACTCTCTAATTACCTGAAATCAAACAACACTTTCATGGGGAATTTTCAAGTCTGCATTTTAATTTTGTACACAAATTAAATTCTGTTTATCTTGATCCTTTCTGAATTTGGAATGTTTTTCCTATCCCCTTCAATATGCTCCCACTAATTTTGCCATGTGAGACCAAAGGAAAATGCTTTTCCCTTTATAAGAACCACTACTTTTCAGAGCAGAAATAAATTAATTATGAGAATTTCCAACACTTTTTCAGATAAAGAAACTAAGGCCTACAGAAGTAAATTGAGTTCAGTTCAGTTGCTCAGTTGTGTCCAACTCTTTGCAACCACCCTGCAGCATGCCAGGCCTCCCTGTCCACCACCAACTCCCAGAGTCCACCCAAACTCATGTACATTGAGTCAGTGATGCCATCCAACCATCTCATCCTCTGTCATCCCTTTCTCCTCCTGCCCTCAATCTTTCCCAGCATCAGGGTCTTTTCAAATGAGTCAGCTCTTTGCATCAGGTGGCCAAAGTATTGGAGTTTCAGCTTCAGCATCAGTCCTTTCAATGAATATTCAGGACTGATTTCCTTTAGGATTGACGCGTTGGATCTCCTTGCAGTCCCAGGGACTCTCAAGAGTCTTCTCCAACACCACAGTTCAAAAGCATCAATTCTTTGGCACTCAGCTTTCTTTATAGTCCAGCTCTCACATCCACATGACTACTGGAAGAACCATAGCTTTGACTAGAAGGACCTTTGTTGGCAAAGTAACATTTCTACTTTTTAATATGCTGTCTAGGTTGGTCATAACTTTCCTTCCAAGGAGTAAGCGTCTTTTCATTTCATGGCTGCAGTCACCATCTACAGTGATTTTGGAACCCCCAAAATAAAGTCTGTCTCTGTTTCCCATCTATTTGCCATGGAGTGATGAGACCAGATACCATGATTTTCTGAATGTTGAATTTTAAGCCAACTTTTTCGTGCTCCTCTTTCACTTTCATCAAGAGGCTCTTTAGTTCTTCTTTGATTTCTGGCATAAGTGTGATATCATCTGCATATCTGAGGTTATTGATATTTCTCCCTGCAGTCTTGATTCCAGCTTGTGCTTCATCCAGCCCAGCATTTCTCATGATTTATTCTGCATATAAGTTAAATAAGCAGGGTGACAATATATAGCCTTGATGTACTCCTTTCCTGATTTGGAACCAGTTTGTTATTCCATGTCCAGTTCTAACTGTTGCTTCTTGACCTGCATAAAGATTCCTCAGGAGGCAGGTCAGGTGGTCTGGTATTCCCATCTCTTGAAGAATTTCCACAGTTTGTTGTGGTCCATACAGTCAAAGGCTTTAGCATAGTCAATAAAGCAGAAGTAGATGTTTTTCTGGAACTCTGTTGCTTTTTCAGTGATCCAACGGATGTTGGCAATTTTATCTTTGGTTCCTCTGCCTCTTCTAAATCCAGCTTAAACATCTGGAAGTTCACGGTTCACATACTGTAGAAGCCGGGCTTGGAGAATTTTGAGCATTGCTTTGCTAGTGTGAGAGATGAGTGCAGTTGTGCGGTAGTTTGAATATCCTTTGGCATTGTTGTTCTTTGGGATTGGAATGAAAACTGACCTTTTCCAGTCCTATGGCCACTGCTGAGTGTTTCAAATTTGCTGGCATATTGAGTGCAGCACTTTAAGAGCATCATCTTTTAGTATTTGAAAGAGCTCAACTGGAATTCCATCACCTCCACTAGCTTTGTTTGTAGTGACATTTCCTAAGGCTCACTTGACTTTGCATTCCAGGATGTCTGGCTCTAGGTGAGTGACCATTGTGATTATCTGGGTCATGAAGATCCTTTCTGTATAGTTCTTCTGTGTATTCTTGCCACCTCTTCTTCATATCTTCTGCTTCTGTTAGGGCCATACCATTTCTGTCCTTTATTGTGCCCATCTTGCATGAAATGTTCCCTTGGCATCTCTAATTTTCTTCAAGAGATCTCTAGTCTTTCCCATTCTATTGTTTTCCTCTATTTCTATGCACCGATCGCTGATGAAGGCTTTCTTATCTCTCCTTGCTGTTCTTTGGAACTCTGCATTCAAATGGATATATCTTTACTTTTCTCCTTTACCTTTTGCTTCTCTTCTTTTCACAGCTATTTGTAAGGCCTCCTCAGACAACCGTTTTGATTTTTTGCATATCTTTTCCTTGGGGATGGTCTTGATCCCTGCCTCCTATACAATGTCATGAACCTCCATCCAGAGTTCTTCAGGTACTCTATCAGATCTAATTCCTTGAATCTGTTTGTCACTTCCACTGTATAATCATAAGGGATTTGATTTAGGTCATACCTGAATGATGTAGTGGTTTTCCCTGCTTTCTTCAATTTAAGTCTGAATTTGGCAATAAGGATGAGCCACAGTCACCTCCTGGTCTTGTTTTTGCTGACTGTATAGATCTCTCCCTCTTTGGCTGCAAAGAATATAATCAATCTGATTTCTGTGTTGACCATCTGGTTATGTCAGTGTGTAGAGTCTTCTCTTGTGTTGTTGGAAGAGGGTGTTTGCTATGACCAGTGAGTTCTCTTGGCAAAGCTTTAGCAGAAGTACCTTGTAACCTAATTCAATTCAGTTCACTTCAGTCAGTTCAGTTGCTCGGTCATGTCTGACTCTTTGCAACCCTATGGACCACAGCATGCCAGGCCTCCCCGTCCATCACCAACTCCCGGAGTTCACTCAAACTTATGTCCATCAAGTCGATGATGCCACCCAACCATCTCATCCTCTGTTGTCCCCTTCTCCTGCCTTCAGTCTTTCCCAGCATCAGGGTCTTTTGCAATAGTCAGCTCTTCGCATCAGGTGGCCAAAATATTGGCGTTTCAGCTTCAACATCAGTCCTTCCAGTGATCACTCAGGACTGATCTCCTTTAGGATGAACTAGTTGTATCTCCTTGCTATCCAAGGGACTCTCAAGAGTCTTCTCTAATACAAGTTTGAAAGCATCAGTTCTTCGGCGCTCAGCTTTGTTTATTGTCCATCTCTCACATCCATAGATGACTACTGGAAAAACCATAGCCTTGACTAGATGGACTTTTGTTGGCAAAATAATGTGTCTGCTTTTTAATATGCAGTCTAGATTGGTCATAACTTTCCTTCAATTTAATGGCTGCAGTCACCATTTGCAATGATTTTGGAGCCCAAAAAATTAGTCAGCCACTGTTTCCACTATTTCCCCATCTATTTGCCATGAAGTGATGTGACTGGATGCCTAATTAGTGGCAATATCTTCTCCAAAATTACAGTTTGCTGATCCCCAATATCGTATTTTTCCCTCTGCTGCTGCTGCTGCTAAGTCTCTTCAGTCGTGTCTGACTCTGTGCGACCCCATAGACGGTAGCCCACCAGGCTCCCCTGTCCCTGGGATTCTCCAGGCAAGAACACTTGAGTGGGTTGCATTTTTTCCTCTAGACCTCGTTAAAGATCCATGTGGGTTGGTGTTATTTTTTAAATATATTCATTAACTGCAAAGTTCTAATCCTTCCCTTGCTGGTAAACCACATAGGTGTCAAAATTGGGAAGCAATCTTGGAAGCAGCCTAAGTAAGCAAGTCCTAGTGATACAATCCAGTATACAGGATAGAAACTCTCTGTGGAAAGAGTTTTGAGATAGCATTGGTGCAGTATTTCCTGACTCTTTGGGGATTCATTCATTTATTCCACAAATATTTACAGAATAACTGTCAGGGGCTAGGCCCTAATTTGAATCTGGGATACAATAATGAACAAAATAAACAATAACCCTTTTCTGAAAAATTTTAGTCAGGAAAGGGAAGGGATTTCGAAATAGTTTGCAATTTTTGAAAATTGCACAGAGAAGGTGTTAGAGAAGGAATTGGGGAAGTAAAGCATGTGGGTGCCTAGGGAAAGAAGAGTCTAGGAATCAGCAAGTGAAAAGGCTCTGAAGCAGGGCATGCTGGGTGTGTTGGAGGCACAGAAAGAGGCTCTCTGGCTAAGGCAGGGTACACGTGGGAAAGAAAGAGGAAAGTAGAGCCTCGTGGAGCAACCTAAGGACTTTGGTTTTTACTGTGAGTGAAGTGGGAGGGCTTCAGGCAGAAGAGTGAGCTGACTTTCAGCACTGTCACTCCAACTGTTCTGTGGAGCATAGAACTAGGAGGGCAAAGCAGGAGTAACCGAGGTGAGAGACAGCAGTAGCGTAGACCCTTGTAGAAATAGTCAGATTCTGGGTATATTTTGCGTTTTATGATCATAGAATAAACTGATGGATCAGAGCTATCTGATGGTGAGAGTGAGGGAGTTGAGGGTGACTCCAGAGTTTTGGGCCAAGCTAATTTAATAACAACATTTTACTGAAATGGGGAGGATTGTGGTCTTGCATATTTGAAGAGCAAGATCATGGATATAGTTTCTATTACATACCCAAGAATATATGTTGAATAAGCAATTTTATATACAGGTCTGGAATTTAGGGAAGAAACCCAGGCTGGAGAGAGGAAATCTAGGGCCTGTGTAGTCCAGACCTTTGTTGGAACTGTCTAAGAGATGTGACTTAAGTAATTGGAAGGTTGAATATGTATATTCCTTGAAAACAGTCTCATTTATTTGTAGCTTACAGCTTATGTTACTAATTCTTTGTTAGTAATATACGTTTCAGTAAAATGTCATAAAGTAACATCTGCTGAATGTATATGTAATTCAAATTGAAATATAATTTAAATTTTATATAACTTATCAAATATTTTAAAACAAAAAAATATTGTTTTAAGTCTTAGAAGCATTTTGCTATATGGGCATTATTTTCATCATGGCCTTTGCCTTAAATATATATTTAAGATTGTGGCACAGTTTCTAACATTTACCTAAGATCTGAATTAGTTATTTATCTTCTAATCTAGCTTTTTTCATTGTATACTGCAGCCCCTAAAATCCTTGAAAAGATATATATATATATATATATATATATTTCTCTGTCAGAGGCTTCCCTGGTGGCTCAGTGGTAAAGAACTTTGCAGGAGATGAGTGTTCAGTCCCTGAGTCAGGAAGATCCCCTCGAGAAGGAAATGGCAACCCACTCCAGTATTCCTGCCTGGAAAATTACACGGACAGAAGAGCCTGGCGGGCTACAGTCCATGGGGGCGCAGGGACTGGGACACAGCTGAGCATGCACACAGGCACACAGCACTTACACACCGTGCGCCAATACCGCTTTTCTATTCCTTTTCTACGAACAGTGAATAATACATTGACTGAAAAAAAGAAAAATAGTCAACATGTGTAGTGTATTAACAAGTCAGCAGTTGTCTGTTACCTAAAAAGGGCATGTTTTTATACTAGTGTCCATGAATCCTAATCATGTAGATAGAGAAGAACAGCACATTAGAAGAACCGACCTCTTCCTGTGAGGAACGTAAATCAAAAACTCAGAGTTTGTAGTACTGTTACTAAGTCACGGATGAGTGGCAATTGATCAGCATAAGTTTTGTCAAAGAGGTAAATTTTGAGCCAGGATTTGAAGCTGTGTGAGGAAAACAGAGTGAAGGAAACTTCATATTAACCACTTTTAACTGGTCAAATGAAGAAAGAAAGTAAAAGTCACTCAGTTGTGTCTGACTCTTTGTAACCCCTAGACCATACAGTTCATGGAATTCTCCAGGCCAGAATACTGGAGTGGGTAGCCTTGCCCTTCTCCAGGGCATCTTCCCAACCCAGGGATCGAACCCAGGTCTCCCACATTGCAGGGGGATTCCTTACCAGCTGAGCCACCAGGGAAGCCCTTTAATTGGTCATGGATGTGCATATACACATATATGGATATTTTTAATTTCTATGTATAAATGTTTACCCTAACCAAAAGGGATACACAGTGAGTACTCAAGGAGAATGTTCTGGGTATGTGTGTCATGGTGAAGGAAAAAATACAGCTTATTAGAGCCTCTGCTTCCTCATATTTGAAGGTAAAAATGGAGATACTCCCCAGAGTTTTTATGATTAGGTGAGATAATGTTTGTGACATTATTATGTAGTAGTGCTATGGAAGTACTGCTGAAGGGTTTGCTAGTTACTAGTTTAGCCTACACTTTAAGATAGAAGAGATAGGATTCATTGCAGATTCTGAAGGGTAAGTATTTTAAGAAATACTTTAAAAAGGCTTTCAGTGACCTCAGAATATCTCAGTTTTCAACTGTTGTCTGTTTCATATATGACAAAATCCATGTTCCTAGTTTGAGCAAAACATGGAATGTCAAAATCCAGATTTTTCTAGCTCCAGACCTTACATATTATTCTCTCTTCTCCCATTTCCAAATGGACATAATAATTCATAAAGGTACTATGTCAACTTGCTCAAGGATGTTTTTTCATCTAAGTGTTTCAGAGTTACTTAAATGTTTTCTTTGACTTTTGTGCGTGAGAGCCCTGAATTTTAAATGATTCGCATGTCTGTCTGGTTTTTCCTTTTAAGAATCATGGCATTTCTGGGTGGGTGTTCCTCACTGAGGGGAAAGAAAAAGCAACCCCCTTAGTATAGTTTAATGGAGCTCATATTTTTGAGGTATAATTGGTTTTGTTTTTCCATGATATATACTTTATTTCTTTTTTATTTTAACCTTTCTTCATATTCTCATTTTACTGTTAAGTCAGCTGCCATTTACTGTTGTTGGCTGTTTTTTATTTGAAATTATTTTCACATAGCAAATCAAAGCCCTTTTAATTTGTGGAAAATATGTGTCAGATGGGCATTCTAGCCAGTTATTAATTTTTCTCTAGTTGATGCTGCTAGTCTGCTCTCAGATGAGTGCCTTACTAAAACCATGAAGTTTCATGGTGCCCACTGGAAAGGAAGGGAAGAAAGGAAAACCATCTCTCAAAATTCTCTCTCTATTCAATAGTCCAAACCAATGTTTCTGAATAAAATTTTGATTTCTCAACCAGTATCTTGGTGGTAGATGAACATATCAAAATTATAATAATATGCAAAAATATTTTTCTGTCAAGCTCAAAGCTTTTACAAAATAAAGATAGCTAGTAAATTTGAAGAGGCTCAATGATGATCACTTCAGTGTCTTCTTTTGTAAGTAGCCAGTTTTTATATTGTGTGTATAGATGTTGATTTTCCTTTATGAGTTTATAATTTGAGACATTTATTAAAGTAATAAAAATTTCTAATTCCTCTTTGATAGAGCTGGAGTGGACCAGAGAAATTGCTTGCTCTAGATGAACTTATTGATAGTTGTGAACCAACCCAGGTAAAACATATGATGCAAGTGATAGAACCCCAGTTTCAACGAGACTTCATTTCCTTGCTCCCTAAAGAGGTAAGGATTATCAATTATCTTTTTCATTGGTGCTATTTGAAAATATCAATCAACAGCTACCCTCTTTAGATGTTGTTGTGCTAATTACAGTATTCAGTATTGTCAGTTTAACACTTAATTAGTGTTAAAGGGGGCTGTAAATGATAAGCTGCCATAGTTTAGCATAATTTTCAGATTAAAGTATACTTAACGGAGTAAGTATCTTCTCTCCACCACTGGAAGAAGTCATACATGAGACCAAGCTATTGAGTTTCATTAATTTGATTGTTCCTTTACCAAGATTTTTTTCTCAGCTGATTTGAAATCCAACCTTTAATTGTCTTGGTGTATTCATTACATTAGTAGATTTTTTTTTTAATTCTGATTTTATTAAAACAGCAGTATTTTTTCTTATTTTGTTGTTTGTTTATCCTAAGTCCCTTTAAGACTAATAGTTTCATAATTCTGTTGGATTGTACTTCTCTGTGAGTTACATGATGTGATTAGTTTGAAGTATATAAAATTTCACATGTGTATCTTCTGTTATTCATCTCCCTTTTCACCCCATCACACACACATGCATTTCCCATTCCAGTTACATTTCTTAGAGCATTTCTTTCAGAATTACTTATACCTATCTGTTTTAATATCTTTGTATAACATAAAGCATCTTTGTTTCTTGATCATAGACTATGAGCATATGTGTATCCCTGACTACATAAAGAAGGCATTGTTTAGATGCAGTTCCTTCACTGAAGTTGTAGGCATCATAGTTTCATTTTTGTCAGCAAACAGAAATAACATTAATCAATGCGACCGAGATTTATATTTTCACAAAATGTTTATATAGATCAGCTTTATAAATCAGCCAAGAAGACAATATAAAATACCCTTTATGTTCATATAAATACAAATGCAAACAGTCCTGAAACTTCAAATTTGAAGAGAAAGGAAGTTGATTTCTTTTTCAGATAACCATTCTACATATCCTGAGGGTATTAAAGATAGTTGTGATGATAATTTCTCATTGGATATTTATAAAATTGGTTTCATCATAGTTAATGGATGAAATTATGTATAACTCCAGGAAAAATCAAAGTGGAAAAAAAAAACATCATTTTCCTGAAATGTTGCTACTTTGGAGTGATTTTTTTTTAAATGACATTGTTCCAGAAAAAAAATTTGTATTCTTGCTGGCTCATTCTAAAACTGAACCCTTTGGATAGATTTGGCTTATGAAAGTGACATATGCTCTCTTTACTTCCAGAAGGATGCTAATAATAGGAAACTGTTTATATGTATTTGACCAAAAGTGAATTTATTCACCTTTGATGTATTTTTCAGTTTTCCTTGATAATCCTCCATATTTTAGAAGGTAGTATTTTTGTTAACATAGACTGCTGTCTGAGTCTAGTTTGTCCTCTTCTCTCTAAAGATTGTGAGCTTTTTGCTTTATTTGGATTTCCATAGTAGTTTCATAACACACAAAAAAATATGATTTATAAAGATTGCTATGAATCTAAAAAGTATAATTTATTGATAACCATGGCAATAAAGATTTTCTTGGATTAAGTGTTCCTTTGAAGATTGCCTGAGGGCAAAGAAGAGTTGCTAGAGAGGAGAATGAGTGACCCTGGCTTAGCATGACACCTGTCTCCCCCCCCCCCCCCCCGCCCTCTTTAACTTATTTCTTATTGAAGTGTGGTTGAATTACATTGTTGTGATGATTATTGTTATACAGAAACCTGACTCAGTTAAACATACATACACATTATTTTTCATATTATTTTCCATTAGGGCTTATCACAGAATGTTGAGTATAATTTTAACTGCTAAAAAAAACACTTTCTATTTTTAAAAATGCTTTATTTTATATGTAAAGAAATAATGGTATAGATCTAAAGTCATCAAGGAAACTAACATCTTATTGGAGACTAAATACTATTATTATTTAATGATAATAATGTCAGGAAGTGAACTTATAATAATTTTTTATAATTCCTTTCAACAGATCTCAAAGTCCTTTACCAACACTTACTACTCTCAAAAACCTTGACAAAATATCTCACTAGTCTCACATGGGAGACTTTTGATAAAGACCATTATCCTTAGTTTGTAAGGAAATGCCAAAAAGAGCATAATGGTAACAGTTGATGATCTACAACAAAACCTAAATTCTTAACATAGAATGGCCAACATTTTGTTTGTTCCTTTTTTTTTTTCATTAGTTTAATTCACTGAAATATAGCAATTCTGAGAAGTATTATCCACTTTTAAACTATAACATGGTGGTCTTTTATATAAGTTACAGCAAAAAACAAAAATTAGCAACTCTAATTGAAATGACAAGTTTGGGCGAGGAAAATAAAATTATCTGAAGTAAATCTTCAGTTTAAGAGCTTCTCTTGTGTGGAAGTAGTCCTTAGGAAGAATTACTGGTCTAGAGTTCACCTTTAATACAAATGAATAGAAAATTGCATTCACTAGACCATTTGATGTGACTCCCAGAAGCCTGTAGCCCCTCCTCTTCAGTGTTGTAGAGAAGTAGTTTGGGACAGTGCCCACTATCTGTTCCCATAAGGAACCCAAAACCTTGTGTTCTTTGAGGAGCTGGTGTAACTAATTATTGTTTTGTTTTGTTTGGCAGCCTAATTGAAAAACCATGTAGAATATTGTTGCCAATATATTTTGTGTTCTTCTTCTGCAGTTTAAACCTTTTCTGATTTATGTTTTTCTTGATTCTGATTTTCTTATTAATATTTTTCTATTTGGCTGTGTGTATTTTCTATAACATCAGGATGTTTTGGTGGAATAGACAAGCATTTAATAAGTTGAAGTTCATCGTTGAGTTAGGGCCTTTGCTGTTTTAAAAGGAATGGGTGCCAGTTACCTATGGAGTTAGTACTTCAACTTTCTTTACCACTTGAGTGTTTCTTTACATTTCTTTTTAATGCATTCAGACACTGGACTAGATGATATCTTAATCACCAGTAATAAAGGAAATTTTGTCTGTTAATTTGCAGATAAACCTTTGAAATCTGAGCTACTCTGGATTTGTTTCTTAGCATTTAAGATCCATTGAATGTTTCTGTAAATTGCCTGTTTTCAGCTTCAATTGGATTACTAAGTATAGACTTTCATTTGACTAAATATCTTGAGCATTAAGTATCATTTCTTTTCCACAAATATAACTTTGTACCTGATAATTTCTATGTTAAATATCAATTTCACATAGAAGACTAATAGTATGATATTAGACTGACACTAAGAAACTTGCCTAGGCTTTGATTGATTGATAATTTCAAAATTAAGTGGTTTATGGATATCCATTAAAAATATATTGTCAAATTATATATGTGTGTATTTGTATATGTGTGTGTATATATATATATGAACACATACACATATATAGATTTTTGAATATAGTTATGCTTTTTTATTTTAAATAAATTTCCATGTATAATACTGAATGGCCTTTTCTGATAGACCAAAAATAATCATTCCACAAAAATTTTTTCACTGTCATTTGTCAATAGGAGTATTAAATTGAATACTGACTGGTTGAAATACTTTCTATAAAGAATGTATTCAATAAATATGTGATTAATGATGAACTCTATATAAAAAGTCATTGGGAAAGCATAATTTATTTTATGTAATTCCTCTTTAACATCAAAAAATTATTCAGAATATGTGTTTACTCCCAATAGCCCTTTAAATGATAATTTGTCTTACTCTATAAGTTAGTTTACATGAAAAGCCAGCTTTTTTGCTCTGTTTAGTTCATTCTATCCTAATATCGTAATTTCAATTTTTATGTGATTTGTGAGGCTAATTGAATGAGCATAGTCAGAAGCTGTCATTCCCCCTTTCCTCCTCTTTTATTTATTCGACTTGACTTTACACACTGGAAATAAATTGGTGATTTGCAAGTATTGTAAACAAAATTTTTAAATCAATGATATGTATGTCAAAGACCTAACTCAAATACACAACCCTATTTGGCCCATCAAGAAAGTCCCCATAAGCAATATAAAGAAATTAGAACCCAATCACTTTTATAAGCCTTTGTCATTTACAAGTAAAGGGTGTGAGTGTTTGAAAAGTTCATCATTCTGATATAAACACTTTAATATGATAAAGAACTATGAATTATGTCTTTTCAGAGGATTCTGAGATCATGCCACACAGAGTATATAGGAATCTCATTTTAAGTGAAATAATATTTTAGTAAGGACAGAAAAAGTTAACATTTAAAGAACTAATAAAGTAAAAAAATATATAAATAGATTTGATAAAATTTTTGAGTTGGGCTCACAGAGCAAAGGCAGGAGAAAAGGCAGAGGGGTTTAATAAGTATTCCTTGAAGGCGTGAGGAGTTACTAGGGTCAAGTTCATAAAAATCAACAGGACATTTTAAAATCTGGTGTGTATTTGTCAAAATTGAATAGTAGAAGATACTGCCTTTCCATAGTACTAGTAACTAGAATGTAAAATTATGTTACATTTATCTATAAGCACTTTATCCTATAGAGAATGTTTTCTAATTAAAAAGAGGTGCGTGGTATGCTCTGCTTTTTCTTTTCATAGCTGGCACTTTATGTGCTTTCATTCCTGGAACCCAAAGACCTGCTGCAGGCGGCTCAGACTTGCCGCTACTGGAGAATTTTGGCTGAAGACAACCTTCTCTGGAGAGAAAAATGCAAAGAAGAGGGTAAGGTTCAAAATCACAGAGAGAAAATGTTTGTGGTTCAAAAAAGCAGAGTGATCTGAAAACAAAACACACACACACAAAAAAAAATAGTAAGTTTTATGTGCTTGTAGAATAAAGTGGTGAATCAGTTTAAAAAAGAACTTCGGCAGCCTATCAAGGAATCAAGACTGCATCTTCATTTACATTCACCTACATATATAAAATCCACAGGTTATTCTGCATGTTCAGATGAGCCAAATCTTGGCACTAACCCCTTTAATGAGCACTGTAACTAACAGTGAATATATCTGATTTGCTTCCCGGTCTCCAGTAGAATTAATAAACAGTGACATAACCCCCAAATTAAATTGTAGTCTATTCATTTCTTCCACAAATATTTATTAAACACCTCTTACGTGCTAGATCACTCCCATAATCTTCCCCCTGTGGAGCTATGATCCATATTAATTCAAGAAAGAGCATGTTTTTTCCAGCAGGCATCTAGAAAAATATTATTTTTGAAAAAAAACTATGCTAAAATATTATTTGCCTTCGACAAGCAAACTTTTTAAGAAAGAATCATAGACGGTAAGGCAGATGCCTGTCGGTTCTCTTCCACTTCATGGAGACCATAGTGGAGTGGGCAACACTGATGGTTAGTAAAGCTGGGAGGTGAAGATCCAGAATCCTTGGTTTCTCCTCCTGCCTCTGCCTTGTCTGTGGCTTGGACTGACCAGGAAACCCTTCCTTCTCAAGTCATCATAAAGTAGGATTAATTATGCTTGCTATACTTGCTCTCCTAGAATCATTGTTTTAATGACCTTTTTAAAACTTGTGATAATTTATACATAAAATAGAATTTATCACGTTCACCATTTTTAAGTGTGTGTTGCAGCGGCATTCAGTCCATTGGCATTGCACCTGGCCCTGCAGCCATCACAACCATCCACGTCCAGAACTTCATCATCTTCCCAGCTGCGGCTCCATGCCCATTTAACAGAAGCTCCTTATTCCTCCTCCCCACAGCCCTGGAAACCACCGTTTTTTGTTTTCTGTCTCTATAAATTTGACTGCCCTAGGGACCTCATGTAAATATAATCATACAATAGTTGTCTTTTTGTGACTGTCTTATTTCACTTAGCATAATGTCATAAAGATTTATCCAGATGTGTCAGAATTTCCTCGTTTCTTAAGGCTAAACATTCCATTGTATGTATATACCACTTCTTTCCTCCATTTAGCCGTCAGTGGACACTGGGTTGCTTCCACCTCTTGGCTGCTATAAAGAATGATGGTGTGAACATGGGTAGACAAATAACTGTTCAAGTCCCTACTTCCAGTTCTTTTGGGTGCTGTATCCAGGGTGGAATTGCTGGGTCATGTCGTAATTTTATGTTTATTTTGAGGAATCGCTATACTGTTTTTCATCGCAGCTACATCAGTTTACATTCCTGCAAGCATTGCCCAAGGGTTCCAATTTATGCACATCCTCACCAACATGTTGTAGAATTATTCTAAGAGAGAAATTAAATAGTTAATATACAACATGCCATACAGAATGCAAAATTTACATGATTGTTGTGTCATAACAGTGTTTGGGTTCTGCATTTCAGTGGTTTTTGAGCATAGGAGAAAATGAGATACATTATAAAATGTGTAATTTGTATTATTGGTAAAGGCAATTATACTCTTTAAATGTTCCAAATTTTAGGTATTGATGAACCATTGCACATCAAGAGAAGAAAAGTAATAAAACCAGGTTTCATACATAGTCCTTGGAAAAGCGCATACATCAGACAGCACAGAATTGATACGAACTGGAGACGAGGAGAACTCAAGTCTCCTAAGGTAAATGAACGCAGTGAGCTCTGTAACAGAAACCATTAATCAGTGCTATTAGTACACAGTGTACTCTTTCACTACTGGCAGGCCGTATAATTTGACAGCCCATCTTCCGTAGAAGGAAAACAGTATATTTTTAAAATAACAGAAAATGTAACTGACAGTGTTCCTCTTTACTAATTTTTCTCTAGTCTGACGACTAATTGTACTTTGTACTTGAATAAAATTGACGACTAATTGTACTTGAATAAAAGATGAGTTGATTTACCTGTTCTATCTATTGCATGTAAATGAAAATTTCTGAATATCCTGTTGAATTTTGTGTCATACTTATACCTAAGAATTTGTTCCCTCTCTGACCAAGCATGATTTTTTGAGGAATGCCCATGTTTGAGGGGCTTGTTTAGTAGCTTTTGTGTGTTTTAATTTTATAAATTTAAGCCTAATTCTGATTTTCTGCTGTATAACATTTCAAGTATATAAAGAATGGCAAAAATGCGTGAAATTCTTGGCTGTATTTTTTAACTGGAATAAAAGCAATTTGGGGAGACATTTTGTATGAATACATACACGTTATGACAGACCTTTTAAGTTGAAAATGTTGGCGAGTATTGTCTTTCTGCACTTAGTAGGTACTTTTGTTTTTGTGTGTCAAAATTGCACAGCTGAAGTGCATATTCTTTTTGTTTGAAAAGATGAAATAGATGGTATAAAAGACATTTGCATTCAAACCATCTTGATGAGGTTTTGACTGATTTTAGTATTTGATGTCTCATGTATAGGTAGTAGAATATGGAAATAAAATGTTTAATACTTGATTCATCTGCCAGGAAGGATACTTCGCATTTTGTATAAATTTTTATTCTAGAAGTAGACTGCATTCCTCTTGCTACTCATGGCGTCATTTTTCCTTCCGCCGGTGTTCAACATGTTTCTGATCTGCACGTCTGTGTTGTAGGTGCTGAAGGGACATGATGATCACGTGATCACGTGCCTACAGTTTTGTGGTAACCGAATCGTTAGTGGTTCTGATGACAACACTTTAAAAGTTTGGTCAGCAGTCACAGGCAAAGTAAGTTGCCTTCTTTCTGCACTTCATAAAGTCTCTATTTGGTACATATTCTTTGCAAGGATCAACCAGTGCGATGAAAACAAAGATTCGTTTTTGACTCTAGCTTAGTTTGATAGCGAGTATCAGAGCTTCTAATTTAGCTTTTTCTTTGGCATGAAAATGATGTTTCTCAAGGTAGGGATGTCATTAGTTCCTTCTTCATTTAAATAATTGGTCTATGTTTGTAACTTAGGTTAAGATTTTACAGATGTGGTGGTGTGGGGTGTTTTGTTTTGTTTTGTTTTGTTTGACCTAATTTTTCCTGCTTTTATTAACCCTCTAAGTTATATCTCCTTCCTTTTTAATCTTTTTCTAAAATATGATTGAGGGGTATTTTTCCTTTGAAACTTTGTTTATAACCTAACTATAGTTTAAACGTTAAATAAATTGTGTTAATTTTGATTTATCTCAAACCCTATAAGTTAGAAGTTAAAGCGGGCTGTTTAGTTAAATAAAGAGTTTGAAGAAAACAAAGCAGTACAGGCTCACTGCATACAATGTAACTCTTTAAAGATTCTCTTCTGAATACTTATTTTTATCTGTCCATTGGAAAATATTTTCATGAATTAAGTAATTGACCACCAAAAAATAATAGAAGAAAATGTTGGCAGGGGGAAAATCTGTGTTTTAAAATGTTGATTCTTGGGCAGAAATCTTCTAAATATTCCAAGTCAGATGTTACAATTTTTTAAAACAGTTTCATATTTCCATAGTGTAGTATTAGTCTTAGATTTATTTCAGAGTTTTAATGTCTGCTGTCTTCACTTGTCTAGAAGTACCTTGCCTGGCTCCTAACTACTGCCTTGGGGCAGATTCAGATGAAATGTGGTATGTGGCCACACCCAACCCTGTTGGCATTCTTTCATTGAATCCATTCCCATGGAAGAAACCAAGTTGCAATTTTAGTAGTATTATCAAAGAGGCCAGGCCAGAGCTGTCATACTTTAGTCAGAAAGGTTTACTTTGTACATCCGTGCTCCTAAGTTATGTCTGTGTGTATAAAATGCAGTGCTGCCAAGTAAATAAAGCAAACAAAATAGTGATGGGATCATGTTATATTGGTGTGAAAATTATTTTCTGATATGCTGACTTCCAATTGAGTAAATAACTTTAATCCAGATTTTAATGAACTACTAAAATGGTATTTACATTGTTTTTCTTTCTACCTCAAAGTAATCATCTTAAGTGTTTTTGCAGTGTCTGAGGACATTAGTGGGACACACAGGTGGAGTATGGTCATCACAGATGAGAGACAATATCATCATTAGTGGGTCCACAGATCGGACTCTCAAAGTGTGGAATGCAGAGACGGGAGAATGTATACACACCTTGTATGGTCATACTTCCACTGTGCGTTGTATGCACCTCCATGAAAAAAGGTAGGGGAAGTCCTGTAGAGCTTGGGAATTCTTCCTCTGTTACTTGTGAACTTGGGGCCCGTTGTGCAGAGTTCGATTGTACAATACTTACTGTGTCTAGTAGAGGGTGAGTGCTAATGTGCTCTTAAATTAGACTTTAATTATTCAGCTTCAGATGTTTGTCTGCTAGGAAAGCAGTGGGGTATTGCCTTAAAATTGGGCAGCTGGCATTAAGTCTCCTTCCTCATTTAATGGTGGTGTTGGCTTCCACTTTGAAACGCCTTGTTCTGTGATCTTGACTGATACCTTAGACTTCATTGTCCTAAATCTTTGATGACTTATCATGTTAAAAAAAAATATTTGAGGTGGGAGGATGTATTTTTGTTGGGAGGACAAATTCAGTTATTCAGGCTTCAAGCCTCTGAGTCTCTCTAGTTACTCACCCATCACCCTTCCTCCTCTCCATTGTCTCCCCTGTGTCCACGCAAAAGCTGAGTGAGGTTTTAACTCATTGTCATTACCTGTCACCTGAACTGGTGACTGAGCTTTCATGTTTGGTCACCTTGCACACAGCTGGCAGAGAACCTCCTCTGATTATGGTAGGGCCACGAGCCTTTGGGAGCCTTCTGTTGCACACTGAATTAAGGACGAAATCCAGTTTTCAGCATAGTTTCAGCCAATGCTAGCCTTTTTCTTCTCAGCATCTTTCCTGTTGCTTTTATTTCCTGCTACAGAGCCCTCCTATTAAAAGTCCTTTTTGTTTTCCATTGGCGCATCTTCATGGTACTCCTGTTAAACAGATGTAATTTCTTACCTATTTTGTCAGAAAAAGTCTCTCTGAAGGGTCCTTACAGGAATCCACTCCAGTTTTTACTGTTCATTCTGTCCATGGCATTCTTTATTAAGAACCATTTCATTGGACATATTTCACTCTAGATTTGTAATACATGAAGAAAAGTACCTTTTTCACTTGTAACTTGAATCTACTTTGAACAGTGTGCTCTACTGTTAAAATTTTGGGAGTTAGTATCAAGAGACCTTGCAATTCAGTTTTCAGTATGTTCTGACTTAAATGTCTCAATGCTTCCATTTTCTACTCTTCCAAACATGGAAAGTGGTCTTTCTTTATCTCTTAGGAATAACATTAAAGACACCTGAGTTTTCAACTCTCCTTTGTAATCCAAAGGTGATTACAGTATTTGTATCACTCTTGTTTTCAGAAGAGTATCACTTTAATAATCTTGGGTCAAATTTTTAAGGGATTTCTGTTGCTTCTACATGTGTATCTTCTAAAAATCTCTATATCTTAATGCCCTCATAGCCTATTGAATATTTTAAAATATAAGCACAAGCAACCTTTGTTTGAGGACCTATTTAAAACTGGTTAATTTAACCAGAGTAAATGATATAAAGCACGTATCTTTAACAGTTTAAATTCCAAATTCTGGCTTGTTTTGTTGAGACACTTCTATTGAATTTTTTCCCTAGTCGTAAAGGTAATGTGTGTTCATATTAAAATTTGGGGGAATGGCAGAAAGAATAAAGAAAAAATTGAACTTTTTCAAAATATCAGTGTTACTACCTATTAACATTTTATACATACTACGCACACTGGCATCTTATTTCTAAAATCAAGATCTTGTTGTATGTATTTTGAGTTCGCCATGTGTTCTACTAATTTTATATCTTTATCTTCCTCTGCTTCATCTTCATTGTATCTAGCTATAATACAGTAGTTTTCAAACCGCAGGACGCCAAGGTGCTCCTGGGTCCCTCATAGGTGGGGGAACCAAACAGGCAGAATCCAAGGCTTTCCAACTTCCTGTCCCAAGCAAAGTAACTCAACTTTCATGTGTTTATATATCGAGGTTTGACATAGCATGTATTTATTTTGCAAACAGGTGGTTTCTGTTTAAGAAAAAGAAAAGTTTTAATGACCACTGACTTTTTATGTATTGTTTTCCCATGATTTTAAGCTCTCATACATTTTTTCTTGTTACACCCACAGAGTTGTTAGCGGTTCTCGAGATGCCACGCTTAGGGTTTGGGACATTGAGACAGGCCAGTGTTTACACGTGCTGATGGGTCATGTAGCAGCAGTCCGCTGCGTTCAGTATGATGGCAGGAGGGTTGTGAGCGGAGCGTATGACTTCATGGTGAAGGTGTGGGACCCAGAGACAGAGACCTGTCTGCATACGCTGCAGGGCCACACCAACAGGGTCTACTCACTGCAGGTAAGAGACTGTGCGCGCTCGCTCCTGTGGCTCTCTTGTAACCAGTCGTAATACTGTCTTATTCCATAATCACTGTCAGACTGCTGATCCAGTACAGTCCAAAACAGATGGATTATTCTGCTGTTTACATTCACTTTAAAATTGGCACGAAGAAAGCATACATCTTGAAATTATTTAAATGATTTGTTTCCATTTTTCTATGATTCATCTTCCTCTAAAATACAAATATTGGTCTTGGAATCTGAGATTTTGGGGCTCTAAATTTTCCTGTTAATTAATGGGGAGATAGTCTCATAGGAAAATAACCTGGATTTTAATAAACTCCTTAGCACAGGATTAATTTGGCCAGAAGCTGCCCCTTTGCCTTGATAGCTGGAAGTTGATGGACCATGTAATTGTGATTCTGTCCCCATTCAAAGTGGAAGTGGAGCTTTGGGCACAAAGCTGCTCTGCTGTCACAGGGCTGCTGGGTTGTGGTCATAAAGAAGGAAATTTGTCTTAAACATTTTTGGTTTGTTTTTGTTTGAACCTGATATCCTAGAATAGATTGCCATATTTTGACATAAATAACTAGATTATTAGCAGGTTTAAAAAATAGGTCTTGTTTTATTTCCTGAAAGAACAGCATTTTCTATTAAAAAATACAGTTGACTCTTGAACAGTAGGAGTCAGAGGCACTACCCTCCACCACCACTCCAGTCAAAAATCCTTGCATAACTTTACAGTTGGCCCTCAGTGTCTGCATTTCCACATCTAAGAGTTCAGCCAACCTGGGACTGTGTAGTAACATAGTAGGTATTGAGCGAAAGAAACTTTTAAGTGTAGTGGACTCTCCCAGTTCGAACCCATGTTGTGCAAGGATCAGCACAACAATAATCATTTCCTATTATTAATACTTACATAACTTGTTTACCAATTACTGCCCACTAGTGATCAGCAAATTAGTACATGGTCCTAGGGCTCACAGTTCTGTCCTTGGAGTATTTGTTTCTTCATGGGATTATGTCTATGTCATGAAATATTGACATAAAATAAAGATGTCTGCTAACTTAGAAAAGGTTATTAATTTGGAGGAGAGGGAATTGGCTGCAGTTGTCTGTATGTTTTGCGCTGTGTTCAGAACCTTAATGAATATAATAGCCTCATTTAAATAAACCCCTTAGATTGAGAAAATACGTAGGAACTTTATTATTGATCTGGGAATTGGTAGATGTTTGTTGACTTCTGGTCTAGCTGGGAAGCTGGAGAAGAGTACCATAGATAGTTTGCTTTGGTTCTCAAAATGCCACCACTTCTAATTCTAGATTAATTATATGTTGGCACAGTTCCTACCTAGCATTAGGTTCCTGTAAGTGAAATTTTTATTTTACATACAGTTTAGTGGAACTTACTTTGAAGTGTCATGAGAGTTATCTCTAGCTCTTTCTGTGCCATAGATGTTGATAAGCACACCCTGTATCACAAACCCCATCGGTAGTTTCACGTTGCTGTTGGGAGGTAAAACTCAAATGGTAGTTCATATCGAATGGTCTGACAACAATAATATGTTCATTGTGCTTCTTTAAAAATGGTTTCTGCATCTAGTTTGAGGCCACTGGTCATGAAAAATTCGCGTTTCTGATAGAAGCTTCTGAGAACATGCACTGGGGAGTCGCTCGGTGGCATGCAGCTTACCCTGGTACCTCATTTTGTTCCTGGCATTATCTGTTTCTCATGCTTTGCTCCCCTCCCTTTTTAGGATTAAGGTCAATAGATAATATCAAGAATATCTATACTTCTAGTCTAATAAACTGTGTCTGTTGCAGTTTGATGGCATCCATGTGGTGAGTGGATCCCTTGACACATCAATCCGTGTTTGGGATGTGGAGACAGGGAATTGCATTCACACGCTAACAGGACACCAGTCGTTAACAAGCGGAATGGAGCTCAAAGACAACATTCTTGTCTCTGGGAATGCAGATTCTACAGTTAAAATCTGGGATATCAAAACAGGACAGTGTTTACAAACATTGCAAGGTAAATACTTGCTACCCACCTTTAGTTGCATTCCTTAGAAATGAGATAGTTGGTCAAGAGAGAAATGTGGAACCTTTGTGTCACAGAATGATTAACCTCATACAAAATGAAAACTGATTTTGGATAAGTTTATGAGCATTTCCACTCTGAACTGACAGAACTAGGCTGCCCTAAGAAAGTGTTTTAAATTGTGTTTTTAATATAAAAGTGTTTAATCACTTCCTACCTATATGGTTAACTCTACCTAACCTGAAAGAACAATGTGAAGAGAGATCTTAGCTGTGATACACAGAAGCAGCATGCTCGTTTGTTGAGTATTTGTTGAGTGATCATTTATTTTGAATTTGTAGTCCAATTTTAAATTAAAGAGCTGCCTTACTGGGGGTGGGGGTGGGGAGAGAAGCCTCTCTAATCTGATAGGAAATTGCTTTGGCCTTGACTTAGACCCTTAACCATCTGCTTAAGTAGGATGGGAGGGAATCACGGTGCCCACTCAGCTAGAGGAGGAAACGTCTGAAGCCGCTAGCACTAAACGAGGCATGCCGCTGCTAACCTCTTCTGTCGTGACTATCTGCTTTTTCTTGGTCAGAGCCCTTAGAAAGTGTCAGTTTTCAGTGAGGCCATTTGGTAGGTGGTACTGCAGCATTTTTCTCATTGACAATTTTTGTCCCTTTCTCAGAGTTTTGGAATAGGGTCCATTCAGCCTTTGCCCTTGACTGGTCAGTTCAGAGTGGTAGGGTAGTATAGTAGATGGTCCATAAGCAGAGTATGGGCTTCTTCAACACAACCAGAACACACGACGTGTGCCTGGTAGTGAACCACGTTTCCTGAAAGGCAGACCCCTCAAAGACCAACATTTCAGTTACAAATGGCTACCAGATTTTCCTACATCCCCGCTGATTCTAAAATACTCAGAACGCAGTTTCTAAATGGGCAGTGTTTAAAATATTTCATTTATTGTATGTTCCAATGTAGATTCCACAAATTACAATCTAACTGACCTGAAACCATGATTTCTAACCAGTAATGAAATTCCTTTGGTTTTGCCTAGGTCCCAACAAGCATCAGAGTGCTGTGACCTGTTTACAGTTCAACAAGAACTTTGTAATTACCAGCTCAGATGATGGAACTGTAAAACTCTGGGACTTGAAAACGGGTGAATTTATTCGCAACCTAGTCACATTGGAGAGTGGGGGGAGCGGGGGAGTTGTGTGGCGGATCAGAGCCTCAAACACAAAGCTGGTGTGTGCTGTCGGGAGTCGCAACGGGACGGAGGAAACCAAGCTGCTGGTGCTGGATTTTGATGTGGACATGAAGTGAAGAGCAGGAGAGGGGGCATTGTCCCCACACCTAGGCGACAGACTCCCTGCCCTTCCCCCTGCAAAAGAAAAAAAAAAGAAAAAAGAAAAAGAAAAAATATCCCTTGTTCTCAGTGGTGCAGGATGTTGGCTTGGGGCAACAGAGCGAAAAGACCTACAGACGCAGAAGGAAGAGAGGAAGCGATGACCAGCCGCAACTGACAAGAGAGGCGCCTGCCGGCTCTTCCCGGAAGAGGCTTCACTTTGGACTGAGGGCAGCTTTGCAACACGAGACTTTCGAAATCAAACCAGGTGCAATTATTTCTTTATTTTCTTCTCCAGTGGTCGCTGGGCAGCGTTACTGCTGAGACGTCGTTACAGATTCTGCTGGCCTGTTCTTTTACCACTGAGACCTAGAAAGAAGCTGCAATAACATCCACACAGTACCGGTGGACTGTCTCACCAGAGAGCATCTGAAACAAAAAAGTGATTTTTCTGGAGTGGAAAAGCTAAAAAGGAAAAAATTACTGTGAATTGTTTTTGTACAGTTATCATAAAAAGCTTTTTTTTTTTTTTTTTTTCTGCCAAACCATTGCCAATGTCAATCAATCACAGTATTAGCCTCTGTTAATCTATTCCTGTCGCTTCCACATACACTCTTTAATGCCTAGTTGCTCAAAGGTGGCAAGTTGTCCTGGGTTCTGTGAGTCCCGAGATGGATTGAATTCTTGATGCTGGTGCTAGAAGTAGGTCTTCAAATATGGGATCGTGTCCCACCCCTGTACTGTACTCCCAGTGGCCAAACTTATTTATGCTGCTAAATGAAAGAAAGAAAAAAAAAGCAAATTATTTTTTTTTATTTTTTTTCTGCTGTGACGTTTTAGTCCCAGACTGAATTCCAAATTTGCTCTAGTTTGGTTACGGAAAAAAAAAAAAAAGACTTTTTGCCACTGAAACTTGAACCATCTGTGCCTCTAAGAGGCTGAGAATGGGAGAGTTTCAGAAAATAAAGAGTGAAGTTTGCCTGCAAGTAAAGAATTGAGAGTGTGTGCAAAGCTTATTTTCTTTTATCTGGGCAAAAATTAAAACACATTCCTTGGAACAGAGCTGTTGCCGCCTGTTCTGTGGAGAAACTTTTCTTTTTGAGGGCTGTGGTGAATGGATGAACGTGCATAGTAAAACTGACAAAATATTTTAAAAATATATAAAACACAAAATTAAAATAAAGTTGCTGGTCAGTCTTAGTGTTTTACAGTATTTGGGAAAACAACTGTTACAGTTTTATTGCTCTGAGTAACTGACAAAGCAGAAACCATCCAGTTTTTGTAGTAAAGGCATCACGTGCAAACAAGCGAAATGAATGGAAAAGTCAAATGGTTTGCCTCATTTTCCAGGAGCCACAACTCAAGCTGAACTGTGAAAGTGGTTTAACACTGTATCCTAGTGATCTTTTTTTTTTCCTCCTCCTGTTTATTTTTTGTTTGTTTTATTTATAGTCTGATTTAAAACAATCAGATTCAAGTGGGTTAATTTTAGTTATGTAACAACCTGACATGATGGAGGAAAACAACCTTTAAAGGGATTGTGTCTATGGTTTGATTCACTTAGAAATTTTATTTTCTTATAACTTAAGTGCAATAAAATGTGTTTTTTCATGTTAGTATGCCTGTTTCTTCTACTGAGGTAATAGCACTTCATTATTAGGGTTTGTCTCTAATAGATGGAAGAGCAGAGTCCTGATTTCTTTTATCTCCCATATGGTGTTTTCTGCAGCCAGAGTGGGAACAGGGCCCACAAGGTGCAAACTGTATCTCTCACAGACAGACTGCCTGGGAAGATGCGCCTGCGCTCACCTCTAGTGCACTGGGCTGAGCACGCGTGAAGCCTGGCCCCTCACAGAGCCACCAGACTCCTGCATGCTAGTTACAGCTAGAAGTCCTATGGAAAGTTCATTGTTAAAGTTCGACCACATGTCAGCTGCTTACCAGGAACTTTGCATATACATCTCTCAGAAGTTCCCACACCCCTGAGAAGTAGGCAGCTCTCTCCCCACTTCACAGATGAGGGCAGAACTGTGCCTCACATGGGCTAGGGGTTTGTCAGGAGCCAGGTACTGGGCCAAGCACCAGGACTCACACCCATGCCCTTTAAGGAAAAAGAAACCTAGAGTTTCGACAGACTGAAGCAAGGTTTTAGGGGTGAGGGTGCATTTTTGTGGTACTTTTAGGCTCTTTCGTGACTTTTATTTAATAAGCCTAGCATTTTTTACAGTAAGGGAAGAAAAATGAAGTTCAGTCACTGCAATTACATAGCCTCTCCGATGGCAGATTTCTGCCATGGGTGTATCTCCAGGAATCCCAGCTAGCCAGGCCTGAGATGAATGTTGGAAAGGTAACAGATACAGACGCTACTTAGAGAATACATTTCTTACAGTCACAAACTATGTGTTCTTTACTCCTAGGGCAGCAGTTCTTGGGCCTCACTTTCCCAAAGCTGCTGAATCAGAACATCTGGGAATGAAGGGGACCCAAGCGTCTGCATTTAAACTAGCTCGCAAGGTGGGTTGTGGACACAACTTTGAGAACCGCTGCTCTAGTTGTTCGGTGTGTTAGTCCCCAACACATCACAGGCACAAGAACGTCAGAGAGAAGTGACAGGATAAGGGGAAAGACAGAAAAACCCAAGGCAAAAATCACGTTAGGCTATGAAGTGCAGGTGAGCGGCCCAGCCTGCTGCAGGGTGAGCCACGGCATAGGCCAGCGCCACAGCTGCTGTTCACACAGACAACTCCGTGATCAGGAAGAAGTTGTGATTCTGCTGGGTAGTCTTGAAACTGCTTGATTTTTCATAATGTAAATGTGCCTTGACGCTAATACACTTGAAGCACAACATCATCTATAAAAATGAATATGCAGTATCGAATAGAGTGAGTTCACGAATAGGTCTGAATCCAAAGCCCAGTTCTGTCTAAATACAGGACCTTCATCAGATCACTTGATCTCTGCCTCCTCATCTTCTAGGAGGCAGAGAATCCTACCTCCTAAGGTTATTGTAGGGATTAAATGAAATGTTATGAAGCATACCAATCGCACTAAGTGGTAGCTACTCTTACAACTTTAAGAAAATAGACCCAGATAACTCTAACTTGCTATATTTGGGAGCAGTTGAATGTATTTGTGACTCATTCAGGTAGGTAATAAAAATAGCATTTCTCTCTATATAGCAATTTACTTTTTTTTTTTAAGTGGAGTCACATAACTTTCTCATTGAGTCTTACAGAAACCTTGTAAAAGGCAAATATGGAGCTCTTGTATATACTTAGATGTTCATTAAATGTTATTTATGAATAAATGAATAATCTTCATTACAGTGAATCTGTTCCAGGAAAGGGAAAATCTTAACCTCAACCTAAAGGAATTAAAATAAGAAAGGTCATAAAGGGAGCCCTGCTTGTGGCCTCCTTAATGAAGAAATTCACCACTTTATATAACGTGAATTTTCAATTGTTTATACCAGAAGAGAGGCAGCCCCCAAATTTAGATGTGACAAGTTCCCAAAGGTCAAACAATGCCTGAAACTAAAACTAAAATTAGGACACAGAGTAACCCATAAAAGCCCAGAGCAGGTGCTCAGTAAATGTTTGTGGAAATGAGCAAAGAGGGCTTATTATTTTTTTTTTTTTTTGGAATTGTTTCTAATTTTGACACTTGGAAGCTCCCTTATCACTATTTAAGAACCATAAGCTATTTCATTAATTTGCAACAGCTAGTACACACCAATTGGTAAATATTTCAACCTACCTACTTGTTTAATTTCAAAAGGTAATTGACATTTAGTTCATTGTACTAATTTAACGTTTAAGCCATTTTCTCTCTGCCTTTTGAGCTAGCCTGTTCAGTCTCCTTTCTCCTTCTCTGAATTGATTGGAGGCTACAGTCAAATAACACCAACCAAGACCTCTGTGCCTATCCCTTCCTGGAAGTGAACCAGGATGCAGGAAGGCGTCCCTGGATCCAGGCTGGGCCATGTTCTCCACACACTTTCACTGATGTAATCCCTGCACTTGGTGAGATGAAGACACTAAGGTGGACGGAGAAGCTGCCTGGCAGCGCCTGCCCGGCGTCGTCCTGGATCCTGTGACTCCTAACGACCCATATTAATAGAAACCAGCAACGAGTTACTCGCGTAGCGCGAGGAGATCGGGTTCACATCACAATGACTGGTGCCTTCCCTCAGACACAGCTTCATTCACTTTCCTTCTGTCAGCCATGCCCACCCCCAGTAAAACTAGTCCACGCTGTAACCTCTACTCCATCAGCTTCATTGGCAGAAGATGAGTCAACCTTGTCCCTTGCAGCAATTTTCAGAGAACCCACTGGTTTCTAAAGCCATCTGGGATTCTACCAGTAGTGAAAGTGGGTTAGTGTTGCTGGTGATTGAATGTGAATAAATGCTTCTGACCAAGTTCTGTTCATGTCCCCTTCCTCACTGTGTTTTGGAGATAGAGTGGTGTGTGTGTATGTGTGTGTGTGTGTGTGTGTGTTTGTGTAGACAACATACAAGAATATACTGGAGGGACTTCCCTGGCAGTCTAGTGGTTAAGACTCCATGATCCCACTTCAGGGGGCCCAGGGCCCGGATTTGACCCCTGGTCAGGGAACTAGGATCACATGCACCATGGCAAAAAAAAAAAAAGATTATATTGGAACCTGGGAAGATGCCCTTGTTCTCAGTGATGCATAATAATATTTCTGTTAAGCCTTTCTCTTGTTCATCCATGAAAAAAAAAAAAAGAATGGGCCATATGAAGGGAAGATGTTAGTGGCCAAGATTTGCTAAGACTTCTGTGACAGCTCAGCGACCCCTGTGTGAGCGGAGCGTGTGTCCACACAGCGTTCCTGGAGTCATGCATTAAACAACATACAGTGGCGCACAGTTTTATATTTTGGCATTGTCTGCTTCCCAGGAGATGGATTTTTAAGTTAGATCTAAAGTGCCTGCACCCAACTCCGCTTTTGGGGGCACGCCAGCCACCGATCTGAGTTGCCATCAAGCACCAAGCACCGTTCACCTGCCTACGCCTCCCATTGTCTATTCATTAATACTGGTGATGCCCCGCCAAGGGAGGTTCTGGCCAGTTTCACTCTCCTGCTGCCTTCTCTTTCTAAGTGGAGGAGACCAGAAATATCAAAAACTAATTTCAAAGATTCTTCAAAAAAAGGAAAAGTACCAAAAGCTGAAATGACTCAGAGTATACCTTTCTCCAAAGTGTAAAGTATAAATAAATTCTAGACCCAGTTCCTGGGAAGACTCATTGCTGAGACCAAAGCCTGGCAACTTCCCAGTTTGCAATTGGGTGTAAAAATAGCAGAGTTTCTATTTCAGATGATCTGATTCTCCCCAGGATTCTTAAGGACAAGGAACCACTGAGTGGACTTTTTGATGTTTCATTCTTTGGTTTGGAAAATCTATCGTGGTCAAACCTATGAAGGCTGTTTATCTTTGGGTTTTGTTTTGCTTCAGCAGTCATGCTCTGCAAAAGGAAAATTATGTTGAAATCACTCTTGCAAATCAAAGGTTCAAACAGAGCACAGAAATATATTGCCAATTTACCACTTTTCTAGGAGATTCATAGATTATAAAAGAGACATCAAACCACTACTCACTGTAAGAGGAAGGTTACTTGCAAGACTTTTAAAACTTGTATTGATGAAGCCCATTAAGACTTCACCAAACCCTATGCCTTACTAAGCATAGGCAGCTAGACAGTCTAATTCCATGCTACCATGAGCCTTTCAATTTGAGGATTCTCTCCATTCCTGTAAAGTGACTTTGTGTAGCTTAAATCAATCTAGCAAGGATACAGTGTGGAACAGAAATTAAAAATAAAACCAAACGCACCTCTTTTGAGCATCAAATCCGGGTTTGGGGGACTGAAGCTCATAAACTTAAGGACCCTCTTACAGAAAAGAAACATCTCACAAAATTAGATCCCAAAATGAACATTTAGCATGATAAACATTGTAACAACTCACTGAGGACTTGGTAAAGAGGATCCCTTTTTTGTGAGAACTCTGGGCAGTTACCAAAATCACTTAAGGGAAGTGCTTCTGACCGTAGCCTGGCTCCTCCCCAACCCCCACCCTGCATGTCCCAGCACCCCCAGCTCTCAGGGATCTGTTCAGGTAGGAGGCCTGAAGCTCAGCCTCATCAGTTTCAGGGAAAATCCTCTTCAGCTCCCCCAACTCTAATCCCCTCATCTGGAAAGGGGGTAACATGTCATGGGGATTACAGGAGACACTGCATGTCGAGCATTTAGCACCGTGCCTGGTCTGCAGTAAGGATTCATTAAAGGGCTGTAGATATCACCAGTGATCAGGAGAGCTGCGCTGTCATGCGCTTATTAAAATCAGCGTGGTGACGTGTATTAAAAATAATTTACTATTCTTTTTTTTTTTCAAGCAAACTTTATAGGGACCCCTGCTGCAGCACATAAGAGGGAGAACAAACCACAGTTTCCCTCACTTGCTCTCCCCCCAAGGAGGGGGTGGACAACCTGGTTCCTTATATGGGGTGAAGGCAGGGGTGTGTCCAGGGATGGCTTAGGTGGTGCTGGGTTCAGGGAGCGTGTGCAGTACCCTGGTTTTGCTCTAGGCTCTTCAGCAGTGGCAGCTGGGTTTTTCGGTCTCTCTGTTTCTTTTGTCCAGAATTTGTCCAACTGTGCGGGCATGTTATTTTCAGTCCCATATAGTGTCTTTGGATTTTGTTGCTTGAGGAGAGCTGTGTCCAAGCATTGCAGCACTGCAATGGAGGGACCCAGGTCCCAGCCTGTCTCATTTCCCCTGAGAGACTCTACAGCTCATGGTGAGCGGCCTGAGTTCTCTTCTTCTGAGGCTCTTCCTTGTGGGCAAGGACTGCAGACCTGAGCCTACCCTCAAGGTACAGAAGTCCCTCGCTGACTGGTCCAAGGACCTATAGGGACCTGGGCCACTTTTTCCTGGAATGGGCTTAACTCCTTGGTCATCGTGAGCCTTACTTCAAACTGTTGGGGCCTAAAAGACATGAACTTAACCAAATGGTTGAACAAACGAAGGCTAAAAAGGACAAGAACAAGAGTAGAACAACAATCTTCTCAGTGGCCCCATAATATCTTATCATTAGCCCTATTTTATAGACGAGGAAATAGGTACAGATATGTGAAGGAACTTGTTCATGGCCACAGAGTCAAGAAGAAGAAAAAAACTTGGAGAAACTGGGGTTCAGAGGTAGGCTTGTGGCCACAAAGGCCAAGCTCTTAACCACATTATTATGTACTGACCCACAACTGCCCTGCAAATTCGGGAACATGTAATACAACAGACTGGAGAAGGCAGTGGCACCCCACTCCAGTACTCTTGCCTGGAAAATCCCAGGGATGGAGGAGCCTGAAAGGCTGCAGTCCAAGGTGTCGCTAAGAGTTGGGCACGACTGAGCAACTTCACTTTCACTTTTCACTTTCATGCATTGGAGAAGGAAATGGCAACCCACTCCGGTGTTCTTGCCTGGAGAATCCCAGGGACAGAGGAGCCTGGTGGGCTGCCATCTATGGGGTGGCACAGAGTCGGACACGACTGAAGCGACTTAGCAGCAGTAGCAGCAGCAATACAACAGACTGGTTCCAAATAGGAACAGGAGTATGTCAAGGCTGTATATTGTCACCCTGCTTATTTAACTTATATGCAGAGTACATCATGAGAAACGCTGGACTGGAAGAAACACAAGCTGGAATCAAGATTGCCGGGAGAAATATCAATAACCTCAGATATGCAGATGACACCACCCTTATGGCAGAAAGTAAAGAGGAACTAAAAAGCCTCTTGATGAAAGTGAAAGAGGACAGTGAAGAAGTTGGCTTAAAGCTCAACATTCAGAAAACGAAGATCATGGCATCCAGTCCCATCACTTCATAAGAAATAGATGGGGAAACAGTGGAAACAGTGTCAGACTTTATTTTTCGGGGCTCCAAAATCACTGCAGATGGTGACTGAAGCCATGAAATTAAAAGACGCTTACTCCTTGGAAGGAAAGTTATGACCAACCTAGATAGTATATTGAAAAGCAGAGACTACTTTGCCGACTAAGGTTCATCTAGTCAAGGCTATGGTTTTTCCAGTGGTCATGTATGGATGTGAGAGTTGGACTGTGAAGAAGGCTGAGTGCCGAAGAATTGAGGCTTTTGAACTGTGGTATTGGAGAAGACTCTTGAGAGTCCCTTGGACTGCCAGGAGATCCAACCAGTCCATTCTGAAGGAGATCAACCCTGGGATTTTTTTGGGAGGAATGATGCTAAAGCTGAAACTCCAGTACTTTGGCCACCTCTTGCAAAGAGTTGACTCATTGGAAAAGACTGATGCTGGGAGGGATTGGGGGCAGGAGGAGAAGGGGACAACAGAGGATGGGATGGCTGGATGGCATCACTGACTTGATGGACGTGAGTCTGAGTGAACTCCGGGAGTTGGTGATGGACAGGGAGGCCTGGCGTGCTGCAGTTCATGGGGTCGCAAAGAGTTGGACACGACTGAGCGACTGAACTGAACTGAACTGAATATGTCATAGATCAAACCAGAAAACGATGCAGTCTCAGTCCCAGCCTGTTGACCTGGGAACCGACAAAGCCACACAAGCAGGCATGAGCCTGGATTTCAACAAGGGAGACCTGAAGAACAGTGCATAATATATTCCTGCTATGGTTTGGCTATAATGAATACCTTCTTGTTGGAAAATTAGAGTCACTTTTTCCAACTGCAGAGTAAAAAGAGAGTGAGTTGTCTGAAAAGAAAAGACTTTGTATAAGAGAGTCATATAATGAGAATATAGGAAAAGTGGGTAAAATAGTGTATTATTTTTTTTAAAAATTCATTGTTTCCAGATCATTTAGGGGAAAAATATGTTGTTTCTGCAAAAGATGGACACTTTGGTTATACAGGAATTTTTTTATGACTCACCACTGATATGCCCCAGAACAACTAGGCAAATGAGAAGCAAGGTTTGGGGCTCTCAGGATTTTTGTTGTTGCTGTAGTTCAGTTGCTCCGTTGTGTCTGACTCTTTTGAACCCCATGGACTGCAGCACGTCAGGCTTCCCTGTCCCTCACTATCTCCCACAGTTTTCTCAAACTCATGTCCCTTGAATCAGTGATGCCATCCAACCATCTCATCCTCTGCTGTCCCCTTCTCCTCCTGCCCTCAATCTTTCCCAGCATCAGGGTCTTTTCCAATGAGTCAGCTTTTCACATCAGGTGGCCAAAGTATTGGAGCTTCAGTATCAAGCCTTCCAATGGATATTCAGGGTTGATTTCCTTTAGGATTGACTGGTTTGATCTCCTTGCAGTCCAAGGGACCCTCAAGAGTCTTCTTCAGCACCACAATTCAAAAGCATCAATTCTTCAGCGCTCAGCTTTCTTTATGGTCCAACTCTCACATCGGTACATGACTACTGGAAAAACCATAGCTTTGACCATACAGACCTTTGTGGGCAAAGTGATATCTCTGCTTTTTAATATGCTGTCTAGGTTTGTCATAGCTTTTCTTCCAAGGAGCAAGCATCTTTTAATTTCATGGCTTCAGTCACTGTCCACAGTGATTTTGGAGCCCAAGAAAATAAAGTCTGTCACTATTTCCATTTTTTTTTCTTATCTCTTTGCCATAAAGTGATGGGACTGGTTGCCATGATCATAGGTTTTTAGATGTTGAGTTTTGAGCCAGCTTTTTCACTCTCCTCTTTCACCTTCATCAAGAGGCTCTTTTGTTCCTCTTTGCCTTGTGCCATTAACATGGTGTCATCTACATACCTGAGGTTATTGATATTTCTCCCAGCAAACTTGATTCCACCTTGAGCTTCATCCAGCCTGGCATGTCACATGATGTATTTTGCATATAAGTTAAATAAGCAGGGTGACAGTATACAGCCTTGATGTACTCCTTACCTAATTTGGAACCAGTTCACTGTTCCATGTCCAGTTCTAACTGTTGCTTCTTGACCTGCATACAGACTTCTCAGGAGGCAGGTAAGGTGTTCTGGTATTCCTACCTCTTTAAAAATTTTCCACAGTTGATTGTGATCCACACAGTCAAAGGTGTTAGCATAGTCAGTGAAGCAGAAGTAGACGTTTTTCTGGAACTCTCTTGCTTTTTCTGTGAACCAATGGATGTTAGCAATCTGGTTCCTCTGCCTTTTCTAAATCCAGTGTATACATATGGAAGGTCTCAGTTTATGTACTGTGAAGCCTGGCTTGAAGGATTTTGACCATTACCTTGCTAGCATGTAAAATGAGTGCAATAGTTTGAATATTCTTTGGCATTGCCCTTCTTTGGAATTGGGATGAAAACTGACCTTTTTCAGTCCTGTGGCCCCTGCTAAGTTTTCCAAATTTGCTGGTCTATTGAGTGCAGTACTTTCACAGCATTATCTTTTAGGATTTGAAATAGCTCAGCAGGAATTCCATCACCTCTACTAGCTTTGTTCATGGTAATGCTTCCTAAAGCCCACTTGACTTCACACTCCAGGATGTCTGGCTCTAGGTGAGTGATCACACTATGGTGGTTATCTGTGTCATTAAAACCTTTTTTTGTATAGTTCTTCTGTGTATTCTTGCCACCTCTTCTTCATATCTTCTGCTTCTGTTAGGCCCATACCATTTATGTCCTTTATTGCATCTATCTTTGCATGAAATATTCCCTTGGTATCTTTAATTTTATTGAAGAGATCCCTGTCTTTCCTATTCTATTGTTTTCCTCTATTTATTTCATTGGTCACTTAGGAAGGCTTTCTTTTTTTAATTTTATTTTATTATTATTTTTTTCAATCTATGTGAGATTTATTATTGTTCTTATTATGCTTTTCTGATGAACATTATATAAACCTTATGTTAGCAAGAAAATACTTTGCATGATACACTAGGCAGTGCCCCAGAAACAGGCATCCTTTTGATAGATACTGAGAGTCTGGATATTTTAATGAAGTCTTTCAGATCAGTTCCATATTTTTTTTTAATTCTTATTTTTACTTTATTTTACTTTACAATACTGTATTGGTTTTGCCATACATTGACATGAATCCACCACGGGTGTACATGAGTTTCCAATCCTGAACCCCCCTCCCACCTCCCACCCCATATCATCTCTCTGGATCATCCCCATGCATCAGCCCCAAGCATCCTGTATCCTGTATCGAACATAGACTGGTGATTCATTTCTTACATGATAGTATACATGTTTCAGTGCCATTCTCCCAAATCATCCCACCCTCTCCCTCTCCCTCAGAGTCCAAAAGTCTGTTCTATACATCTGTGTCTCTTTTGCTGTCTCACATACGGGGTTATCATTACCATCTTTCTAAATTCCATATATATGTGTTAGTATACTGTATTGGTGTTTTTCTTTCTGGCTTACTTCACTGTGTATAATCGGCTCCAGTTTCATCTGTCTCATTAGAACTGATTCAAATGTATTCTTTTTAATGGCTGAGTAATACTCCATTGGGTATATGTACCACAGCTTTCTTATCCATTCATCTGCTGATGGACATCTAGGTTGTTTCCACGTCCTGGCTATTATAAACAGTGCTGCAATGAACATTGGGGTACATGTGTCTCTTTCAATTCTGGTTTCCTTGGTTTGTATGCCCAGCAGTGGGATTGCTGGGTCATAAGGCAGTTCTATTTGCAGTTGTTTAAGGAATCTCCACACTGTTCTCCATAGTGGCTGTACTAGTTTGCATTCCCACCAACAGTGTAAGAGGGTTCCCTTTTCTCCACACCCTCTCCAGCATTTATTGCTTGCAGACTTTTGGATCACAGCCATTCTGACTGGTGTGAAATGATACCTCATTGTCTTCTTGATTTGCATTTCTCTGATAATGAGTGATGTTGAGCATCTTTTCATGTGTTTGTTAGCCATAGGAAGGCTTTCTTATCTTTCCTTGCTACTCTTTGAAATTCTGCATTCAGATAGGTATGTTTTTCCTTTTCTCCTTTGCCTTTCTCAACTATTTGTAAGGCAACCATATTGCCTTTTTGCATTTCTTTTTCTTGGGGATGGTTTTGATCACCATCTTCTGCACAATGTCACAAACTTCCATTCATATTTCTCTTGGCACCTGTCTGTCAGATCTAATCTGATAGCGGCAGTCCTGGGAAGCGTGGCATGCTGGCATAAGTCCTTTTGGAGAAGGTTGCCATTACCCTTATCAAAGTTTGGCCTCAGGCCAAACTGCAAGGAGGGAACACAGCCCCATCCATCAGCAGAAAATTGAATTAAAAAATCTACTGAACATGGCCTTGCCCACCAGAGCAAGACCCAGTTCTCCCCACAGCCAATTCCAGTGGGCAAATTTAATTCAGATGACCATTATACCTACTACTGTTGGCAAGTATCCTTTAGAAGAAATGTAGTAGCCTTCATAATCAACAAAAGTGTCCAAAATGCAGTACTTGAGTGCAGTCTCAAAAATGACAGAATGTTCTTGGTTCATTTCCAAGGCAAAGCACTCAATATTGCGGTAATCCAAGTCTATGCCCCAACCACTAACGCTGACGAAGATGAAGATGAATGCTTCTATGATGACCTACAAGACCTTTTAGAACTAACATCCCCAAAAGATATCCTTTTCATTATAGGGGTCTGGAATCTGCACGTAGGAAGTCAAGAAATACCTGGAGTAACAGGCAAGTTTGGCCTTGGAGTACAGAATGAAGCAGGGCAAAGGCTAACAGAGTTTTGACGAGAGAACTCATTGGCCATAGCAAACACCCTCTTCCAACAACACAAGAGAAGACTCTACACATGGACATCACCAGATGGTCAACACTGAAATCAGATTGATCAATATATTCTTTGCAGCCAAAGATGGAGAAGCTCTATATAGTTAGCAAAAACAAGGCTGGGAGCTGACTGTGGCTCAGATCATGAACTACTTATTGCCAAATTCAGACTTAAATTGAAGGAAGTAGGGAAAACCACTAGCCCATCCAGGTATGACCTAAATCAAATCCTTTATATAGTGGAAGTGACGATAGATTCCTGGGATTATATCTGATAGTAGAGTGCCAGAAGAACTATGGACTGGCTCTCAGGACTGACACAATGTAAATCCTCAACAAATGTTAGCAGTTGTTGTTGTTATCAAGAAAGACAATTGTAGTCAAATTCCATCTTAGCCACTGTGTGACTCTGAAAGATTTCTTTTTAATCTTTCTGAACCTCTGTCATCTTCTATAGAGAAAAAAGTTGTAAAGGTTACAGGAGATAACTCATAAAGCACCTGGTACGGTCTTGGCTTCATGGCAAATAGAAGGGAAAAAAATGGAAACAATGGCAGATTTTATATCCTTGGGCTCCAAAATCACTGTAGACAGTGACTATAGTCATGAAATTAAAACAGGCTTGCTCCTTGGGGGAAAAACTATGACAAACCTAGATATCATATTAAAAAACAGAGACATTACTTTGCCCACAAAAGTCTGTGTGGTCAAAGCTATGGTTTTCCCAGTAGTCATGTACAGATGTTAGATTTGGACCATAAAGAAGGCTGAGTGCCAAAGAACTGATGATTTCAAACTGTCATGCTGAAGAAGACTCTTGAGATTCCCTTGGACAGCAAGGCGTTCAAACCAATCCATCCTAAAGAAAATCAACCCTGAATTTTCATTGGAAGGACTTAGACTGAAGCTGAAGCTCCAATACTTTGGCCACCTGATGTGAAGAGCTGACTCATTGGAAAAGACCCTGATGCTGGGAAAGATTGAGGGCAAGAGGAGAAGGGGACGACAGAAGATGAGATGGTTGGATGGCATCACCACCTCAATGGACATGAGTTTGAGCAAACTCTGGGAGACAGTGAAGGACAGGAAAGCCTGGTGTGCTGCAGTCCATGGGGTTGCAAAGAGTCGGACACAACTTAGCGACTGAAACCAACAGTCTTGGGTAATTATGTACTCAATGAATGCCAGTTATCTTTAGATTCATCTCTACCTCTAACAGTGTAGATAATGGTGACTGCATTTCAGAGCATCATTTCAAGCTTAATCTGGAAAGAGCAGACCTCTAAGTCTTCTAGAACACTATGCCCCACCTACCATCCAAAATACACCAGGTACCTAAGAGAGCATCTCCCCTGTTATAAAGTAATCCAGTTTGGGATGACAATTCTCTTTTTCTTTTGAAAGACCTATTTAATAAATAATAGTATAGAAATTACACAGGCATGAACCTAAAATGGGAGCAGGAGAGGAGAGCCAAGTAGATCAAAGGTTTCACTCAAAAGTTCCTCGCCAACATTCACACCACTTATAAGACCTATGAAGGGATATGGGCTTCCCAGGAGACGCTAGTGGTAAAGAACCTGCCTGCCAGTACAGGAGATGTAAGTGACATGGGTTCAGTTCCTGGGTCGGGAAGATCCCCTGGAGGAGGGCATGACAACCCACTCTAGTATTCTTGCCTGGAAAATCCCCTGGACAGAGGAGCCTTGAAGGCTATAGTCCATGGGGTTTCAAAGAGTCAGACACGACTGAAGCAGCTGAGCACAGCGCATGAAGGGATATGACCCAGACTGAGGCAGAGGCAGCAGGGGTGAGGCTCAGAAAGGAAAATGGAGACGAAGTTACAGTCTGCAGTTCTCCCCCACCTTCTTTCAGAAGGCCAACAGTCTGGCATATACCAGAGGATGCTTTCCCAGAAAAGTGAGCAACAGGGGAAAGGGTCTCCATGGCAGTAGAGACAAGAGTTCCTCCAGTGAAATTTGACTCCCCACCCAATTAAAGGAGAAACTCTTCTCCTAGTGACCCCAACCAACAGAGAGGCTCCTCAACACTTCTCAGTGTCTGTCTCTTAAATATGAACAGACAGTCAAGAATCACCAAACACTGGAGAAAGACCTCCAATTTGAAAAATGATGCCCAAAACCTATGCAATAAACTTGGAATAGTAATTAATACCCTCAGAAAGATAAAATACTGCATCTTATGATACAGGAACAGGATGTAATATTTTAAAGGCCTCGTGAAAATTCAAATGTGATGGAAATTCAAAAAGAAAAAGGAAAACCTTCAGTGAAAATAAAATTCAGCAAATCGAACAGAAGTTAAAAGAAAAGATGGAAAAGAGTGAAACGTAAAAGGCAGAATCAGTCTGAGACATCGAACATATAAATATTCTTCTTTTTTCAAAAAAGAAAGTCGCACAGAATACATTATTCAAAAATTGATGTAAGAAAGAAATATCAGAATTGAAGGACAAAAAACCCCTAGATTGAAAAGGCCTTTGAATAAATGAATGAAAAAAAGTCATACCATTATTATTATGAAATAATATATACTTTTCATCATTATGAAAGTTTGGAACACCTGGGCTAAACAGGATCCCCTAGAAATCTGTGAAGGGAGGGATTTCCCTGGCAGTCCAGTGGTTAAGACTTTGATCTTCCACTTCAGTGGACATGGGTTCAGTGTTGATTGGGAAACTAAGATCCTATGTGTGGTACAGTGTGGTCAATAAATAAGTAAGTAATGAAACATTTTTAAAAATTGTAGAGGGAAAAATCAGGGTTAGAAAGAATGAGAATCAGAATTCTGGACTTTTCAAAAGCAACACTGATTATTTAACTTCTATGCAGAGTACATCATGCAAAATCCTGGACTGGGTGAATCACAAGCTGGAATCAAGATTTCTGGGAGAAATATCAACAGCAGCAGATTTACAGATGACACCACTCTCATGGCAGAAAGTGAAGAGGAACTAAAGAACATTTTGACAAGGGTGAAAGAGAAAAGTTAAAAAGCTGGCTTAAAACTCAACATTCAGAAAACTAAGATCATGGAATCTGCTTCCTCTACTTTATGGCAAATGAAAGGGGAAAAAGTGGAAGCAGTGACAGTTTTTTTGTGGGGGGGCTCCAAAATCACTGCAGATGTTGACTGCAGCCATGAAATTAAAACACACTTGCTCCTTGGAAGGAAAGTTATGACAAACCTAGACAGTGTATTAATAAGCAGAGACATCACTTAGCTGACAAAAGTCCACCTAGTCAAAGCTATGGTTTTTCCAGTGGTCATGTATGGATGTGAGAGTTGGACCATAAAGAAGGCTGAGCACTGAAGAATTGATGCTTTCAAAGTGTGGTGCTTGAGCAGACTCTTGAGAGTCCCTGGAACAGCAAGGAGATCAAACCAGTCAATCCTAAAGGAAATTAACCCTGAATATTCATTGGAAGGCCTGATGCTGAAGCTCCAATACTTTGTCCACCTGATGCAAGGAGCTGACTCATCGGAAAAGATTTGATGCTGGGCAAGAATGAAGGCAGCAGGATAAGTGGACAACAGAAGATGAGATGGTTGGATGGCATCACTGACTCAGTGGACATGAATTTGAGCAAAGCCTGGGAGATAAAGACAGAGGAGCCTGGTGTGCTGCAGTCCATGGGGTCAAAAGAGTCAGACATGACTTAGCAACTGAACAACAGTAACAAACAGCAACACCAGATGCTAGAAGACAAAGATCTTTGAAATTCTACAGGCAAATTATTTTCAGTGTACACCCAACCAAATTATTGACCAAATGAGAGAGAGAAAGAATAAAGACATTTCCAGACAAAGGACTCAAACACTACCTCTGACAAATTCTTTCTTAAGCTGTGGACAATATGGTCCAATAGAACAATGAAATAAACCACAAAAAAGGAAAACCCAGGACACAGAAAATCAGGATGTCTACACAGGAGAGGGAGTTTAGGATAAAAGATGGACATTTGGGCTCAAGAACTACCAGTTGAGGTGTGAGCAGGGACGGAGTTAGGAGAAAGGCCCCAGGAATACAGAAGGAAGTGATAGATCATCTCACTATTATGACGGAGTGTTTAGCAAGAAACACTTCTCAGAATTCAGGACACTGAATGACAAATTCAGAGAAAAAATGGTAAATATTCTTACATTAAAAGTTATGCAACACATCAAGATGAGGCAATTATTAGTTCAAAATAGTGTGCGAAAAAGCTGAAGCCTAGTTAGTACACTGCAGAGCCCTGCAGTAAACCATATTCACACAGCTATAAAAATGTAAATACTGATTGATGACTGTGATGTATGTGGGGGAGGGGAGGGAAGTGGGATGGAGGGAAAGATGGTTAAATCCTCCTCCTCGGTCATAATTAGTTAGTAATGTGTAAAATGGGGTGGGGGAAACCCCTAAGAAATAAGAAGATAAGCATTTGATGAAAAAATAGGAGATGACCACCTGAAGAATTAGCTAAAAGAGTTACAGATGTTTGCTTTTGTGCTCACAGAGAAAGGAGGTGAGTGTAGAACCTCCTGCTGTATTTAATATAATGCTGTATGTAATATATATTTTTAACAGAATGCTAAAAAAAATTGTGTAGGGCAGATTTCAGAACCCATGGAAATTTTTACTCATGTCGGCCAGCATCCATTGACAAGGGACTGATCAAGCTGGTCACCATGAATTACTAGTTTAATGGCACAAAGAGGGCTGTAAGGGGCTCCTCTGGAGGAGGTTCACAGGGTGAGAACTCTGAAGGTGCAAATGACCTAGGTTCTCTTTGTCCCCATTTTGCATCTGTAAAAGGGGCCCAGTGATACGGCTGTTGGCGTTAAGGGCCCAACTGTCAGGCTGCTGGAGGACTGAAGACATGGTACATGTCATGTGTCCAGCAGAGTCTCTGGCTCAGGGTTGTTTTGAAGATTCTTTTTTTTTCTTCATGTGGACCATTTTAAGAGTCTTTATTGAATTTATTACAGTATTGCTTCTGTTGTTTTCTGCTCTGGAGTTTTGGCCATGAGGCATGTGGGATCTTAGTTCCCTGATCCGGGAATTGGAAGGGGAAATCTTAACCATGGACCACAGGGCAGTCCCAGGCTCATGAGTTCTTATTAAAGAGGATTTCTTTTTATCACCGACCTCAGTCTCAAGGTGAAAACTAACTTCCATTAAGATCTGGGACAGTGCTTTTGACTTTTGAGCAGGATGGATGGGTAAACTGAGTTGAGGCCCCCTCTATCTTATATCAGGAGGACTGGCTCCTTCTGGAGCCCCAAGTACATAGCCCTCTTTCCCTCCCCAACCTGCTTTTCCATTATCTCTTTTTAACTTGCATTGGGTTTTACATCCAAAGTCTCCCATTCAGGTATCTGAAGTGTTTTCTCTACTTGGAAATACTCTTAACAAAAATGACTAAACTTTTTGTAATGTGAAGTCCAGAGTATCTCTTTT
This sequence comes from Oryx dammah, assembly GCF_014754425.2. NCBI lineage: Eukaryota > Metazoa > Chordata > Mammalia > Artiodactyla > Bovidae > Oryx > Oryx dammah. The sequence continues at coordinate 5,424,566 of NW_024070196.1, forward strand.
GGAAACTTTCAGTTCAGTTCAGTTCAGTTCAGTTCAGTCGCTCAGTCGTGTCCGACTCCTTGCGACCCCGTGAATCGCAGCACGCCAGGCCTCCCTGTCCATCACCAACTCCCGGAGTTCACTCAGACTCATGTCCATCGAGTCAGTGATGCCATCCAGCCATCTCATCCTTGGTCGTCCCCTTCTCCTCCTGCCCCCAATCCCTCCCAGCATCAGAGTCTTTTCCAATGAGTCTACCCTTCCCTTAAAATTATAGATCAAAGTTTCAAAAAGGACTGAGAGGGGCCAGAAAAAAAGCAGAAAAGTTGAGTTGGAAGGATTTGTTGTTCAGTCACTATGTGGTGTCTGACTCTGCGACCTCATGGACGGCAGCATGCTGGGCTCCTCTGTCTTCTGCTGTTTTCCAGGATTTGCTCAGATTCATGTCTGTTGAGTCTGTAATGCTATCTAATACCATCTCATCCTCTGCCACCCACCTCTCCTTTTGCCTTCAGTCTTCTCCAATGAGTCGGCTCTTTGCATCAGGTGGCTGAAGTATTGGATCTTCAGCTTCAGCATCAGTCTTTCCAATCAATATTCAGAAGGACTTGGTGTCTGTATAAAGTCCTGCTAAATGGAGAACTGAGGATGAGTGTGATTCCCCTAAGCCCAAAGGCTTTTTCGTCCCTTGGTAGTATGCAGCGGGAATCACTCTGAGTGTGTATTGGGCCCAGCACAGCTGTGACAGGTGTGTGGTCACTGGGAGCCGCTCCTGGTCTCCCAAGCCTGCCCGGATCAGACAGCAGCAGTGCCCTGAGCTCTTCGCTGGCCCTGGCTGCTCTCTCTAAACACTCTGGAACTAGTGGAAGTCATAGAGAAGCACAGGACCGAGGGGCTGAGACTTGGGGGTGTGGGCTGGTTCCTGTTGGCTCATCTCTTCAAGCTAAGTCCTAAGAGTCACGTGACAGACTGTGGCCACCTGGTCCTTTTGAGCACATCGCAGATGGTCAGAAAGCCTCGCAACCGCATTCCGCACTTGGCGGCTCGTGGTACCCAGACCCTGAGTTCCAGGCTAGTCACTGGGGTACATTTTATGGTGGCTTTCTGGTTGGTGATCTAGACTCTCACCCCACAAGATTCTGGGGGATTTCAAAGCAACTCAACCATTAGCAAGCTTTTCTTTTCTGAGAGCTGTGACATCAACAACTGAAACCAGCTGTCAGCGGCAGTGGGTGACTCCTTCCTTTTCTGAAGTCATCAGGGCCTTCATAGGCTGCATCCTCAAACGGGAAGGATATGTGAACAGATAGGGCCTACTATCACTACCCTCAGTGAAGATTTTGGCTTTTTATTTTAAATGAACACCGTAATCAGAGGCCTGGGGTCTAATTTAATTAAGCAGCTCTGCTTCATAACCGGGTTCCAGTGAAAGGCTCTCTTCAGTATTGACTTGCTGCTTCTGGAAATCAGTCCCGCTTCCCACACTGCTGTGGCTAGTTGGGAAAGAAACAACCATGGGGAGAGACGCGGTGATGTTTCCGCTTCTCTTAGAAACCAGTTCCTTGGCTTTGGTGAGGACAAGTCTTTAAAACTCCTAAGGGGGTGGATCCT
>NW_024070196.1:5426165-5711671 GCF_014754425.2 Oryx dammah
TACTCATACCCACACCCACCCACCCACACACACATCCTCACACACACAGACACACACAGACACACACACACACACACTCCACCCACAGGGCCTGAGTCTCCACACATCCTAGTGCTTCTATTTGTTTCCACTCAGCTAAGGAGTCACTGCAATGGGGAAAATAAATTAGAACTAAATGAGACAGAGATGCAGAGTCCTGGAAGCATGACTGCCGATGAGCATTACTGGTTGTTTTATGTCTCCACTGCCCGGGGGTTGGCCTCCCACATCAGTAACCAGCAATCTGGCTAATCAGTGCACAGAACAGAAATCTGGAGAGAGGTCCAAATCTGCCAAGGTGGAGGGTGGCATTCAACAATTCAAGTTGTATCCATCTCTAAGGAAAAAAAAAAAGCCACCTACAGGACAGACGCAAATTGTTGAAAAGCTTATTTCACTCTTTCCCCTCGCTTATCCTGGAGAAATCCAAATTAGAAAACTTCCCATTTAAGATAATCAACAGAGGAGAATAACAGATCAACTTGGGCTAATATCAGTAGCAGGAAAGACCAATTAACAAATTCATGAATTCTGCTGTTTACACTTCTATTCCTAAGGTTAATTATGCGATCAAGTAATAGCTTTTGCCTTGATTACAGGGCCCTTAGGAAATAAAAGTGTGTTTCCACTTTACAAGTATGTTTGCATGTTAGTCCTGCATTGAGAGCACAGGAGCTGAGCTTAGTATCAGCTCTACACACGGCTGTAGTCAGAGGAGAAGGCTGTTAAAAAAACAGACAACAGATCCTAAATGGAGTCACTTGTGCTAAGCCTACCAAACTGAGGCTTAACACCTAATCTAATTGCAGTTTCAGCCTCTGGCAGCAAAATAATCTTAACCAAGTCAGTCTAGAATTTCCTGGTCAGCTCTAGTGAGGTAATTCACCTGATAGACCCCTGCCGCCCCTGGGACCCTGCCTGGAACAATCCGCTCTGCTAGAAGAAGTTCCTTGACCACCTCCTTCTGCCTATAAATGTCTCCGTTCACACAGCTCCTCAAAGCTGCTTTCTATTTGCTAGCTGGTTTGCTGCCCAATTCATGAATTGTTGATTAAATCCAGTAAGATCTTTGAAATTTGCTCAGTTGAATTTTGTTTTATAACATGGTCTTGGCCTCAAGACTCAGTGTGTAAAACAGAAGTATAATTCATACAAGTACTAGCATCCACCTATACATTTTCCACTCTCTCTGCTTTGGACTATTTGTATTGTCAGTACTTTTCAGATGTAGATTGGAGAGTGCCGAGTGGAAGGTCTTTCCCCTTAATTCCCTGTTGAGAAGAATCAGTAAAATTAGCTACCTGGCCTTAAATATATGAACAGGAAAAAAAGGAACATTACTTATATTTTCAGGAAACAATCTCAGCAAGGCTGTTCCAGGTCTCTGTGAATAGTGGCAGCTTACATATCTTGAGGGATTAGCCCATGGCTGCTACTGCTAAGTTGCTTCAGTCGTGTCCGACTATGTGCGACCCCATAGACCAGGCTCCTCTGTCCCTGGGATTCTCCAGGCAAGAACACTGGAGTGGGTTGCCATTTCCTTCTCCAATGCATGAAAGTGAAAAGTGAAAGTGAAGTTGTGTCTGACTCTTAGCGACCCCATGGACTGCAGCCCACCAGGCTCCTCCGTCCATGGGATTTTCCAGGCAAGAATACTGGAGTGGGATGCCATTGCCTTCTCCCATGCCCATGGCAGGCATCTCCAATTAATTAGTTTACATGTTAGTCCCTCAGTCATGTCTGACTCTTTGCGATCCCATGGACTGTGGCCTGCCAGGCTTCTCTGTCCATGGACTTCTCCAGGTAAGAATACTGGTGTGGGTTTCCATGCCTTCCTCCAGGGGATCTTTCTAACTCAGGGATTAAACCCAGGTCTTCTCACTGCAGGTGGATTCTTTACTGTCTGAGCCACCAGGGAAGCCCTGAATTCCTAGTTTGCACGTGTGTGCTTAGTCACTCAGTCGTGTCCAGCTCTTTGTGACCCCCTGGACTGTAGCCTGCCAGGCTCCTCTGTCCATGGAGATTCTCCAGGCAAGAATACTGGAGTGGGTTGCCATGCCCTCCTCCAGGGGATCTTCCCAACCCAGGGATCAAACCCAGATCTCCCACATTGCAGGTGGATTCTTTACCATCTGAGCCCCCAGGGAAGCCCATGAATGCTGCCATTTCCTTCTCCAGGGGATCTTCCCAATCCAGGAATTGAAGTGCGGTCTCCTGCTTTGCAGTCTGTGTAGTCTTTACAATAAGCCTAGGAGGCAGTGTAGGGAGCAAAACTTGCCACCCTAAAATGTCCCTTGGGCATGCAGATTATTTCAAGTTTAAAACAATCAAGGTCCCAAGACTCAGAAAGAAATTTTGACCTTTCCCTTCACTGGCTAAAGAAATCTAGACGGAGGGCCATCTTGGGATAGAACTATTTCCTGAGAGCTCGGCCAAGAATATGGGTGAGGTGTGGTGCAAAATGGGAGAAGGCAATGGCACCCCACTCCAGGGTTCTTGCCTGGAGAATCCCAGGGACGGGGCAGCCTGCTGGGCTGCCGTCTATGGGGTCGCACAGAGTCGGACACGACTGAAGCGACTCAGCAGCAGCAGCAGCAGCAGCAATGATGCAAACTCTTGGGCATGACGGAGAAATCGGGATCCACTCTGTCCCATTTTCTCTGAAGGACCCAGCAAACATTTATTTACCAAATAGTTGCTTTTCCGTCTCCATGTGAATTGCCTCCCCCTTTTGAAGTCTCAAGCCTGTAGCCCCAACGTTCTCTTTTGTCTTTAGCTGAAGATGGTATTTGATGTGAGGGCTTCAGCTATTTTGGTGAGATTCTCAGTTCCTCTGGTGTCTCCCATTATACATATTATTAACCTTTGGTGTGATTTTCTCCTATCCATCTGTCTTGTATCAGTTTAATTGTTAGATCAGCCGGAAGATGCTAGGAGGGTAGAGCAATAAGTCTTCCTCCCAGACAGTGGACATCATCATTTCTCCTTTGCAAGGTGAGGCACTGAGAGATTATGCAGACTGGCTGAGCCCCTAACAACTAGTTAAGTCAGAATCTGAACTGAGGCAGCCTGGCAGGACTTCACTGCCACATGTCGTTCTTCCATTGGGCTCAACTCAATAGAGGATGGTGGGTTATTTCCACAAAATGGAGAAGCAACATCTAGAAGGTATATTGTGCCATTTGAAACCTTTAAATTGAAGAGCAAAAGCTAACCTCTTGTTAGCCATCACTTCTGACTAATCTGACCCCAAAAGACCATCGGTTTCTGTGGGGGCTGCTGAAAGTGTCCCTGAGACGTGACCGGAGCTGTCTGAGGTCTGCTGATTCTTCCTGCCTTGCCCGGAGCTGGCGGCCGGCGTGTGGCCTCGGTGCATCACAGCCAGGGCTGGGTGGAGGCAGACGCTGACTGCCAGTGTGGATGACGCAGAGACGACGTTGTCGCTTCTATAAAAAGGGCTCACCACAGAACTCTCTGGATGAAGATCAAGGTATCACATTCACTTCCTGTCTTTCTCTTCACAAGCACACCCACTAAAAAAGAGAGGAAGTGTGTTCAGCAACTGTGAGTTCAGGCTTCAGATGGTGACGACCAGGCTCTGCTCTCTACAGCCAGGTGAGCTCGGGTATATTTATTCCTTAATCTCCTTGTGCTGAAAGGCCTCGTCTGCAAAAGGGTATCTACCTCAAACGTTGTGATGTAGATGATGTCGAGGAATCACTGTGAAGAGACTCAGAGTGGCGTTCTCAGGCCAGCGGGGCAGCATGGCCAGTGAGCCGCTCCGAGATGCAGGTCTTGGGCTGCACCCTACACACGCCCGATCAGCACCCGAATGGCCTCGGGGTCACTCGCCTGAAAGGTCCTTCCTGAGAGATACTGAAGTCCGAAAAGTGAGAAGTGAAACACATGGTCACTGTTAGTGATGATTATGTAAGTCAGATCGTCTGCTATCCAAGTGGCTTCAGCATCATGCTTCTGGGAGGAAAGTGTTAGACCTTGGAAATGAGCCGCAAGGTCCAGGTAGGAAACCCCCTCCCCTGCCTCTACTGTTCCCCATTTTCTAAACTCTCAATGATGAAGAGAAAACCCCTGAAGAATGTAATGAAGACTTTCTGAGGGAACCAAAGTTGGGGAAACAAATGGTCATAAAACGTGCAGCTTTTGCATGCAACAATGATGGAAGCTGGCAAGAATTGCCAGCACCTAAAGTAGTAAAGTGGTTTGTAAAAATGATTATTATTTTTTTCAGCACAGCCCAAGTCTCCTGCCCGATCATGGCTTTTAATTTAAGTGTGCGGTTACTGCTCAAAAGTGAGTTGCCAGCCTTTGAAGAGCCACACTCCTTTAGAAGTCTGTTGAGAATGCGAAGGGTTTGAAGATTAGTGTTGGCAATGAGAGCATTTGACTGCCCAAGTGTTCAATCTCATAGGGCCTTAGATATTTCGCTGTGGGAAACTGATGTTCATTAAACTGTAAGCAAATTAGAGTTCAGGCCAAAGATATAAAGGAAGACATAATTAGTGCACGGTAGCTATCCACCATCGTTTGACTTCTTTTAGGTGAGAGTCTTATAGTTTGGAATTAGTTCCTTCCACAAAAGAAAATTATATAGCTGTTTTTATGCAGGCTGCCGATGCTGTGTTTTATCGCACTCAATTTACAATGAAATGAAGCAGAAGCTGGCAAGGCGGCATTAAAGCTTTAATTTTCCTTTTGGGTTTTACCTCCATTTTATCTTTAGAGGAACCCGGAATGGGTTGATAAATAGAGTATTTTGCCAGTCAATAAATAAAAAAAGCTATTTTTATCAAGTGGACGCTAAATTGCTGCAGCCCACGATAGAACCTTACTGGAAATCAGAGGATGGGAAGGCATGTTATCCTTCAAGCAGAATCAATTTGGCTGGAAAAAAAACATTGCTCCCTGTCCCCTGCATCCAGCCACCCTGCAGTAATATGGTTCTCAGTGACTCCTGACACACCGTGTGGGCTGCCCTGGATTCCAGGCACAACTTGAGGGAAACAGACAAGGGAATTGAGCTCCCAGAGGAAGATAAACATCATGGAACGCATTGTAGGGCTTCCGACGTGGCTCAGAAGGTAAAGAATCTGCCTCCAATGTGGGAGACCCGGTTTTGCTTCCTGGATCAGGAAGATCCCCTGGAGAAGAGAATGCCTACACACTCCAGTATGTTTGCCCAGAGAATTCTATGGACAGAGGAGCCTGGTGGGTTACAGTCCATGGGGTCGCAAAGAGACATATTGTAGCACCAACCCTGCAGCTCCAAGAGTTTTATAAGGAATGAAATACCCAGTTCTCCCGCTACCCTATAAAACTTCATTTTTAGGCAGCTGAACTAGAAATTTTGAGTCGTGTTTGCACCGATAGAACATGCCCCAATCTATCATCCTCTCCCATCAGCCCTTCCCAGGCACTGGGAGTTGCAAGGGCTTGGGAAAGTCCCTCCCTTGGATCTGGAAGGCCGTGGTGGACCAGAAGGCCAGGGGCCAGGCCGTGGACTGGGACCCCAATTGCCTGGGTCTGCTGAGTGGAAAAGGGCACCCGCTGGTCTGGACTGAAAAGGAAAACTGTGGAGGCAACAAATGGATCCTTGAAAGAGAAGCAGCAGCATGGTGGCTCCCTGGAGAGAGGAGCCTGAGTAGGCTGGGGAGTGGGTGCTGACTCACCCAGATCACCCCGACCTGCAGCCTCCAGATCTGACTTGGTGGGAAAGATGCTGCTGTGACTGAATGAGCCAGGAATGGGAGCTAAAATAATGCCAGGCATCATAGCTACCTCTCCGAGCCCTTCTTTTTACAGTGAGTTTAAGTGGGTGGGTTTTATCTCTGTTTCACTAATGAGTGAACAGAAGCAAAGTGCACACCTTCCATTTGCCTAAAGTCTCCCAGAGGGTGGTAGAGCTTCGAGGATAGCCTCTCACCTAGGAAACTGAAGCTGACTCCCCCCACCTCTGCAGAGTTCTAGAAAGTTCTGAAACCTGAGATACACTGTGGCTTGGACAGTTAAGAAACGGCCTACGGTGAAGGAGACCCAGGTTTGATCCCTGGATCAGGAAGATCCCTTGAGAAAGGAATGGCAACCCACTCCAGTACTCTTGCCTGGAGAAGTCCAGGCCAGCAGGTACCCTTTTCCTCCACAGAGGAGGAAACAGAGGAGCCTGGCACGCTACAGTCCATGCATGGGGTCCTAAAGAGTCGGACACGACTGAGCAACTAACACTTTCACTTTCAAGACACAAGAAGAAACTTGGGACATGATCTCTGAAGGAGGCAACAGAACGTGCTGCTGCTGCTGCTAAGTTGCTTCAGTTGTGTCCAACTCTGTGCAACCCCAGAGACGGCAGCCCACCAGGCTCCACTGTCCCTGGGATTCTCCAGGCAGGAACACTGGAGTGAGTTGTCATTTCCTTCTCCGATGCATGAAAGTGAAAAGTGAAAGTGAAGCCGCTCAGTCGTGTCCGACTCTTAGTGACCCCATGGACTGCAGCCCACCAGGCTCCTCCGTCCATGGGATTTTCCAGGCAAGAGTACTGGAGTGGGGTGCCATTGCCTTCTACTATGCCAATAAATTCAATAACTTGGATGAAGTGGATTAACTTCCTGAAGAACACAAACTACCAAAGTAATCAGAACAGCTGTGTATCTATTAAAGAAACTGAATTTACAGTCTTCCCCACAACATACTGCTAAGTTGCTTCAGTCGTGTCCAACTCTGTGCGAGCCCATAGACAGCAGCCCACCAGGCTCCCCTGTCCCTGGGATTCTCCAGGCAAGAACACTGGAGTGGGTTGCCATTTCCTTCTCCAATGCATGAAAGTGAAAAGTGAAAGTGAAGTCGCTCAGTCGTGTCCGACTCTTCGAGACCCCATGGACTGCAGCCCACCAGGCTCCTCCATCCATGGGATTCTCATTAAGACAATTCCCAAGGCAGCCATATGCCTGCTGTTTGGCCTGGGACCAGCGGCACCTATCACGCCCGAGCACTTCTCGGGCTGGGTCTGCCTCACCCATCACTTCTGAAAGGCGCTTTCGTACCAGATGAGAGTGCTCAGTTTGCTGTCCCGGGTATCAGGATAGCTGATTCTGTCCAGGACAGAATCAGGACAGGCAGCTGACTCATCCTATTTTGTACAAGAAACCAGTCCTGCAGCTCTAGTTGAGGACTGGGGGCCTGTAGAACCAGGAGGGGCCAGAGAAGCTGGGATAGGGACCCCGAGAAGGGCCTGAGGAACATCACTGTCCTGAAGCCCTCCCTGGGGATCAGCCAGGAAACCACTGGCCCAGGAGACCCTCAAGAAGACAGTCAGGAGCTACAGAGGAGGAAACAAAATCAGAGGCATCTTGGTCATAGGGATGGCAAGTGTTCTGAGAGTCCCAGGACTGTCCTAATTCTCTATTACTCTTTTCAGGAAAATGCACTGACATTTCTGCTCTATCGTCATGTATGCATTGCTAAAAACCCTGAGTGCTACCAGACGGCAAGCTAAAAGAATGATAAGTCTTATGGGAAAAATAGAGTCGGAGCAGTCTGAAAAAATCTGTGGAACTTGGTAACCAGACCGCTAGCAGAAACAATCACAACCCTCATAAAATACGTACCTGGCTGTGGGTCTCCTGGCATTTACACAGCATCCCCAGCTGTGATTCCTCAAAGCAAGCCTTCGAGCCCTCCCCCAGGGCATTCACTTCCTTCTTCTAAACACAGGTCCTAGAGGGTGTTTTGCTTCCACTGGAGATAAGTTCTATCAACATGAAAAGTCTGATTCAAGGCAAAAGGGAAGTCGCTCAGTCGTGTCCGACTCTTTGTGATCCCACAGACTGTAGCCCATCAGGCTCCTCCATCCATGAGATTCTCCAGGCAAGAATATTGGAGTGGGTTGCCATTTTCTTCTCCAGGGGATCTTCCTGACCCAGGGATTGAACCCAGGTCTCCCACATTACAGGCAGAGGCTTTATCCTCTGAGCCACCAGGGAAGCCCAACCCGTCCTTAATAGTGCTTTCATCTTTGGGGAAAATATAATCAAGTTCTTAGATCTAACTCTGTAAGAAACACTGAAGATAGATGTATGGGTCATCTTAAAATACACGAAGATACAATTAACCAAATCCAGTGGTTTGAACAAACTAACTGTAAAAATGCCTTCTTGTTATTGTTGCTAAAACAGAGAGACGTAAACACTGACTTGTAAGAGGTGATATTCAGGCATCAGTATTCACTTTTGTTGGCTGTGATAGTGATATTATGTTTATGTTTTTTCAGTCTTTATTCGATTTAAAAATAAAAACAAAACAGGTGGGGTAGATAGGTCAAAAATGTTAACAGTTGTTTAGTCTAAAATGTGAGTATGTGAAGTTTCTTTATACTATTAATATTCACTCTTCTGTTTGAGTTTTTTTGGTAATAATACAAAAATGAAATTTCATCTTATACTGTCAGAAAGTAAAGAAGGGCTCGGAAAAACAAAACAAAACACCACTAATTTGGGATCAGGCTAACTGAAAGAGTTCCCAGTGGCCAAAGTCGGAACAATTTGAGAAAAAGAAAAGTAACATTAGATTATAATTAAAAGTATAAAATGAATTTCCCTAAGTCTATACTGATACTTTAAAATGTTTGAATGCATAAATAAATGAGGAGAGGAGATAACTATTCCAAGCAGAAGGATTCTGATATGTGTTAATGTCTGCTCTGTCCTCCAGGGGTGGAGCATAACCCCACTGCCCCAGCTTGGCGCCAGCTGCTCGGAGTGACTTTCTTCCAAAGAGAACAGTAGGAAAAGGGGGAAAGGAAGACTTTACACGGGGAGAAACTGACGTGTAATACCTCATCCTGGTGGCGATCAAGGTCAACACCAACAGCGAGAAGTTGTGTGGATAATGTGTACCCTTGATATGTGATGAAAACGGCACTTCACCTCTGTGATCTTGCTCAAGAATCCCATAACGACAGTCCAGTTACGAGAGACACATTGGAAAAATCCCAGTGGAGGGACAGTCTGCAAAGCACCCGACCAGTCATCTTTAAAACAGTCTCTGTCATCAAAAACAGGGGAGGCCTGAGAAACTGAGACAACGGTAAAAGGAACTACGGGATCCTAGGAGGATCCTGGACTGGAAAAAGGACATTAGGTAAGGACACCCAAATAAAGTACAGACTTGAGTCACTAATATTGGCTTAATAATTGCGACGAAGGTACCATACTACTCTGTTACTAAGATGTGCAGGGCGGACAGGAGCTGTCTGCACCATCTTCATAACTCTTCTGTAAATCTAAACCTTTTTAAAAACAATAGTTTATTTTTAAAAAATAGAGCAGATGAGTTAGCAAAATATAATTGGTCCCTCAATTATCTTTTGATTTCGAAGGCTGTCCCAGAGCACCGTGACAGTTAAAGGAATTCAGGCCAGTGGATCAACAAGGCAGGACTCGACCCCCACCCTTCCACCTCTACTCAGCGTGATCTGCTTCCAGCCCTTCCCACGCTTGTGACTTCAGCAACGCTGGAAATGCGCTCAGTTCGTTCTTTTACCATTGACTTCTTTAATTGATGTTTTTTTTAAAATAATGGCTTTATTGCTACATAATCCAAGTACCCCCCGATTCACTAATTTAAAGTATACAATTCAGTTATTTTTAATGTATTCTCAGAGTTGCATAACCATCACTACTAATTTTAAAACATTTCCGTCACTCCAAAAAGAATCCTATACCTATCAACAGTCACTCCTTCCAACCCCCACCCTGTCTACTTTCTGACTCCATGAGTTTGACTGTTCTGAACATTTCATAAACACAGACTCATACCATACCTGATCTTTTGTGACTGGCTCGATTAACGTAGCATAAAGTTTTCAAGGTCCAGTTGTGATGTAGCATGCGTGAGTACTCCTTCCCTGCTTATGGCTAAATAGTATATTATTGTATGGATATATCATATTTTGTGTATCCATTCATCAGCTGATGGATGTTTGGGTTGTTCCCACTTTGGGGCTATTGTGAATAATATTACCATGAGCATTCATGTGCAAAATATGTGTAAGATATGTTTTCATTTCTCTTGTGTATAAACCTAAGAACGAAATTACTGGGTCACGTGGTAGTCCTGTGTTTAACATTTTGAGAAGCTGCAAACTGTTTTCCAAAGTAGTTGCATTGTTTTGTCATCCAATCAGGAATATTTTCAGTTCAGTTCACTTCAGTCGCTCAGTTGTGTCCGACTCTTTGTGACCCCATGGACTGCAGCATGCCACGCTTCCCTGTCCTTCACCAGTTCATGGAGCTTGCTCAAACTCATGTCCATTGAGTCAGTGATGCCATCCAACCATCTCATCCTCTGTCATTCCCTTCTCCTCCTACCTTCAGTCTTTGCCAGAATCAGGGTCTTTTCCAGTGAGTCAGTTCTTCGCATCAGGTGGCCAAAGTAAGTATTGGAGCTTCAGCTTCAGCATCAGTCCTTCCAATGAATATTCAGGACTGATTTCCTTTAGGACGGACTGGTTTGATCTCCTTGCTGTCCAAGGGACTCTCAAGAGTCTTCTCCAACACCACAGTTCAAAAGTATCAGTTCTTCTGCGCTCAGCTTTCTTTATAGTCCAACTCTCACATCCATACATGACAACTGGAAAAACCATAGCCTTGACTGCTCCTGCTGCTAAGTCACTTCAGTCATGTCCGACTCTGTGACCCCATAGACGGCAGCCCACCAGGCTCCCCTGTCCCTGGGATTCTCCAGGCAAGAACACTGGAGTGGGTTGCCATTTCCTTCTCCAATGCATGAAAGTGAAAAGTGAAAGTGAAAGTGAACGTGAATTCGCTCATGAGACCCCACAGACTGCAGCCTACCAGGCTCCACCGTCCATGGGATTTTCCAGGCAAGAGTACTGGAGCGGGGTGCCATCGCCTTCTCCTAGATGGACCTTTGTTGGCAAAGTAATGTCTCTGCTTTTTAATATGCTGTCTAGGTTGGTCATAGCTTTTCTTCCAAGGAGCAAGCATCTTTTAATTTCATGGCTGCAGTCACCATCTGCAGTGATTTTGGAGCCCCCCAAAATAAAATTTCTCACTGTTTCCATTGTTTCCCCATTTATTTGCCATGAAGTAATGGGACTGGATGCCATGATCTTAGTTTTCTGAATGTTGAGTTTTAAGCCAACTTCTTCACTCTCCTCTTTCACTTTCATCAAGAGGCTCTTCAGTTCTTTGTTTTTTGCCATAAGGGTGGTGTCATCTGCATATCTGAGGTTATTGATATTTCTTCTGGCAGTCTTGATTCCAGCTTGTACTTCTTCCAGCCCAGCATTTCTCATGATGTACTCTGCATATAAGTTAAATAAGCAGGGTGACAATATACAGCCTTGATGTACTCCTTTCCCAATTTGGAACCAGTCTGTTGTTCCATGTCCAGTTCTAACTGTTGTTTCTTGACCTGCATACAGATTTTTCAGGAGGGAGGTCAGGTGTTCTGGTATTCCCATCTGTTGAAGAATTTTCCAGTTTGTTGTAATTCACACAGTCAAAGGCTTTTGCATAGTCAATAAAGCAGAAATCAATGTTTTTCTGGAACTCTCTTGCCTTTTTGATGATCCAGTGGATGTTGGCAATTTGATCTCTGGTTCCTCTGCCTCTTCTAAATCCAGCTTGAACATCTGGAAGTTCATGGTTCATGTACTGTTGAAGCCTGGCTTGGAGAATTTTAAGCATTACTTTGCTAGTGTGTGGGATGAGTGCAATTGTGTGGTAGTTTGAGCATTCTTTGGCATTGCCTTTCTTTGGGATTGGAATGAAAGCTGACCTTTTCCAGTCCTGTGGCCACTGCTGAGTTTTCCAAATTTGCTGGCATACTGAGTGCAGCACTTTCAGAGCATCATCTTTTAGGATATGAAACAGCTCCACTGGAATTCCATCACCTCCTCTAGCTTTGTTCATAGTGATGCTTCCTAAGGCCCACTTGACTTCACATTGGGAATATATTAGGGTCCCAATTTCTCCTCTCCAGCACTTGTTAGTGTCTGTCTTTTTTACTTTACCCATCCTACTGGGTATGAATCATATTGTGATTCTGATTAACATTTCTTTATTAACTATTAATGTTGAATACCTTTCCCCCCCCAACTTTATCATAGTATAATTGATAAATAAACTTATATATATGTAACATGTATAACTTAATGTTTGAATTTATATATACATGGTGAAGTAATGATCACAACCAAGCCAATTACAGCTCCACCATACCAGATGTTGAGGATCTTTTCATGGGCTTATTGGATATTTGTTCTTCTTTTTTATAGAAATGTCTATTAAATCCTTTTAAATCCATTTAAAAATTGTATTGTCTTTTTATTGATGAGTGATAAAACTTCTTTATATATTCTGGATATAAATGTCCCTTATCAGATATACAATTTGCAAATATTGTCTCCCTTTCCATGGATTATCTTTTCACTTTTTTAATAGTGTCCTTTGAAGCACAAAAGTTTTCAATTTTGATGAAAGTGAAAGTTGCTCAGCTTTGTCCGATTCTTTGCAGTGTCTGACTATACAGTCAGTGGAATTCTCCAGGCCAAAGTACTAGAGTGGGTAGCCTTTCCCTTCTCCAGGGGATCTTCCCAACCCAGGGACTGAATCCAGGTCTCTTGCATTGCAGGCAGATTCTTTACCAGCTGAGTTACAAGGGAAGCCCAAGAATACTGGAGTGGGTAGCCTCTCCCTTCTCCAGCGGATCTTCCTGACCCAGGAATCAACCCGGGGTCTCCTGCATTGCAGGCGGATTCTTTATCAACTGAGCTTTCATTTATGTACTTGGGCTTCCCAGGTGGTGCTAGTGGTAAAGAACCTGTCTGCCACCAAAGGAGACATTAGACACAAGGGTCCGATCCCTGGGTCGGGAAGATCCCCTGGAGGAGGGCATGGCAACCCACTCCAGTATTCTTGCCTGGAGAATCCCCAAGGACAGAGGAGCCTGGCGGGCTGCAGTCTAGGGGGTCTCAAAGAGTTGGACACGACTGAAGTGACTTAGCATGCGCACATACTATGTATGTTGAATGTAATGAATCACTGCTGAACCCAGCGTCACAGAAATGGTGTCTGAGGAGGCCTCACAAACAGCTGAGAAAAGAGAAAGGAAAGGCAAAGGGAAAGATATACCCAACTGAATGCAGAGTTCCAAAGAACAGCCAGGAGAGATAAGAATGCCTTCCTAGTCAACAGTGCAAAGAAATAAAGGAAAACAAAAGAATGAGAAAGACTAGTGATCTCTTCAAGAAAATTGGCGATACCAAGGAAATATTTCATGCAAAGATGGGCACAGTAAAGGACAGAAACAGCAAGGAACTAACAGAGGCAGAAGATATCAAGAAGATGTGGCAAGAATACACAAAGGAACTATACAAAAGTCTTAATGACCCGAATGACCACAGTGATGTGGTCACTCACCTAGAACCACTCACCTAGAACACTCAAATAATAATTGAAGTCATAACATTATGTTTAAAAGACAAACTTGTTATATGATTTGCTACTGATTAAAATTCTGTGGCAGTTTTACCCATTAGTAAAGCACAAAGACCAGAAATAGCTTTTTTAAGAATAGTTTTATGGTTCATGAAAATCATTCTGTGATAAAAACAGGACTAAAGTTAACTTTCTAAAGAAAGTAGAAAATTTACCTTTACATACCTATACTGAATGAGTTCCATTTCATACTTACACTACTCTGGATGAAGGATTTATACCTCTGCAGAAGAAAAAAACCCACTTATATTTGTGCAGTTGAATAGTCTTATCTGAAGCCACAGTTTTAAAAAGGAAATAAAGTTGGCAAATGTAAAATGGAGTATGAAGTCAAGTGGGTCTTAGGAAGTATTACTATGAACAAAGTGATGGAATTCCAGCTGAGCTATTTAAAATCCTAAAAGATGATGCTGTTAAAGTGCTGCACTCAATATGCCAGCAAATTTGCAAAATTCAGCAATGGCCACAGGACTATAAAAGCTGAGTTTTCATTCCAATCCCAAAGAAGGGCAATGACAAAGAATGTTCAAACTACCATACAACTACACATGCTAGCAAGGAAATGCCCCAAATCCTTCAAACTAGGCTTCAGTAGTATGTGAACTGAGAACTTCCAGATGTTCAAGATGGCTTTAGAAAAGGCAGAGAAACCAGAGGTCAAATTGCCAACTTTCATCAGTTCATTAGAAATACAAAGGAATTCCAGAAAAACATCTACTTCTGCTTCATTGACTATGCTGAAGCCTTTGACTGTGTGGATCACAACAGACTGTGGAGAATTCTTCAGGAGATGGGAATACCAGACCACTTGATCTGCTTCCTGAGAAATCTGTATTCAGGTCAAGAAGTAACAGTTAGAAGCAGACATGGAAAAATGGACTGGTTCCAAATTGGGAAAGGAGTACGTCAAGGCTGTATATTGTTTCTCTGCTTATTTAACTTCTCTGCAGAGTACATCATGCACAATCCAGGACTGGAAGGATCACAAGCTGGAATCAAGATTGCTGGGAGAAGTATCAACAACCTCAGATATGCAGATGATATCACTCTAGTGGCAGAAAGTGAAGAGGAACTGAAGAATCTCTTGATGAAGGTTAAAGAGGAAAGTGAAAACGCTGTCTTAAAACTCAACTTCCAAATCTAAGATTACAGCATCCAGTTGCATCACTTCATGGCAAATAGATGGGGAAAAGTGGCGACAGTGACAGATTTTATCTTCTTGGGCTCCAGAATAATTGTAGTCAGTGACTGCAGTCATGAAATTAAAAGATGCTTGCTCCTTGGAAGAAAAGCTATGACAGACCTAGACAGCATATTAAAAAGCAGAGATATTACTTTGCCCACAAATCTCTGTATGATTAAAGCTATGTTTTTTCCAGTAGTCATGTACGGATGTGAGAGTTAGACTGTAAAGAAGGCTCACACCAAAGAATTGATGCTTTCTAACTGTGATGCTAAAGAAGACTCTTGAGAGTCTTTTGGACAGCAAGGAGATCAAACCAGTCAATCCTAAAGGAAATCAACCCTGAAAATTCACTGGAAGGACTGATGCTGAATGTGAAGCTCCAATCCTTTGGCCATGTGATGTGAGGAACCAACTCATTGGAAAAGACCCGATGCTGGAAGAGACTGAGGGCAGGAAGAGAAGGTGGCAACAGAGGATCAGATGGTAGGATGTCATCATCAACTCAGTGGACATGAGTTTTAGCAAACTCTGGGCGATAGTGAAGGACGGGAAAGCCTGGGATATTGCAGTCCATAGGTCTGAAAGAGTCAGGCATGACTTAGTGACTGAACCAAAACAATGAAAGGTTATGTGTTCTGCTAAGGGTTTTGTAGTTTTAGCTGTTACATTTAGGTCTATGATCCATTTTAAGTTAAATAGACTTTTCTGTATGGTGTGAGGTAGGGATCCAACTTCATCCCAGTGCTTGTGGATATCCAGTTGCCCCAGCATCTGTTGTTGAAAGGACTATTCTTTCCCTCTATTGAATTATTTTGCCACTCTCATTGATGATCAACAGACCATAAATGTAAGGGTTTATTTCTACTTCCTCATTTTAAAATAACTGTTACTTTCTTGTTACATAAGAAATATTTGCTCACCAGAGAAGTTTTAGAAAATATGATAAACAACAAAAAAGAATATATTAAAATATGTTATAATCTCTTAATCTAGAGTAAACCAGATTTTTGAAACCTGATTTCAAAATATTTTTGAGACATTTTTTCTTGTAAATAAAAAACCAGCAGCAGGGGATTTCATGAGTTTCAAAAATTCACGTGCAGCCAGAGTTGAGAACCACACTGAGAAAGGCCATCATGGTCTGTTCAGATGTGCTCAGATGAGCTCTGAGGATGAGACTTGTGCAGGCATCTCAGGAAGTAAGCTCTCCTGGAAGGCATCCCGGCAGCCCAGTTGTCAGGGGAGTCAGGGCATTGGAGTGCCAGTTCTTCCTCGGGCACCGCCGCCCTCCAGCTCCTGTCAGTCTTAGGAAAGCACACCTCTGCTGCTCCTCCTCTGGTGGCCTACCAGACTCAGGACTCAGCCTCCTGCCGTCTCTGCCACGACTGCTTCTGCTTCTGTTTGCTTTTTTCCCAATGTCTTTTTTCCGAGGTCTCAAAATCACAACCCTCCAAGAGAAGATCTGATTGGTGTTTCACCATTCAGCATGAAGCAACATGGAATCTTCCATCCAGCTCACTGGAGGTGACCATATAATTTGGCATTCCAGTTGGGACCCTCTTGAGAGTGAATATGAGGGCTGATTGTGATGGAGCCAGAGTAATGGGTGTAAATCAAGACTGTGCCGGACAGACTAGGCTGTATGATCACCCTATTTATGGGCTACTGATCTTCCTTAGATTTACTCTAACATTTTCCAAATGTGCTGTGTGTGTGAAACACTACATTTTATATCCTCCCCTTCCTACATCTTTCTTGGTGGTTTACAGTCCCATTAGCATATTAAAGGCTGAGAAGAAATCTAAGTAACTTTTCAAAAGATTTTTTTGATGTGGACCCTTTTTAAGGTCTTTATTGAATTTGTTACAGTATTGCTTCTGTTTTATATTTTTGGCCATGAGGCATGTGGGATCTTCACTCTTCGACCAGGGATCAAACCTGCACTTTGACCAGAGATCGAACCTGCACCCCCTGCAATGGAGGGCAAAGTCTCAACCCCTGGATGGCCAGGGAAGTCCCAATCTAAGTCACTTTACTTGGCATGTTCCATGCTCACTTGATTGTTTTTTCTTTATGTAACATGTGTTTGGTGGACCCCTTTTCAGCCTAGATTCTTCCTTTTACCTCTGGCAGCCTGGCTCCAGCCAGTTGGGGTTCCCCTTCCCATCCCCTTGAACTCAGTGGTTGGGTCAAAGATGGTCACGTGACAGAACTGGGGCAAAGGAGGACATTGATTCCAGAACTTGTCCAAAGCGTACCAAAGGTGTTCTCTCTCCTCTCTCCTCCACTAGAAAAGAGAAGTAAAGACACAACTACTGCAGCCATGAAGTGAAAATCAGCCTAACTGCGCCATCTGCTCCCACAAGGGCAGAAAAGAAAGCCTCTGTGTCCTACCCCATCTAAGGGTAATGAAATATTGGATGACTCTGCAGGTTCCCAGCAGAGATTTAAAGTGGCAATTGTCCCTGTCAATGACCAACTCAGAGGCCATTCAAAAGGAAAACTGGGAGGAGAGAAGATAATTTCCCTAGAAAGAAAACAGGTGACATTGTTGATCCATTGATTGACTGGGTGATTAGCCAGTGAAATATGTTTTGTTCCTAAGCCTGTTTGGTTCGGGTTCTCTTTCATCAACAATTTTTTAAAGAGCCAACTGGGGGGAAACTGATTTTTGTCTTAGTTTTCTAGACCACAATCTTCTGGACCAGAATAGTAGGGGAGGGAGGAAGTATCACATGTCACACGTGCAAGCAGCTGCTGATGGCTGGTGACAGCTTGCTCAGGAGAGGCTTGTGGTCTGTCAGCCTGGCGGTAGTCAGCATTTTCTTTGACAATTTAACAAGAATGATTTCCTATGTCATCAAATATACTTTCGCGGCATGATTTATAATCACTGCATAGTACTCCACTGTATGCATTTAATGTCAATTTACTTAATCAGTCCCTTATTTTGTCCTTTTAAAAAATAATTATAAATAATGGTATGATGAACATCTTGTGCATAATTGTGTCTATCTCTGTTTATTTTAAGAGAAACCCAAGTAAGACAGTAGGTGTTGCAAGAGGCATCAGAGGGCAGACACACAAACCATAATCACAGAAAACCAGTCAGTCTAATCACACGGACCACAGCTTTGTCTAACTCAATGAAACTAAGCCACTCTGTGTGGGCCACCCAAGACAGGCGGGTCAAGGTGGAGAGGTCCGACAGAATGTGGTCCACTGGAGAAGGGAATGGCAAACCACTTCAGTATTCTTGCCTTGAGAACCCCATGAACAGTATGAAAAGGCAAAATGATAGGACACTGAAAGAGGAACTCCCCAGGTCAGTAGGTGCCCAATATGCTACTGGAGATGAGTGGAGAAATAATACAGAAAGAATGAAGGGATGGAGCCAAAGCAAAAACAATACCCAGTTGTGGATGTGACTGGTGATAGAAGCAAGGTCCAATTATATGCCGGTCAGGAAGCAACAGTTAGAACTGGACATGGAACAACAGACTGGTTCAAAATAGGAAAAGGAGTACATCAAGGCTGTATATTGTCACCCTGCTTACTTAACTTATATGCAGAGTACATCATGAGAAATGCTGGGCTGGAGGAAGCACAAGCTGGAATCAAGTTTGCCGGGAGAAATATCAATAACCTCAGATATGCAGATGACACCACCCTTATGGCAGAAATTGAAGAGGAACTAAAAAGCCCCTTGATGAAAGTGAAAGAAGAGAGTGAAAAAGTTGGACTAAAGTTCAACATTCAGAAAACTAAGGTCATGGCATCTGGTCCCATCACTTCATGGGAAATAGATGGGGAAACAGTGGAAACAGTGTCAGACTTTATTTTTTTGGGCTCCAAAATCACTGCAGATGGTGATTGCAGCCATGAAATTAAAAGACACTTACTCCTTGGAAGGAAAGTTATGACCAACCTAGATAGCATATTGAAAAGCAGAGACATTACTTTGCCAACCAAGGTCCATCTAGTCAAGGCTATGGTTTTTCCAGTGGTCATGTATGGATGTGAGAGTTGGACTGTGAAGAAAGCTGAGCACCGAAGAATTGATGCTTTTGAACTGTGTTGTTGGAGAAGACTCTTGAGAGTCCCTTGGACTGCAAGGAGATCCAACCAGTCTATTCCAAAGAAGATCAGTCCTGGGTGTTCATTGGAAGGAATGATGCTAAAGCTGAAACTCCAGTACTTTGGCCACCTCATGTGAAGAGTTGACTCATTGGAAAAGACTCTGATGCTGGGAGGGATTGGGGGCAGGAGGAAAAGGGGATGACAGAGGATGAGATCCCTGACTCGATGGACGTGAGTCTGAGTGAACTCTGGGAGATGGTGATGAACAGGGAGGCCTGGCGTGCTGTGATTCATGTGGTCGCAAAGAGTCGGACATGACTGAGCGACTGAACTGAACTGAACTGAACTGCTTATTTTCTTATGATTAATAACCAGAAATGGAATTGCTAGGTCAGGTGGTATGATGTTGTCTTAAAGCTTTAAACACCAGTGCCAAATGCCCTCCAAAAACATTGCATTAATTTACATGGCCATGAAAAGAGGGTTGCCCAGAATTCACACTTAGTCATTTAAAAATCTTTGCCAATCCACTATATGTCAATAAAATAAATTAAAAAAAAATTTGTCAATTGATAGGTAGGAAATAGGATCTCATTGTTCTAATGTGTCTTCACTTTGTCATTGATTGGCCATCTTTAACTTTATAGGTTACCTCTAGTCCAAGAGTTAGGAAAGGTCCACAAAGGACACTGACAACAAATACACACACAGCAGAAGATGAGCCCAAGCCTGAAGCCCGTGGTGGCGAGGGGGTGCCTGTGAGCTGAGAAGGGGAGTCAGGTAAGAGCATCATCTCCCAGGGGTGTGGAGCCGGGGTCTGGGACATGCAAGGGAGGAGCCCAAGAGGAAAGGACAGGACACAAAGGAGGGCAGGCTTTACTGAATGGTGCATTTCCTCCTTATGGAGAGACCCAAAAGGACAGAAGAAGAAGATGAGAGAAAGAAAAGAAACCCAATCCTTTCCAGAAGAGAAGAGGGCAGCTTGGGGGTCAGAGGGCACCTCCAGCCCCCCACCCCCCAAGCCCCCCAAAACTTCACACTCCACAGCTGCCTCTCCTGGGCTAAAGGCCAGTTCTCATTTCAGAAGTAGAATTGAACATATTTTGTGTTTTGTCTGAGGAACCTGCAGGCATGCATTTCTTCTGGATGGCTCTGCTCTGGGCCCTCTTTTCCAATTTGAAATTTCTTTTCTCACCACCTCTTGCCTGCAGGTTTGGGCTGCTTCATGCACTGTACCCCAAAGACACTGGAACCTAAGACTGACTTTAAAAACATGCTTTTTAATTTTTAACTGACTGCAAAATATACACAAGCACAGAGCCAGGAAAAAATAAAGAAACGCACAGAATTCCACCACCAGAGATAAGAACGACTAACATGATAATCTACGTACTTAGCGGTTTTCCTTGGCCTATACATATGTCATCTTTTCAAAATATGATGTCTAATGGAACTTTCTTCCCAAACCCTTCCCTCCACCTCCTTTACTCATTTGCTCCAAATAAAACGTGTGTGGAAGATTCATGAACTTACTGGAAAGAGAACCTGACTGCTTTAGAGAACGTTCTCTGTGATAAACATGAAGGAAGGGACCACCTTATCAGACATTTCAGAGATTTCCTTTTATCATGTGACTTGTCAGATATGACTTGTCAGATGGCCGTCGCTTCCTATGCTTCTGGGAGGTTTTCGTGAAAGGATTCTTTCTTGTCTTGAACAACCATAGAAGGAAAATCAGATCCGTGGGAACAGTCCTGGAGCCCGAGGGGTCTGGGGAGAACTTGCGGACAGGAGCAGAATAAGGTGACTGAGGACAGGGGTCCCGCTTGGTGGGTAGCAGGCAAGTTTCCAGATGGGCTCACAGGGCCTGCATCAGCCCCGCTCAGGACCCAGCGCGGCCTTGTGGCCCAGACACAACACTGCTTCTGGCAACTTCTTTGGTGCCCCTGACCCAGCCTCCTGGGTGCTGGAGGTGTTTAAGTCCAAGTTTACCGCTGATGCATTGTGGGCGGATGGGGGTGTCCCAGTACAGTGGCTGCCGAGCACGGCTGCACTCCAGGGCACCCATGTCCTGCCCTGCTTGGCTCAAAGGCTCCGGCCAACAGGAGTTTCTCTCCACTTGGCAAGGGAGCTCTAGGTCCAACTTGGTCATCTGAAGTCTGAAAATTTGGAGGTGGGATTAGGAAGTCCTGGAACTTCAGTTGGCTCATCTAATTCCATGAGATTTCTTTAAAAAGACTAATAAATGTATTATCTTGAGAAAACAAAGATAATTTTTCTTCGGACCCTTTGTTGATCCTTTATCCCCTTTAAGGAGACTTCAGAGCCGTGCTTCTCCAAGTGTGTCCCAGACGAGCAGGATCAGCTTGTCAGAAGAGCACGTCATGGCTCCCTCAGACCTGCTGAGTCTGAAGATCAGATGTGCTGCGTGGCCTGCAGTCTACAGCGAATTGCTAAGAGCTTTAGAAAACAAATGTGTGGATGCGACTAGGAATGACCAAAAAAAGCAAGAAGCATTCTGATGGAGCTCCATTTGGGACAGACTTGGGCGAAAGACCTTGTTGACGCCTCTGTCCTCAGAGGCCCAAGTGCACAGTCAGAATACAATGGCCAAGGGAATTCCCTGAGGGTGCAGTGGTTAGGACTCAGCACTTCTACTGTAGGGGCCATGGGTTTGATCCCTGGTTGGGGAGCTAAGAGCCTGCAAGCTGTGTGATGCAGCCAACAAACAAAAAAACAAAAAACATCCAGTGGCCAGAGCGAGTGGCAGCCCTGAAATGCTCATCTCCCTGAACTCTCGCCCCTCTCTTCCTCCTGCCAAGCTCCCCACTCTTCTCCCGTTCCCCTCTTCCTGCCCTCACATTTGATTTTCTTGCCCTGGAGAATCTCCTGCACAATCAACTCTCCCTCCAGAAGGTCCGCCCTGACCATCCCTTTGCCCAATGCCCACAACATTCTGTCTGAATCCTGTTCCAAGCTCTTGGACTTCTAGGAAAGGAGATCTGGGCTGGAGTCACCTTTGTTACCCCAGCAATGGAACCTGCCACAGAAAAGATGAACACAGCTGGGATGCAGGAGCAGCAGATAAGAAATCCTAGCAAACAGCGTTAGTCAGACAGGACTTTGAGAGAAGGAGAATGAAAAAGCACAGAAATAAGTTAGCATCTGAATGCCAACATGACCGACCAAGATAAACTGGCCCTTGAGTTCCCAGTATAAAGATCAATTGTCACATTACTGTTAAATTTTATTTAAATATGCCTGTTTCTTCACAGTGGGCATTCAATAAAATATCCCGATGGAATAGAATATGGCAGGAAAGAAGGAAAGTTCAGTGAAGATGGTCATCGCTAAAGGTAAAACCAACTGCATTCATGCACATCTCTAAGACGTGTGTCCCTCCAAGGGGGTCATCCCCCTGTCTCCTTCTGCCACCAGGGCAGGATGCTCCTTTGTGTAATTCAGGGGTCCCCAACCTCCACGGACTGAAGCTACTGTCAGATCAGCAGTGGCAATAGATCAGAAATAAAGTGCACAATAAATGTAAAGAGCTTGAATCATCCCAAAACCATCTCTCCCCACCCCCCCACACCACCCCATGGTCCACGGAAAAAGTATCTTCCACGAAATCGCTCCCTGGTGCCAAAAAGGTTGGGGACACTGGTGTAATTAACATTGAGCCCTTTAATTTTCTGCCACTTGACCGTGTGCTGTTCGGCAACGTGAGTCTTCATTTCCCCACCCTTCTCTGTCACTCTGATCTTTCATTTCAGGAATGGAACTGTTGAAAGGCAGCCTCTGAATCCTGCGAAGTTAGAACAACTTTTCTTGTTTTAGGCTCCTCCTCAACCCCCTGCTTTGCGTTGACCGGTTGAATGCAGTTCAGAGGCACAACATTCAGGACATCTTGCACAGAGGGACGACAGGAGCCGAGACCTCAGAAAACTGTCCCATGCTTCCTGTCCAGCCCAGTTGCTGCTGCCCTTGATCCCAGGCTCTGTGGCAATCAGGGAGGCCCGTCTGTAACCACAGCATATTCAAACTGTAGCTGTTCTCACCGGAGAGTGGGGATCAGAACCCGCTCTGCTTCTAAAGGCCCATGGGCCCAGGGGGTGCATGGGAGCCTGCCTGACCTGGGAGATGTCTGCCTGAGCACTGGCAGGCTGTGTGCCACTGACTTGTGACCTCACCTCCCTGGGCTCAGGGCCCCTCCCCTGTTAAATCCCCACCTCATAGGGTGATGGTGAGAAAAGCACGGAGAGTACTTGGCACAGTGGAAGGGCCCAATAAAACATAGCCTATCGCTGATCACACTAGGACCACAGCCTGTCTAACTCAGTGAAACTAAGCCATGCCGTGTGGGGCCACCCAAGACAGGTGGGTCAAGGTGGAAAGGTCTGACGGAATGTGGAACACTGGAGAAGGGAACAGCAAACCACTTCAGTATTCTTGCTTTGAGAACCCCATGAACAGTATGAAAAGGCAAAATGATAGGATACTGAAAGAGGAACTCACCAGGTCAGTAGGTGCCCAATATGCTACTTGGGATGAGTGGAGAAATAACTCCAGAAAGAATGAAGGGATGGAGCCAAAGCAAAAACAATACCCAGTTGTGGATGTGACTGGTGATAGAAGCAAGGTCCGATGCTGTAAAGAGCAGTATTGCATAGGAACCTGGAATGTTAGGTCCATGAATCAAGGCAAATTGGAAGTGGTCAAACAGGAGATGGCAAGAGTGAACGTCGACATTCTAGGAATCAGTGAACTAAAATGGACTGGAATGGGTGAATTTAACTCAGATGACCATTATATCTACTACTGCGGGCAGGAATCCCTCAGAAGAAATGGAGTAGCCATCATGGTCAACAAAAGAGTCCAAAATGCAGTACTTGGAAGTAATCTCAAAAATGACAGAATAATCTCCGTTCATTTCCAAGGCAAACCATTCAATATCACGGTAATTCAAGCCTATGCTCCAACCAGTAACACTGAAGAAGCTGAAGTTAACGGTCCTATGAAGACCTACAAGACCTTCTAGAACTAACACCCAAAAAAGATGTCCTTTTCATTATAGGGGACTGGAATGCAAAAGTAGGAAGTCATGAAACACCTGGAGTAACAGGCAAATTTGGCCTTGGAATGTGGAATGAAGCAGGGCAAAGGCTAATAGAATTTTGCCAAGAGAACACACTGGTCATAGCAAACACCCTCTTCCAACAACACAAGAGAAGACTCTACACATGGACATCACCAGATTGTCAACACCGAAATCAGATTGATTATATCCTTTGCAGCCAAAGATGGAGAAGCTCTATACAGTCAACAAAAACAAGACCGGGAGCTGACTGTGGCTTGGATCATGAACTCCTAATTACCAAATTCAGACTCAAATTGAAGAAAGTAGGGAAAACCACTAGACCATTCAGGTATGACCTAAATCAAATCCCTTATGATTATACAGTGGAAGTGAGAAATAGATTTAAGGGCCTAGATCTGATAGACAGAGTGCCTGAAGAACTATGGACGGAGGTTCGTGACATTGTACAGGAGACAGGGATCAAGACCATCCCCATGGAAAAGAAATGCAAAAAAAGCAAAATGGCTGTCTGGGGAGGCCTTACAAATAGCTGTGAAAAGAAGAGAAGGGAAAAGCAAAGGAGGAAAGGAAAGATATTCCCATTTGAATGGAGAGTTACAAAGAATAGCGAGGAGAGATAAGAAAGTCTTCCTCAGGGATCAATGCAAAGAAATAGAGGAAAACGATAGAATGGGAAAGACTAGAGATCTTTTAAAGAAAATTAGAGATACCAAGGGAAGATGGGCTCAATAAAGGACAGAAATGGTATGGCCCTAACAGAAGCAGAAGATATTAAGAAGAGGTGGCAAGAATACACAGAAGAACTGTACAAAACAGATCTTCATGACCCAGATAATCATGATGATGTGATCACTCACCTAGAGCCAGACATCCTGGAATGTGAAGTCAAGTGGGCCTTAGTAAGCATCACTATGAACAAAGCTAGTGGAGGTGATGGAATTCCAGTTGAGCTATTTCAAATCCTGAAAGATGATGCTGTGAAAGTGCTGCACTCAATATGTCAGCAAATTTGGAAAACTCAGCAGAGGCCACAGGACTGGAAAAGGTCAGCTTTCATTCCAATCCCAAAGAAAGGCAATGCCAAAGAATGCTCAAACTACCGCACAGTTGCACTCATCTCACATGCTAGTAAAGTAATGCTTAAAATTCTCCAAGCCAGGCTTCAGCAATATGTGAATTGTGAACTTCCAGATGTTCAAGCTGGTTTTAGAAAAGGCAGAGGAACCAGAGATCAAATTACCAACATCCACTAGATCATGGAAAAAGCAAGAGAGTTACAGAAAAACATCTATTTCTGCTTTATTGACTATGCCAGATCCTTTGACTGTGTGGATCACAGTAAACTGTGGAAAATTCTAAAAGAGATGGGAATACCAGATCACCTGACTTGCCTCTTGAGAAACCTATATGCAGGTCAGGAAGCAACAGTTAGAACTGGAAATGGAACAACAGACTGGTTCCAAATAGGAAAAGGAGTATGTCAAGGCTGTATATTGTCACCCTGCTTATTTAACTTCTATGCAGAGGACATCATGAGAAACGCTGGGGTGGAAGAAGCACAAATTGGATTCAAGATTGCCGGGAGAAATATCAGTAACCTCAGATATGCAGATGACACCACCCTTATGGCAGAAAATGAAGAGGAACTAAAAAGCCTCTTGATGAAAGTGAAAGAGGAGAGTGAAAAAGTTGGATTAAAGCTCAATATTTAGAAAACGAAGATCATGGCATCTGGTCCCATCACTTCATGGGAAATAGATGGGGAAACAGAGGAAACAGTGTCAAACTTTATTTTGGGGGGCTCCAAAATCACTGCCGATGGTGATTGCAGCCATGAAATTAAAAGACGCTTACTCCTTGGAAGGAGGGTTATGACCAACCTAAATAGCATATTCAAAAGCAGAGACATTACTTTGCCAACAAAGGTCCATCTAGTCAAGGCTATGGTTTTGCCAGTCGGTGTATGGATGTGAGAGTTAGACTGTGAAGAAAGCTGAACGCTGAAGAATTGATGCTTTTGAACCGTGGTGTTGGAGAAGACTCTTGAGAGTCCCTTGGACTGCAAGGAGGTCCAACCAGTCGATACTAAAGGAGATCAGTCCTGGGTGTTCATTGGAAGGAATGATGCTAAAGCTGAAACTCCAATACTTTGGCCACCTCATGCGAAGATTTGACTCATTGGAAAAGACCCTGATCCTGGGAGGAATTGGGGGCAGGAGGAGAAGGGGATGACAGAGGATGAGATGGCTGGACAGCATCACCAACTTGATGGACGTGAGTCTGAATGAACTCCGGGAGTTGGTGATGGACAGGGAGGCCTGGCGTGCTGCGATTCATGGGGTCGCAGAGAGTTGGACATGACTGAGCGAGTGAACTGAACTGAACTGATAGCTAATAATGATGACAGTAACTGACATGTCCTGACTGCCTTCCGTCTGGGATCCTTGGTACCTGTTTGCTGTCTTTTTTGCTGCTTACCTCTCTCTTACCAGCTGCTGTTAGATATGCTGAAGCCTGTTCACTAGCACAGCAACCCCGCCAGGCGTCATCTCACAGCGCAATCCCCCTACCTTTTCTCGAGGCCAGATTCTTCCTCTCTGTCCCCTCATATAGGTCAACCTAATGGCCAGATCCCTGTTTTTCAACAACTCGAAACAGAGATGATGTTTTTTAGTTCCTGCTGAATGAATGAATGAATGCAAAAAGTAGCTCTGCCCAGCTCCACATTCTAACTCCTGCTGGGTCCCCGCTTGCTCCGTTCTCCTCTGTCCCTTGGGCTCTGATCCCTCCGGGGAGAAGGGGCCTCGCCTCTCCTGGTTGCCCACGTGCACCTCCCAGCTTTCCACTGGGACCCGCACGCCCTCCGTTCTGGGGAAGAGTGGGAGCCAGGCAGCCAGACTGAGCTCAGTCACAGCAGAGGATCAGTGCACTCTCTCTACCAAGGAAAAAGGGCCAGGCGTGGGGTAAGGCTGCACTGTTTAGAACAGCGACCGAGAGCCTTTCCTTCTCCATCTAACTTCACACAGAAGCAAGAAACTTTTTCCTGAAAGTCCTTTGATTTTAAACATTATCAAACAATGTGCATTTAAGAGCACCAGATGTGTGTTCAGCATTTCACTAAAGGCTGAGGGTAAGAAAGATGGACTGTATTGTTGTGAATATCAAGAAGGTTTCTCTTACAATTTTAGAATAAAACATGCCTTCCTGCTCTCTACTTTACTGGTGACCCCAGCTCCCTTATACACTCGAATATCCTCTCCAGAAAAAGCAAGGGGTCTAAGGACAGTGGAGTGGAGAATGAGATCACAGCACATGTTATTTGACTCCTGGTTAGTATCATTTTCATATCAACTCAATAAACATGATACCGCATTTTGGTACAGATAAACACAGAGGTACCAATTCAATATAGTTAAAACAAAATGTAATATTAATATAACTCTGACTTCCTTTCTCATTTGAAGAAAAATCTTTCCACCCTTCCATGCTGCATGGGCCATGTTCCAGGCCTTTCAACTTCCACTGTGTTCGTTGATGCAAGGAACAGAGATGCTGGAAAACGACCTCCCAGGATGGCCCGGAAAGGACGCAGGTGGGAATTAGAAAGACAGGACCTCCCAGTAGCTCAGGCGCAGCCACGCAGCCAAGACTTGCAGATGCTGGAAGGCAGCTCAGGACATGGAAGGGTCCAGCACAGCTCTTGTGACTGGGTCTTCTTGCCACTTACTCAGAAGGAGTTTCCTGATCCCCTTCCCTTACTGACAGCCCGACTCCGCCTCCGTGTCTGTTATTCCTGCCTTTCCCTTGAATTCCCATACCCTCTGGCCAGCAGAGCCGATACCTTGCATATTTTGTGTCTTTTCTGTATGCTAACTTGGGTTTTCCCTGGGCCTCTCAGTTCCAGCTATGTGATGTGCAGATAAATCTTTCCTGCTTCTGGTTCTGAGGCTGTGGGGCTCCTGGGCACAAAGGCTTTCTGTGTCCCTCCGTCTCTTGAAGATAGAATATAGGTTTCCTTCAGCCTCCATAACCTTCCCTGGGTTCCACTGGGCAGGTTCAAACAGTTGCTAATGAGGGAGGGAGGGGATGCAGAGACTAGGGAGAAGCAGGCAAAAAACAATAGTGCAGCCTTGGGGCGGGGTCCTCTTTCCCCTTCAAGGGACACAAAACAATATCTTTGAGCTGTTCTGCAGGAGGAGCCTGGTGGGCTGCAGTCTGTGGGGTCGCTAGGAATCTGACACGACTGAGCGACTTCACTTTCACTTTTCACTTTCATGCACTGGAGAAGGAAATGGCATCCCACTCCAGTGTTCTTGCCTGGAGAATCCCAGGGACGGGGGAGCCTGGTGGGCTGCCATCTATGGGGTTGCACAGAGTTGGACACGACTGAAGCGACTTAGCAGCAGCAGCAGCAGCAGATACTGAAACTCCCACCAGGTGGAAGAAGTTAACTGCATGCTGCCCATCAGCATGTAGACTTCAGACCAGTTGGAACCAGAAGGTTGATGATGCTGTCTCCCACTAACCTTACCACCAGTCCATCAGAAAAATGTCCACGAGCTGATCACAGCCTCCTCTTTGAACCACTATAATAAAACTCCTCGCTACCCCTTCCAGGTTGGGATACATAGCTTTGAGAGCATTAGCCTGCTGTGGCCACATCTGCTTGACAAAGCAATAATGCTACTCTTTTCTTATTGTTGTTGTTTAGTCTCTAAGTCGTGTCCAACTCTCCTGTGACCCCATGGGCTGTAGCCTGTCAGGCTCCACTGTCCATGGGATTTCCCAGGCAAGAATACTGGAGCCGGCTGCCATTTCCTTTCCAGAGGATCTTCCCGACCCAGAGATCGAACCTGGGTCTCCCGCATTGGCAGATGAATTCTTTACCACTGAGGCACTCAAAAACTCTGTCTCTGCGATTTAATTTGATGTCAGGGTACAGAGGCTGGATTTGGCATCAGTTCCATTTCTCCACTGATGAATTATCTCACTTCCCCCATTTGAATCCTGGCAAAGAGATACTCAGATTTCAGCAGCTAGTCACTAGTCTCTGCCTGGGACATGTTCTGCTCTGGGCCAGCTCAGAGGTTACAGGCCAACATATGGATTAGCTATTCTTGGGCCAGCACCCACTCCACAGTTAGGTCAGAAGACAATAAAGCCATCTTTGGCATCTCCCTAAGTCCAGTACCATTAGTCAGGTTCCAGATATTAGTCAGGTCCATGTCAGGAACACTCAAGTTTTCTAGCGAGATGCTAGACTGAGGTCCATGAGGACCAGGCGTAGGTCCTCCAACTCTCAGCTGCTCCTTATTTTATAGAACAAAACCCACTGGTTCGCATTCATGGAAATAGTTTTTGGAATATTGAACACCCCTGAAAGGTTTTTTTCCCTGTGCTTCTGTGCTTGGCTAAGTCCTGCTCCGTCAAAGCCCAGTTCAGCAGATTAACTTCCATGCTGCCTCCATCATTATCTCAACTTGAGAAGGTTATCTCAACTTCTCTGGAGCCCCAGTACATTGTGGACATGCATCAATCACATGTTTGCCCCTTGTACTGTCGTGGTTTATTTAGTCATTGTAGTGAGCAACTGTCATTTACAAGGACCTCAGATCTTTTGAACTGCTTCTCCATATTCTGCTGATTTCCCCATGGTATAAATCTCAATGTCTCATTAAAGAATGTCTTACATTTCCCAAGCTCTTGCACTAGAGTACAGCTACTGATTTATAACCTGCCAGTCAGATACGCTCCTGCAAGACTTGGATTTGGATCTAACTTTCATGGGACAAGAAGCAGAACATGGGCCATTCATTCTACTGCTTCGAATAATGACAGATGCGATGTGGTGAGAGAGCCAGCAGTGGGGGCCGCGGTTTTCCAATTCAGAGGTTCTTGTCTGTGTCAATGATAGCTTGTCTTTTAGCAGAAGCTATTTTGGTGGAGCCTTGGAAGCCCAGCCCAGAGCTTGTTTATTTCCAATGATTCTGTGAGATATTTATAAACCTTAATTAACCCCTTTCGGCTTAAACTATCTACAGTGGATCATATTGTCTGCGACCAAGATCCTTGGCCTTTTTTCTATCAGACTGAACCTCATGAAAGCAGGAACCATGCCAGATCTGTTTCTGTATCCCTCATACTTAGCACAGGCTGTGCTTCACAGGGGGCACTAGTGGTAAAGAACTCAACTGCCAGTGTAGGGGAGAAGGTAATGGCCCCCCACTCCAGTACTCCTGGCTGGGAAATCCCATGGACGGAGGAGCCTGGTAGGCTGCAGTCCATGGGGTCGCGAAGAGTCGGATACGACTGAGAGACTTCACTTTCACTTTTCACTTTCATGCATTGGAGAAGGAAATGGCAACCCACTCCAGTGTTCTTGCCTGGAGAATCCCAGGGACGGGGGAGCCTGGGGGGCTACCGTCTATGGGGTCGCACAGAGTCGGACACGACTGAAGTGACTGCAGCAGCAGCCAGTGTAGGAGGCCGGGTTCTATTCCTGGGTTGGAAAGATCCCATGGAGGAGGGCATGGCAGTCCACTTCAATAATCTTGCCTGGAGAATCCCATGGACAGAGGAGCCTGATGGCTACAATCCAAAGGGTTGTAAAGAGTTGGGCATGACTGAAGTGACTTAGCATGCCTGCATGCAACACTAAGCCCAGCTGTAGCACATAGTAAGTAGGTTTTCAATAAAAGCATCGATACATGCTTACCTGTATACAACTCTCCCTAAATAGTATTTTTGTCGAAGGTAAAACCGTTCTTTTATCTGCTTACACAGATTATTATCCATCCAAGTAACTGTGCTGGGCTATGCATATCAGGTAGAATAAGAGGCAGTCTTCATTCTTCCTCAAACCACTGGGGAGACCTGCCATTTTACTGTATAAACTTGATGTCTAGCTCGTTCATGGAGTGAGAAAGAAAACAAGTGAGATGATATTTGGCCGTCCTAAAATGGGGTAGATTGAATGCTAGAAATCCTGTTTATGGAATTTCTAAAATGTTCCCCATTTAACCAGCATCAACTCTTTTTTATTTCCTCCCTGCTTGCAAGGGGAAAAGCTCTGACCATCTTCAAGAAGCTGATCAGTCAAGTAACATTTATATGGGACTTTGAGACTTTTTTAAAAAAATGTGGCAGCATCTTATGTTCTGGGAATTTATTTCAAAAAACATGATGAAGCAGAACTGGAAAAACTTGACTTGGTTGAATCTGGGAATCCATCCAGTTTCCCTAGCCTGCTCCTCTGTTCAAATCTTTCCTCTAACAATCTCAATGCTGGGAATAGACTCTTCATCCAGCAGATAACGCAGAGCATCACTCAGAACAGAGCTGCCCTCACTGAAATCTTTCTGAAAGTAGGACATATCATTAAGTGTTTCATTCCCACAGGGTGGCCCTGTTGGGATCCAGGGTTTATAGAAAATCAGAGCAACATGCAGTTGAGGAGACAATGAAGGAGAGAGAAAATAATCAGTAGCTCAAAAGCAGAAAAGATAGCGCTTAATCTGCCGACAACCTTTGGATAGATTTTATGTGTCTTTATTTTCTCCATTGCCTTGGAAAAACTACTTTTCTTTAACTCTCCTGAAATCCCAAGTCTCCTCACATAATATCCATTCTTGGCATTTACTTCTTGCCAAACACTGAGCTAAAAGCTTTCCCTGCATTATCTCACTTAATCCTCACACTGACCCTCACTGGTATGTGTTTGAATTCCAGCGTTACGGATGAGAAAACAGCTCAGAGTCAGTATAGAAGGAAATGTGCTAAGACCACACAGGCAAGCATTCAAGCTCTGGTTGTTCTGGCTCCAAAAATTGTGCACACGCAACTGTTCTACAGCTAGTCAGCAACAAGGAACACAAGAGTAAGTTCCAGAACTTCCTCTAGTCCTTTTCAGCATTTGGAAGAACTCAGAATCGTTTGCATCAGATTCTTTACCATCTGAGCCACCAGGGAAGCCCTTGGCATCCTTCTGCTCCTTCAAAATTGAGTCCTTTTTGGATTATTTTCAATAGATAAGCCCTAAGGTATATGAAAGTCTACTATATATGTATCTTTTTAAATATTTATTTTTTATTTTGGCTGTACTGTGCTTTAGTTGTGGTACATGGATCCTTTTTTTTTTTTTTTTTAAAGTTGCCACATGTGGGATCTAACCCAGGCCCCCTGATTGGGAACACAGAGTCTTAGCCACTGGACCACTAGGAAAGCCCCTATCCATTACATTTTTAGTCAATTTACTCCATAATAGAAAATCACATGCTCCCCACATATGGCTGGTTTCATGGTATATGTGTGTGCGTGTATGAAAATCTACCAGGTGCCTTCTACAGCATGACCTTAGGGGTCTGCAAAATATCTCATGTGTCTATGGTGTTTTTTTGTTTACAAAAGGATCACGAATCCATTTGCTATTCTTAATCTCTACCATAAAACTATGAGATAGGTATTAGTATTATTAACATATTTTACACATAAGAAAATCAAGGCTTGAAAAATGAATTCCTATGGCTGATTCCTGTTGGTGTATGGCAGAAACTAACACAATATTATAAAGCAATTATCCCTCAATTAAGAATAAATAAATTAAAAACAAATCCTTGCAATGTCCTGGCACAAATTTTGAAGAAAAAGATAGAAGGAATAAAAAAAGAGGACAAGCAGCGTGTCATGATCACACAGGTTAAAGTGGCAAAGCCAGGCTGGGCCTGGGCATCCTTAGGCCATGGGCCTCGAACACCTGCCACGACAGGGCTGCTGCCTCCTCTCCGATGGCTCAGCTGAGGAGAAAAACCCTGCCGAAGTAATAGAGCATCGGAAACAGGACTCAGAAAGCTCAGCTGTAGTTTCCCACAAAAGGATGTGTCTTCAAAACAGGCCACAATTAAGTTTACAGTGGCATAAATGTTCCTTACAGTGAGTTTCAAAAACACAGTAGCAGCCAAATAGCTGCTCTTTAGAGCAAGTGGAAGAACAAAGTGTACTTTCACGATTTAGACCTCACTTTTTACATTTCTCAAGTAGCTTTCTGGGAGGATCTGTGTGTGCTTGGAGGTGGCTGATGCTGACACTTTCCAGCACTCTGCAGCCTCCTTGAACTCCGAGGAAGGGTCTTTGTGGGCTGGTGGCTGATACTCCCATTTCCTGGGATAATTCCTGCCCAACTTCCTACTCTCTGCAAACAACCCTCAACAAAACTCCCAAAGACACTCTCAGAGCTGCATTTGTCAATCAAGGGAAGTTAAAACACCGTACCTACATGCTCCAAAGTTTGAGGCTTTGTTTGCATATTTTATTGGTCCCACACACATACGGGTTTTCTTTCAAGAATGTGTCACTGTGTGAAAACTTAGATTGCTTTGGAAACCTCTTGGAGACAAAATAACACTGCAAAAATGAGAATAAAGTTTATTTTTTAGCCTTCTCTATAGCCTTCCTAGTTACTAGGCTCAAAATTTGCCCAGTAAAAACAGCTGTCTCATCTTAAGCATTTAGTCATGAGACAGCTGATTTTACTGGGCAAATTTTGAGCCTAGTAACGACTGAAGTGACTTAGCAGCAGCAGCATTCCCTCTACACAATTTTTTTTTTTTTTTCAGATCTGAAAGTTCTCTCACAGGTATGCGGAAACCAAGCAAAGAAAAGGGTAAGAAGTGGGTTTATTCCATTTTCTCAGGAGTGTTGTCTGATTTTTTTAGGTAGTTTCTGAACAGGGCTTAGGTAGGTAGGAAAAAATACATATGCACACACAGATGTGTGTTTATGTACATGTGTGTCCCTGTCTATGCACCTATTTCATTTGAACACTCTGGAAGAGAAGAACTACCCCACCCTCCTTTGGGTGTCCAGGCTTCACTGATGGCTCAGCAGTAAAGAATTTGCCGGAAA
This sequence comes from Oryx dammah, assembly GCF_014754425.2. Lineage (NCBI taxonomy): Eukaryota > Metazoa > Chordata > Mammalia > Artiodactyla > Bovidae > Oryx > Oryx dammah. The sequence continues at coordinate 5,460,004 of NW_024070196.1, forward strand.
TGCAGGAGCCCCGGGAGACACAGGTACAATTCCTGGGTTGGAAGATCGCCTGGAGAAGGGAATGGCTACCCAGTCCAGGATTCTTGCCTGGAAAAAAACCCCTGGACAGAGGAGCCTGGCGGGCTACAGTCCCTGGGTTCACAAAGAGTTGTACGTAACTGAGCAACTAAGCACACACCTCTCTAGCATTGGGAATTATGGTAAGCCAGGATTCAAAGACTTTAGGAACACGTGTTAGGAAACCCAATTCAAACCAGTGTAAACAACAAGGAAAAGAAAAAGTCATACCTCTTTAGCTCTTTTAATTGAAGAGTCTAAAAGTGGTGAAGTTTCAGGCAAGGCTAGACAGGAGATCATAATCATACAAGGCCACAAGTCTTGGTCCCCTTTCTTGGTCTTTGGTTGTTGATTTCATTCTCAGCCAGATTTTCTTTACCTGGTGGCTCCCAGAAGGTCCTAGTGTAGTCACTTACCAGCTCAGTCACTCCAGTAAAAGGAGAGTGTCATTTTCAATAGATTTAGTAAAAAGTCCTGGGTTCAGCTTGGTCTGTGTCTGTTGGGCTGAACCCCCAGGCTTACAAGACCTGTCCTTGCCTAGCTTCAAGATCAAAGAAAGAGCTCAGAGTCAGCAACAGCGAGAGATATCAATGGTTTAGTGGATAGGGCAACTTACAAGTCTAAAGCAAGGTCCTGGAGCGACATCCCAGTGTGTGGTGGACAGCAGATAGGATGAGGTAGGCAAGCTTTGTTCTTGGGTTTAGAGGGAGGTTACAAGTTATAGAGGGAGGAATTGACATCAGGTTGGCTCCTTGGTTACCAGGGAAACCAGTAGAGGAGTACTTGTCTGGGGCAAGTACTGAAGAAGGTCAGCCATGTGAGTTAGGGTGTAGGGGATACAGGCACTGGTCAGGCAGGGGATGGACAGAAAGCAAGAGAACAGTCACCTTGAGTGGCCTGCCCCTACTGTGTCCATCCCTGAACCAGTGTTGATAGATAGGCCAAGTCTGAGCCAAGCGCTCCCCCTCAAAGCTCAGAATGGGGTCAACCACTTGCACATGTGGCCTGAGAGTAGGGGGTGGGGAAGGTTTCGCCAAGCAAAATACACGTTCTGCCACCAGAAGATGAGATGGCTGCTGGGAGGCCAAATCTACAAATGCCTGCTGCGTTCATAGACTCCTCAGGACAGATGAAAACCTTCTTGTTTTCTCTGGTTAGTCCCATTGTTCTCCATAAACAAAATTTTCAAAGACAGGAATCCTACTGATACTAAGTGAAGAGATTGTTGGCCTTACTTTTCCAGTTAAATTGTCCGAACTGTTTATTGGTGGGGTTGTCTGGATTACTCTTCAAAAATATTGGCTGTGTAATAAAATTGCATACAATTAAACACACACACAAACACAGAGACAGTATGTGAAACTGGATACATCAGAACAAGGCTGGTGGATGGCCTCAATGTTGATTTCCTGGTTACGGTTCGATGGCTGTATAAGACATTATCATTGAGGGAAACTGCACGAAGTGTACACAGAATCTCTCTGTATTATTTCTTACAGTGAATGTGCAATACAGTTATCTCAAAATAAAAACTTCAAAGGAAATTTGTTGCCCTTTTCTGGGAAAAATTCATATTTCCCAATTCCATTGATAGCAGATTTGGTCATATCTTACTTTAGCCAGTGAAATGTGAGTAAAGACAGTGCTGAACTTCTGAAGCTTTCACAGCTAGATCGTGGTTTGCCTTCTCATCTCCCTCTGCCATGATGACTGGCAGCTTTCCAGACAGAGGTGGCTGGCTGGGCCAGCCTGGGTCTTGGAGAAGAGCACAACCAGCCCACGGTGGACAGGGAGTGCAAGCAAGAAAGCAGTCTGTCCCCATGAGCCGCTGAGATGTGAGGGTTACTTGTTACTGTAGCACATCCTAGCCCCACGCCCCTCCGATTCTGTGGCTTGCTCTGGAATCATCTAAAAAGCTTGTTAAAATACAGATTTCAGAGCCCTGCCCCAGAGATTCTGATTCAGCACTTCCGGGGCGAAGGGGACTGAGAACTTGCATGTCTAACAATTTATCCTGATGTGGCTCATCTAGGGCCACAGAGTAGCACTGGTCTAGTTTATCTTCTTTGATAAAACGGTGATTCTCCAGTGACCCTTCTCTCAAGCTTCACCAACTTGTTCATGTCCCTTCTATCACAGGATCTATAACGGGACCTAAAACAATCCCTAATATGTTCTCAATGAATCTGCTGAATGAATATATGGTCCAGTGTTCTTGAGAGAATCTAAGCTACCAGCTCAGGTGGAAAAATGATCTTGCTAGCCTTATAATCCCACTAAAATGACTGTGACCTTTAAAAAGTAGGTTATTTTTTTTATGATTACAAAATAAGAAAATATTCATTGGATAAAATCTTATTTTCAAACACAGAAGTAAAAAACAGCCCACAGTGGAACCTCCCAGAGGAAGACATTATCGGATTTTAGTACATATCCTTTCTGTTTTGTGTTGCTCACGCTGCACGCTATGCCAGCCCAGGTTCAGGTCATGGTTCCTTCAGACTTCTTTATAGTTATTTGGCTGAGCCACGTCTTAGTTGTGGGGTCTTTGATCTTCGTTGCATCATGAGGGATCTTTAGTTGGAGCATGCAGACTCTTAGTTGCAGCATGTGGGATCTAGTTCCCTGAACAGGAATCGAACTCAGGCCTCTGCATTGGGAGTGTGGAGTCTTAGCCACTGGACCTTCAGGGAAGTCCCTCATTCAGATCCATCTTCTTTTTACTCATAACTGCTCTTGTCCAATCATTTCCTACCTTGTGTTTGTACAATTCTCCTCAAGGTTTTCATCAGATACTTGTCACTAGTGTTCTTTGTTTTGATACCTACAAATTCAGCAAGTGACTAACAGACTATTGTCCAGGACTGAGTTGCTCTTTCAATAGTCCCTGAAGTGCTCCTCAAGCCGGTATGAGCCCATGTCCACTTCTCTCTTGGGCCTGAGCTCCTTGCTCAGCACCTGGCACCCTCCAGCCTCAGGGGCCACCTTCGCCTCACCAAGACCCAGGCCAGGATCTATACCACCACGGGTCCTGATGGGTCTGGGGGAGCCCTCAAGAGAGGACTATCAGCTCTGCCCTTTGCCATCAGGAGGAGCACAGAGATGCCAGAAGCAATGGAAGCAGGTACTACTGGAAGTCTGACAAGGGAGGCAGGGAAGTAAGCGTTATTGAGCATCTACTGTGTACTGGGCCCTTCCCATGTCACCTTCATGGTTCTCATGTGAGCCAGCTTTTAGGTTTAGCATTTTATTGTTGACGAAACTGAGAGTTCATGAGGTTTGGGTACTGTTTGTGTGATTAAAAAAACAAGAAAATAAAAGAAAGGAGAAGAAAATCTTGTTTAATTTCCAGGGATTGTTAAACCAGGCAAATAAAGAAATCAACTTTTACGTGAAGACAGGCTGATAACGCTCACACTTTTCAGCCTAGAAACTCTGAGAAAGAGTGTGTTCAAGGACTAGAGCATGAAACAGAAGCTTGCACTTGATTGTGGACTGGTCCACTCAATCCCAGATCCCACAACAGAAAGAGAAGACCCCGTCTACCCTGGATACCAGGGTGGGAGACCCTCGGGCTCCGGACTCCAACTGCTTAGGGTCACATCCTCTGCTTGTGAACTCTGCAACTTCAGCCCTTTGATCTCTGCCTGCTGCCTCATCTGTTTAAGAAAGGGTGGTAATGGTAGTACCCACATCACAGGGTTTCTTTAAAGATTAAAAGAACTAATATGTGTAAAGCACCTTTAGTGTGCCTGGTGCCATAGTACCATGGTACTAGCTATTATAATAATTAGGGGGCATGTTGTAGAGTCTAAAAGAGGCAACTGTAGATTAAAAGAAAGCTTACTTCACAGATGGGACGTAAATGTGCTAAACTCATTAGCCCCAAAGGCAGCACAAACTGAAAATATGAATAAAATAAAAAAGGGTTAGTTCAGGAGTGGGTAAACTTTTCTCTACCATAAGCCACTGATACACAAAGAAAAATATCCATTTCTGGCCCTGGCAAGTCAGGGAAGCCATCATGGGCTGTGAAGGGAGTTCTGATAGTTACTGGTTGCCATGCCAATGCAAACATCACCCTTCCACCCACTCCCCCATCAACACATTCGAATAAGTAACAATGATAATAGCATGCACCCAAAAATGCTATTTTTAAAAAAGTTAAGTGTACTTCTGTCAAAAGTCTGGTTTTCAGAAATAATTGCTGTAGGCCAGGTAGAGATTTGCACAGAATCCCTAAAATGGGTTGAGTCTAGTCACAGAAATCTTCTATAGATCCTTAAGGGACTCTTAGGATCTGGGGGGTCTGTGGGGAATGGGGTCCACCTAACCTTCTGAATGTGATGAAACTCCCCTTCGTGGTGTCAGATGGAAGTGAGGTGAGACAGTCCTCAGCTGATCCTGCCTCCTCCAGCTGCTGAAGCCTGGTGTGGGTCCCTGGCCTTTACTGTCTCATCTTCAAGCACTACTTGAATATTCACAATTTAGCGATGGTGTCTAAAACATAAAAAACCCCTACAACTTTGATCTAAGAGTTTAGCTTCCCATAATCAATCCTGAGAAAAGCCATCACTGACAGGCAATCAGATTTATAACAGCAAAATTATAGAAAAAAAAAACACACAAAAATAGAACTCAGTTAAATGTATAAATTAAATCCTTGGGCATCCTTATGTCAGAATATGATGAACTATTAAAAATGAGATGGTCAAAGACTATTTGATGATGTGGAAAATTATTATATATTGTTAAGTGAAGCAAGCAGGTTGCAGAGCAGGGATTTGGTAAAATCTGAATTTGATGTATGCAACTTTATGCAAATATATGCATAGGAAGAACTAGCAGTGTGTCACTCTAAAATGTTAATGGTTATTTCAGGATGATAGGATTACAGGTGGCTTTTTGTTGTCTTTTGTGCCATTCTCTATCTTCAAAAAACACTTTTTATGATGACTGTATATTTCTTCTGTAATTAGGGGGGAAAGCCAGCAAACATTATGTACAGCGAGCCAAGGACCTGCTCTGTATCCGGCGCATGAGAAAGGACTTTGGTGGTGAGCGGGCTGCACTTCGGTCATCCGTGGCCAGGTACCCACCTCACACAGGGTACCAGGGGTCACAGCTAAGATAGCAGCCACGATGACTAGGTTAAGTCTGGGATGACCTGGTCTCTCAAAGGATCTGTCAGCTTGCTGAAGAAGCATTTTACACTTAGTGAGCTTGGCTTCACCCAGCCCCACTATTAATAGTGGTTCAGTGTCTCCAACTGGTCTGCACATTCTGGTCCCAGAGATGATGGCAGATGCTGCCTGAACGAGAGCCAGTGTTTTCATGGAAGTTTGTGTGCATGTTGTGGGAGGGGCGGGGGTGCTTTATTGGGCTTATGGAAGCGGCACATAAAGGTTTATGACCAGATAAGCCTCCATCATCACCTCACCCTCTCCCACAGCTCCCTTTCTGTCTCTCGGGCCCCAGGAATGCCACTTAAAAGGTAACCAGAGAAGTTGCATCCCTAGGAGCGCAACGTGGACCATCTTGCAAGATGAGGAAGGGGGACTTTCCTGGTGGTCCAGTGGCTAAGAGTCCACCTCGCAATGCAGGGGACATGGGTTCGATCCCTGATCAGAGAACTAAGATCCCACATGTGTGGAGCAGCTAAGCCCGGAGCTCTAGGGGCTGTGTGCCCCAACCAGAGAGTCTGTGCACTGCAACAAAGACCCCATGGGCTGCAACTAAGATGCAACCAAGCAACCAATTTAAAAAAAAGCCTAGAACGAAAACTCAGCCTAAGGGGTGGATGTTCTCTTTCTGCAGGATTTCTTAAAGTTCAGCCCTTCAACCACCTGATCCCAAATGTCCTGCCTAGAAAGTGCACATTCCTGGGTCTGCCCCAGGCCAAACACAGTTAGGACCTCTGGGAGTGGGAGGCAATTCTATGTGCCCTAGAATTAGAGAACCACTTCCCCAAGACCTGGAAACAAGGAAGAAAAGTGCCTGAGAGTCGGGACTAAACAGTAGAGGGAACACTTCCCCTGGCCTGGGCGCCCCGTCTTTGTGCGCTCCAGCCTAAAACAGTTCTCGTCTATTTAGTACCTACTGTATGCGAGGCATACTCCTGGTGCTTTATATCCATTATCTCAAGTAACATTCTCTACCACCATTTTAGGACGCTTTTTATCTCAGTGAGAAAACCGAGAATGAGGGAGTTTACTGGAACTCACATAGCAGTCCTTTCATTTGAACTTGACTCCTGCTTCCCCGGTGGCCCAGACGGTAAAACGTCTGCCTGCATTGTGGGAGACCTGGGTTCAATCTCTGAGTTGCGAAGATGCCCCCGAGAAGGAAACCCACTCCAGTACCCTTGCCTGGAAAACCCCATGGACTGAGGAGCCGGATAGGCTACAGTCCACGGGGTCGCAAACAGTCGGACGCGACTGAGCGACTTCACTTTCCTTTTCCTTTCCTTTCCTGTAAACTGTCCCCTGTCTCTCTCTTCTGTTTCCTCGTCTCTATTTCTCAAACCTAAGCCTAATGCACTCTCCTTTGCTCAAGTAAACAAAGTATTTCCTCTGGGATGAGGCTCCCACAGCCCAGGCCTCGAGGCTGTCCTGTCTTGAGCCCCTTCCCCAAACGTTTGCCCTCAGGGCTTTCGCAAGTGGGAGGCCAGCTGCAGAGCTGAACTGGGTGGCCTGTGTGAGACAGGGTGCGGCCTGGGACCCTTCGCTGCAGTGCTTCAGTGCTTGCACCTGGACAACTGACTCCTCCAGCAACAAAAACACAAAGAAACTGTATGGGACTAAAAATAACTGTGTGCATGGGCAGTTGGGGCAAATTATAGACAAAAGATACAAAAAGACCAAAAAAGCCCTACTGCCACTTCTGAAGAGTCAGGAGCAAAAACAGGGAGTCAGGAACAAAAGCAGGGTGCTGAGCATACCTCTTGCACACACCACCACCAGAGGGGTGGGTAAAACACCTAAGCCATCCCTCCGGCCCAAGCCCTCGACACAGCCCTGCCCTCACCCCGTAAAAGGAACAGGCTTGATCCTCCTCCGGGAGTGAGTGAGCAAGGGAAGCTGTCGCTGGTCCTCTCTCCCCTCCCTGTTGTAGCCAGGGCCCCCATAAAGCCTTGCCTGAAGGTCTTATTTGGCCTCTAGTCAATTTGTATTGACTGGGGAAGGCTGAGAACCCTGGTCGGTATCATATGGATTCAGCAAAGGGTGGACTTGTCTTGGTTGAGCCATGGATACCAGCTCTCATCACTGGGCTCTGCTTTAGGGAGAGCCCAGGCTGCCCTGTTCCCACTACGCGGGCACCCTATGCCTGCCCTCCCTCCTGCCATCATGACTAAGTGCCCTGCGTGTACTGTGTAGGAAAGACGGCTGCTTGCCCTCTGCCCAGCAAATAGGAACTTTCTGGGGAACTTCGAAGCCAGGATAAATTCTGTCATGTGGATAAATTCTGGCCCTGGGGGTGGAGGAGATGCGGGCCATTTCAGGGCTCTGGCGGGGTGGGTGTGGGGGTGAGCTCTTGGACTATTCAGGCAAAGTCTACCTTCGATGACAGAGCAACAAGATCTCTGGGGACTTTGCAGAGGAGAGCTGCCATAGCAGACAGACTCTCAGAAGGGAGAGACAGACACTCTTAAGTCAACTGGGATTTGGGATCTCCTCAGTTTAGTGGTTCTGCTGATACCCAGACAAATGCGCTGAACCCGTGAAGTTTCTTCCCGGGGAATCTGGAATGAACACCGCGGGAAGCAGCTGTGGGAGGGTCCAAAGGGCACGGCCACCGTCGGAAGCATGGCCTGCCCAAACAGAGACCCCGGGGAGGCCAGGGGGCAGTGTGGAAAGAGCAGAGGAGGGAGATGGTGGAGGGGGAGCTCGTGCCCTGCTGGAGGGGACCCCAGGCCCTGGCATAGCTCTTTCAGGGCCCTGGAGTCTCCTGCTGGTGAGTCTCATACCCTTGCCCTGGTCCTTCCACGGCTGTGACTGAGTGTCTCTTCCTTGTACCTAGGTGAGTTGTAATGAAAATAGAGTAGTCTTTATTATAATATTGCTATATCTATTACTTTATATTACTACTATTATAGTACTATAAATTATGTAATCATAGTTCTTCAGATCTCAGATGCACACTTCCCACCAACAATTTAATATTTCTGAAAATATGGGACGTGATTTACCTCACTTTTGACCTTACTATGTTTAGGATGGTAGATTTTTTTCCTCTCAAAATGAGTGTTCCACCAGGGTTTTGGTGACCACTCTCGAGTACTGGTGTGGAAAATGCCCACGGGCGGGGTTTTCTTTTAGGGCCAGAACAGTACTGGGCACACAGATGCTCAGTAAATCTCCAATTGTGCAAAGGACCCAGTTTGTTCTGGGTGTTGCTGGGTCAAGGACTGATCACATAGGAGCCACGAGGGGAGCTGGCTGCCCAGGACACATTCCCCAAGCCCCAGCTCACTCCTCTCCAGACCTGACCTCATACTTTCAGTGGCCACATGGGTATTTTGGCCCAAGCTCTTTCCAAACCCTGAGCACTTTCTTCTCTCTCCCTTTATTTTAAACTCGCACTCCAATGCTGAAATTTCTGCTCTACTCTCCCTGCTCCCGGGGCTTTATGAGACAAACCCACCCTTCATCACCACTGACCTCACCCTGTAGGCTTGGCATCACCCACAGGAAGGGCAGTCCTTGCGCACCTCACCAGCTGGACCATCAGTCCCTCTAGAGGCAGGATCAGGACTTGTCTTGGCATCCCGATGGCCAAGAGGCCCGTGAAAAGATACTCAGCATCTCTAATTATTAGAGAAATGCAAATTAAACCTACAACAAGGTATCACCTCACACTGGTCAGAATGGCCATCATCAAAAAGTCTACAAATAACAGATGCCGGATGTGTCTGGAGAAAAGGGAACCCTCCTGAACTGTAGTTGGGAATGTAAGTTGGTGCAGCCTCTATGGAGAATAGCATGGTCTTCCTTAAACAACTGAAAACAGAATTACCTTATGATCCAGCAAACCCACTCTTGGACATTTATCCAGACAAAAATGTAATTCAAAATGATACATACACCCCTATATTTATAGCAGCACTATTAACAATAGTTAAGACATGAAAAAACATAAATATCCATCAATAGATGAATGGATAAGGAAGTTATGTATATATAAAGTATATGTATATATATATATACTTTAAGTATAAAGTACATATATATGGAATATTAGTCATATAAATAATGAAAAATAATGAAATAATTACTGAAATAATGAAATATTTCATAATTTAAAAATGTCATTTGCAGCAACATGGATGGAACTAGAGATTATCAATCTAAGTGAAGTGAGTCAGAAAAAGACAAATACCAGACGATATCACTTATCTGTGAATCTAAAATAGGACACAAATGAACTTTTATGAAACAGAAACAGACTCATGGGCATGGAGAACAGACGTGTGGTTGCCAAGGGGAAAGGCGGGGAGAGGAATGGATTGGGAGGTGGGATTAGTGGATGCAAACCATTACATATAGGATAGATAGACAACAAGGTCCTCCTGTATAGTGTTCAGTTCAGTTCAATCGCTCAGTTGTGTCCGACTCTTTGCAACCCCATGAATCGCAGCACGCCAGGCCTCCCTGTCCATCACCATCTCCTGGAGTTCACTCAGACTCACGTCCATAGAGTCAGTGATGCCATCCAGCCATCTCATCCTCGGTCGTCCCCTTCTCCTCCTGCCCTCAATCCCTCCCAGCATGAGAGTTTTTTCCAATGAGTCAACTCTTTGCATGAGGTGGCCAAAGTGGAGTTTCAGCTTTAGCGTCATTCCTTCCAAAGAAATCCCAGGGTTGATCTCCTTCAGAATGGACTGGTTGGATCTCCTTGCAGTCCAAGGGACTGTCAAGAGTCTTCTCCAACACCACAGTTCAAAAGCATCAATTCTTTGGCGCTCAGCCTTCTTCACAGTCCAACTCTCACATCCATACATGACCACAGGAAAAACCACAGCCTTGACTAGACGGACCTTAGTCGGCAAAGTACTGTCTCTGCTTTTGAATATGCTATCTAAGTTGGTTATAACTTTTCTTCCAAGAAGTAAGTGTCTTTTAATTTCATGGCTGCAGTCACCATCTGCAGTGATTCTGGAGCCCCCCAAAATAAAGTCTGACACTGTTTCCACTATTTCCCTGTATAGTGTGGGAAACTATATTTCATTTTCTACGATAAACCACAATGGAAAAGGATATGAAAAAGAATGCATATATGTGTGTAATTGTGTCACTTTGCTGTACAGCAGAAATTAACAGAATGTTGTTAATCAACTATATTTTAATAAAAACAAAAGGACGTGTCTAGGCTATCCAGCAGGGCCGGCAGGCCGTGCCCCATCTCCAGGCACGGTGATGGCAGTGACGGCCCCATGTGGCCTCCACCTCCCCACACACAGCTCCAGGCTCTGGAGTCCATCGGAGGACGGGACACGTCAACACTTACTGTCAAGGGCAGTCGGCACTAGACTCCTCCAAGGCTCTTCTCTCCAACTGCGGAGGCAGGTTCTGCCGTAGTGGAGGCTGGGGATGAGAATCCATCAGACCGACCGGTCTCCTATGACCTGAACAGTTAGAGCCAGGGATGCAGGAGAGACGGAGGCCAGGGCCGGTACCGGAGCGGTCTACTGTGGCGCTGGCGGGCTGGGGAGACTTGGTCTGAGGCGCTTTCCTCTCTTGTCACGACTGCAGGACCTGGGGGCGGTGGGGAGCTCGGGCCTAGGGGGCTGTTTCCTGCCCCTCACCTCAAGCCTGTGGTCTCAGGCCTGGAGGGCCCGGGTCTCTCCACCCTACAGGTGAACTCTAGGCTCCTGGTTACCCCTCTGGGGGCCGGCCCTGGGTGAGCTGAAGTGTTTTCCTGCAGAACCATGGAAGGTTCTGGAAGGCCCTGCTAGCATGGTCAGGAGAGTGTCTTCCCCACCCAGCTCATATCAGAGCTGGACTGGGGTGGGGCTACCCAGGCTCACCCTGACCCTGGAGTGAGTATAGACAGGGCCAGGCGGGGGGCAGGGTGGGGGTGCAGGGGGTGGGTGTGGAGAGGGGAGGGCGGGAGGGGAAAGCTGAGGGGCCAGCTCACAGAGGGGCTGGCTCAGGTCTCAGCTGCATGTAGGGGGTGGCGGGATGGGGAGTTCTCGCCTGGACAGGGACGGGGAGCAGAGCAGGGGGTTTGAAGTCTGGGGCAACCTTGGCGATGCCTTCTGGAATGGGGAGAGGGGAGCTGGGGTGCAGGGCCAGGAACTCCCTGCTGTGAGGGAGCCCTCAGAATCAGCAGGGGCCTTGACCTGAGGAGTCCCAGGGCAAGCTGCTGTCCCCAGAGTGTGTCCCCCAGAGGCCTCACCCCATGGAGGCTTGGGAGCCCTCCTGCAGCTGGGGCAGGACAGGGGAGGAGTATGAGGCTGCCCTTAGAGCTGGCCAGACAGGTTTACAGAGTAATTACAGAGGCCTGGTGTGAAGGTGTGGAGCCTGTGTGCATATGATTTGCATATAATTTGCACATGAATAGCCTGCACTTTCTGTTCCCAGGCAATTTTCACATTAAATATTAATTGTTGCTGCCCTTAGGGTTTTAATTTCTTGGTTCTGCTTCCTCTCTTTCTTCTCACGCACTTGCTGTCAATGACTCGGGTCTGATCTGTGGTTGGGGGCAGCCACCACGTGAGAGCAGCTATGCAGACAGTGATGCTGGAGAAACCCCCAGACTCCTCGAGGGTCCACGCTGAGGGGCAGTGCCACAACTGCCTGCCAGCCTGCCCACCCCTCCAGTTTCCCAGATCTGCAGGCTCCTGTCCACTCTGTCACCCTAGGCCCCGGCGGCAGCACTGCATGGAGTCAGGGAAGACCCGGCCTGCCCCAGCTTGAGCCAGGCTCACAGGCTCCGAGGCCGATCCTGGGTCTGTGTTCTAGTAACTCTGTAACTCCAGGCAAGTGACTGTCCACTCGTGTGCCTCAGGGCCCTCTCTGTGGCCCAGAGTGACCTGGAGGGCCTGCCTCACTGTGGGGTGAGGAGGAAGCCAGTGACGGCACGTGGAGCCCCGGCCTCCAGCACACAGACTGTGCTCCGCGTCACTGAGTCACAGACGTCACATTCCAGGTGTGGGTCACCTGGTCTCAGCCCTGCCTGGTGCAGGGCATCCATGCCAGCACTGCATCACCCGGCTTCCGCTTTCACATTCCCTGAGACAGAATCTCACCCCTGTGCTCCTGAAGGCTGCTTTGATGCACATAATGACCACACTAAAGGACGCTTGGCTTTTCCAGGCAGCACCTCCCTGCTTGAGCTCTCTTGCAAGAAAGGACTGCCCCCAGCTGCCTCCCAGCTCCCTGCAAGTGGACTCCGTCTGGTCTGGAGTCGTGCTGCCCACAGAGCCCCTTCTCCTCGGGAGCCCAGGAAAGATTTCACGATGAGCTCCCTTCTTGCGCCTTCTCAGCCCAAGCGGCTTAGACCAAACACCTTGCTCTTGCCCCAGGACAAGGTGGGGCACAGTGGGGCACTGACTGGGCTCTTGGAGGTTTTCTACTCCAGCACCAGAGAGGGTCTGTAGAGTCCTCCTGGGAAACGTGGAGAGCAGCCTGCCTCTGGCTGATGGTGGCTCCAAGGCTCAGCGTGTAGGCTCTCTGCTGAGTGCTTGAAATGCAAGCGCTCTTTGCATCCTCATAGCTTCTCCAAGACTTCCCTGGTAGCTCAGATGGTAAAGCGTCTGCCTACAATGTGAAAGACCTGGGTTCAATCTCTGGGTCAGGAAGATCCCCTGGAGAAGGAAATGGCAACCCACTCCAGTACTCTTGTCTCGAAAATCCCATGGACAGAGGAGCATGATAGGCTACAGTCCATGGGGTCACAAAGAGTCAGACACGACTGAGCAACGTCACTTCATTTCAGCTTCTCCTAAAGGGGGGGTGCCGGATGTCTCCTTTCACAGTTGCGGAAACTGAGGCTTAGAGAAGCTAAGGAATTTGCCCAGCTCTTATGCTGACTGGGTCACAACCAGTGACTGGCTGTTATCTGCTGCTGGACCACTTCTCTGAAGGTAGTTTTCTCACAGCTGGGTTTTCTTTTCTTTTTCTTCTGTAAGAGGTCAATGGTTCAAGATATGAATCATTCTAGAATCTGTCTTCATATCCGTGTTATAAGCACTATTTGGGTATGTAATGAGTGGTGGTCTTTATTTCTTTTGGCCTCCCTTATAGATCTGAGGCCTTGAGTTGACCTTGGGGTGCCCTTATCCATAGGGATGGCTACTCAACACCCCCGACCCTCAAGGCGCCTCAGCACCTCTGAGCCAAGGGCATACCAATTCCTCTCTCATAAGCTGCAACCCAGATTTCTCCCCTCCCTTCCATGGCACCATCATAAATCCTGCTCACATAGACTCCATCCCAGGCCCCTTTCAGCAGTCCAGCTGTTGGGGTCCTGACCTCCCTGAGAAATGCAATTTCTGGAGAGCACTCTGGGCTAGGCAGTCTGTGAATTTTTCCCCCGAGGCAAAGAACCAAGGCCCCACTTAAGTCATAAAATCACCTTTGATGACCATGATCTTATTAGAACTGCATCCAAATATATTCTCACTAAGCTCAGTAGAAGAGTCCAGAAATTTCTGCAAAACTTAGTGATGTACCATCATGCTTAGGAAGCAGACGCCGTTAGGAAAATGGTAAACAAAGTTTTTTACATCTCCAGGGAAACAGCTCCAGAGTAGGGTTCTTGCCCGAAACGTCAGGAGCCTGTGACATACTAGGAGGCTCAGTTGACTCTGACTGTATCGGGAGGACTCAAGGAATGACTGAATTTTTCTTTGGAAATCCAAGAGCCAGCACCTGGGAAGAGGAGGCCACATATTCACAGGGACTTACTACTGGCCAGTAAGGTTGCCGGTGGGCAGGTTAGAAGCTCAAAAATCTCCTGTTCAAGTGCGATCCACGTTCCATCCAAAGGAATGCAGTAGCAGCCTGGGAGTGATGGAGATCTGCTTCCAGCTCCATCTCTCTCTTCAACTTTCCCCTCTGGTCCTCAGTCTCTGCAAAATAAAGAGGTCAGCCTCGGGACTTCCCTAGTGGTCCAGTGGTCAGGACTCAGCACTTCACACTGTGGGTCCTGGGTTCAATCCCTGGTTGGGGAAATAAGATCCCGCATGCCAAGCAGTGCAGCAAAAAACAAAAAAAGGTCAGCCTAGATCTTCAGTTTCCCAACTTTTAACACTTTGGTGGCTTCTCTTAAAACAAACAAAAATCTCTTGTGAAATTCCAAAGTCTAAGACAGATCAGAAAGCAACCGAGGTGGCCCTGGTAAATCTTGACAGGTCAGCCTGGGAACCACTCCCTACACTGAGGGCCAAGTGCCCATCAGGTCCAGGGAGACCAAAGAAGACTCTGGTTCCTGGAGCTTGAGCTGAGCCCAGAAAACTTGGACTTGGCCCTGGCTGGGCGAGGCAGCTGGAGCTGCACTGTGGATAGAGCTCTACGGCGCCTTGTTTGGTGGTCTTTTTCCTTTCTTTCCTTTCACCTTTTCTCCCACTTTCCCAGTTCTTGGGCACCCGGAGGCAGATTTTCATTGTGGAGCCTAAAAGCTGCTACTGTGTCTTCATCCGGAAAGACCTTCCAGCCCTACTGAGAAGACCCACCAGCGTTCTCCCAGGCCGTCCACAGCGTTGGTCCACACTACCTGGAGAACGGCCGCCACGGGGCCCATCACGAATGAGTGGGGAGGGGTTGCCCCAAACAGGCTACTATTTCTTGAATTTATCACCTCCTTTACCTGAGGTATAGTGTCACTGTTGCTGGGAGAAATGTCTTTTAATGTCCTGGATCATTAAAACCCAATAATCGCCTTGAAATGGCTTAACTGCTTCCTGCAAGGAGATAAAGTAAATAAAACTGTCGTCTCTGTGTCTGCTGTCTCTGTGTGGATGTGGCATCTCCTTTCTTTTTTTAATAACTGCATTCATTTGAGCTCAGGCCAGTGCATTTATGCCATGCTGGTGGTGTATAAATTTGGTAATCAAATCCTGTTATCTTGACACGATGGGCATTTAAGAAGCAGTTGTGATGCTTCAGAGAGGAAAGACACTGTGAGGGGAGAGATTTGTTTTGTATTTTTTAAAAAATCATTTTCATGGAGTCTTTTTTTAGGACTAACTAGTTGACAGATGCTTGACTAACAGTGAGATCCTTGTGCGGGAAAGGATTCTAGAGCATCCTGTGAAACTGCTCTTCACTTTGTTGTCCACCCCAGCAGGGTAGAAAGAGTGTGGCATTTGTAATCCTGCAGACCTGGAATTTTACCTAAGGTCCACGGCTTAGCTGTGGGACCTCAGGCCAGTCACTCACTTCTGAATATCAGGGTGTAGGAAATCCCTTGCCAAAATGACCAAATCATTAAAGAAAATGTTTAGTATGTTATAATGAATTCTGGTTTAAGGTAACTCCAGGGATGTTGAGTTCAGCAGCTTACCAATATAAATGAAAGGCCCAGATTCTTTCCAACATCATCCTTTGCCCTTCTCTGTGGATCAACCTGGGCTCCTAACCTTGTCCTACGATTGCAAGATGACTGCCTCATTTCTAGGAATCCCATGCAGACAATGTGTAGCAGCAGCAGAGGGCCTGTCTCTTTCATCAGAAAGAAAGCACTTCCTGGAAGCTTTCTAGGAGACACAGCCTGACATCCTGTTGGCCAGAAGTGTGTCTCATGCCACGTCTAAACCAATCAATGACAAAGGGGAGAAAGGGGATTATTAAGGTTGGCTGAGGTGAATCAGGGTTTCTGCTTCTTCCCTGCTGTGTGAGTGATGGGACCCCTGAAGTGCCTGCCACATGGAGGAGGCAGGATTCCTTCAGGGGTAGATACCAGGGTTCTATCAGAAAGGAAAATGAGAAGTGAAAGGTTGTTGAGTGGGCAACTGATGGCATCTGCCACAACCTCCCTGGCCCTGCTTCTTCATTTATAAAAGTAGGGTCATAAATATTTACCTTAGGACTCTTGTTGTGGGGATTCAGAGAGATGAATAATACAGCAGACTTTGCTGTCATGGGTAGTGTGTTGTTACTGTTCAGTCACTCAGTTGTGTCTGACTCTTTACAGCTCCATGGACCGCAGCACGCCAGGCTCCCCTGTCATTAACCATCTCCCGGAGCTTGCTCAAACTCATGTCCATTGAGTCGGTGACGCCATCCAACCATCTCATCCTCTGTCATCCCCTTCTCCTCCTGCCTTCAATCTTTCCCAGTATCAGGTCTTTACTACTGAGTCAGCCCTTTGCCAAAGTATTGAAGCTTCAGCCTCAGCAACAGTCCTTCCAATGAATAGTCAGGATTGATTTCCTTTAGGATGGACTGGTTGGATCTCCTTGCAGTCCGAGGGACTCTAAAGAGTCTTCAAAAGCACCATAGTTCAAAAGCTTTGATGCTCAGCTTTCTTTATGGTCCAACTCTCACATCCATACATGACTACCGGAGAAACCATAGCTTTGGTTTTTCCGACTATATAGCCAACTATACGGACCTTTGTTGGCAAAGTAATGTCTCCTCTTTTTAATATGCTATCTAGGTTTTTTCATACCTTTTCTTCCAAGGAGCAAGTGTCTTTTAATTTCATGGCTGTGGTCACCAGCTGCAGTGATTTTGAAGATGTGTGTTAGCAGGATGGAATGCTGAATTGGGGTTGGCCATCTTCTTCTCTAAAAGAGGCTCATTGGTAGATATGGGTGTTCTTCTTATTCAGTCCCAAGAAGGCCAGAGAATCAGACTTCCATTAATGATGGAACGTGGTGTTGAGTCTCCCACCAGATGTGTGGCTGGCCCTGGTGAGTCCTCCAGGTGGCCTGGAGGCCTGCCTCCTGTGGTCTGACTTTTGCTTTTTCTAATATGCTCATGACTGCTGTAACTGGAATACAGCAGGGCTCCTGTTTTCTGTCTCAGAGGGTATCTCCAGCCAGCGAAAGGTGCAAACGGGGCTCATCTCTGATTCTGGTGTCGAGTCTGCATTACGATTCTTAGGAAGAGTGAAGCAAGCGAAGCCCAGGCAGTCTTGGAACCACTCCACATCCTCATCCCCCAGACCAAACAGACAGGAACACCGGGAACGAAAAAGAAGTTCTCTCTTAAACTGTCAGGAAGTTCTCAGATGAGTAAGCAGTATGGGGGACCAGAAGTCAGAAACTTCATTAACTCAGTCAACACCCTTGCCTAGCGTAAAGGAAGCGGACCTGAATCATGGAAAAAGGGTTTCTACCATGGGTGTTCCTTCTCATCCAGCTCGCTCTTTAGCAGCCCCTTGCCCATGAAGCCCCCTCTTTCAAGTCATGTAGTTTTTCATCTTCCTTCTCTTCCCTGGGACACTCCCGGCCTCCTCGGAGGAGCAAGAGGTTCACCCCATCCCTTCCTAAGTCTTGCTGACCCACCGGGGGAGACGACCAGCAGCACCAGTGAGAGTGGGGGAGGGAGGGTGTTGATGCTAATTCAGTCTGCAGCGACTGCTTGCTCAGCGGGCGGTTCGACTAACAGATAAGCACACCTCCCCTACCCAAGGTTTAACTTTTCTTGAAGACTACCCAGTGTTGACTTGTATGAAGTCAGTTACCTTGCTCCTATTAGAAAAGCTTGGTTCTCACTCTTTCCGTAACATTAGCCCCTGCCAATATTGTACTAAGAAGCACTGGGCTTCTTCTTGAATCTGCTATTGTATTGCTTTACAAGAGCCTCACATTGACAGTGAGATGGCTGTCTCTGTGGTACCCAGGAGGGACGGCACTGCTGGCATGACAGTCTTTCGGATGCCCCAGATGAAAGAAGGGGGAGGGTTTCCAGTCGATTTCATCCCATGCATTTTTGTTCTTAGTCTATGAATGCGCTGTTTCTTTCATGAGAGGTAGACATGGGGTGACCACGGGCCAGTTCATCATATTCTGGAACACCAGATAGATGGTACCTTGTGAAGCTTCTGTTGAATACATTAGGACAAACAGAAGGAAATATCATACAGTCCATCAGAAGATAAACTTTTCAAACTCCTTGCCCCAAGTGCTAGAAAAATTAAAGTTATAAATAGTCTTTAAGAAGATTATAGATTTGCATATAGTATGATTATTTACTAGGGCAATCCACAGAAATTAACTAAACAGATACTAGAATTAATCAAATAATTTATAAAGAGGTCAGGCAAAAGAAGAGAATACAAAGATCAATGATATTCAATAATGTTTCTGTATACTTGGAATATTCATTCTGAAAAATACAAAGGACAAGCAAAGTGTTTGGCCTTCCTTCTCTGTGGAGTTTTGTTAGGTTACCACCTGCCTGTTAATCAGATGGAACTGTAGGCATTCTGCCCTCAGAAAGGGCTTTCCAGATCCCTGATGTGTGCTTTCTGAGCACCCCATACTTATCTTGTTTATTGGAATTTGCAATTATTGCTTAAGTATCTCTTTCCTTCTAGACTTTAAGCTTCTCCATTAGACTATATCCTGAAGGTAGGAAAGGGAGTCTTGCTGCTATTGCTGCTATGTCGCTTCAGTCGTGTCCGACTCTGTGCAACCCCAGAGACGGCAGCCTACCAGGCTCCCCCGTCCCTTGCTTACTGCTAAATCCCTAGTGCCTGGAAGGGAAAAGGAAAAGTGTTAGTTGCTCAGTAATGTCTGACTCTGCCATCCTATGGACTGTAGCCCACCAGGCTTCTCTGTCCGTAGGAATTCTCCAGGCAAGAATACTGGAGTGAGTTGCCATGCCCTCCTCCAGGGGATCTTCCTGACCCAGGGATTGAACCCAGGTCTCCGGCCTTGTAGGCAGATTCCTTACTATCTGAGCCAACAAAATGAAGCTATGCACTTCCTGTGTATAGCTTCCTATATCTCTCCCCTTTATTTCAGACAGCAGGAAGACTCAAACAGCAAGTCCCTGGGTCTGGTCTTTCATCCCAGGAAGCAGTGGGAGCTCAGGGAAGACAGGGACAAGACAGGTTCATGAACATTCTTCTGGATTTTGGCCCTGATATTCACAGTCTGGGACTGGACAGGATGCAGCTAGAGGTTATATGGTTCTGTGCAGGCAGTTATGTCCCCTCCCGTGTCCCTTTCCTAAAAGGCCCCTCTCCAAGGGCTGTCTCAGTGCTTGCCCTGTCTGGTTTCTGCACATTGTGCACCTGATCATTGCCTCCTCGCAGAATGAGCTGGAGTAGCTTCTCCCAGGAAGAGAGGATTCTGTGCCTTCATCTCCAGTTGTCTCCAGGAGGGTCTCACTGACTGCTGCACCTCTTCTAGGCTTTCTTGCCCAGGAGTGTCTGTAAATCAAGACTTCCTTATTCTGAATGGGGAGGTCCCCACCTCCTTTTGACACATCTGTCTCAGTTGACTTAGCTCTAGTTCTAATACAAAGAGTCAAAAAGAACAGTGTGAAGCCTTAGGCAATCAAGCGTTTAAATACCTCATTCTAGAACCAAGCAATCAAGAAACGTTTGACACCATGCACCCTCACCTCAAGTCTCATTCCATCAACTTCAATTTAACTCCCTACAAAAATATACCCACCATGTCATTTTGCTTTGTCCCAGAAATTGAAACATACATTCTAAGTTATAATAACCAATCCATCCTGTCAAACATTTAAACCCCCTGGAAGAACTTTCACCGTTATTACCAAGTCCCCCTATTCCAATCCCGGTGAATTTCCCACGGGACATGCAATCACAAATATTCCCACTGGCTGCAGTTTTTGTAATATTTTTACACCAGGCTGGGAAAATAATTTCTTTCTTTCCCATGTTTGCTTCTAAGTGACTGCAGCTCAAAATGGATGATTACAATGGAAGATTGAAGTCATGAGTTGTAGAGAACAAGAAACCACGTGGGAGAATCTGAGGTCTAAGAAGCAGAAGAAAGGAGTCTAGTGGGTTCTGAGGTGAAGGGGCCAAGGATGCCCCTGGGGTGGGGAAATCAGGACAGAAAAGCAGGGACCATGGGGCAAACACACCGGGAAAACCGTCAAGAGCAATTGCCTGGAGCTGGTATTTTACTGCCTTTTACTTCAGTGCCAGGCACAGGTGGGCTAGGGTGCAGCTGGGAAAGAATAAACAGGACCCCAGGGCTTAAACGCATGGAGCTTTGTCTCCCTCCATCCCCTCTCAGGGAGCTGAGCCAGTGTGAGCCCCAACCACACACTGAGAGGCACGTCCTGGCTCCTGTGCACTGCACCCCTGGAGCTAGCCCTGACTTCTGCTATCTTTGTGTTCAGCTTGAACAGACCTTGCAGAGGACCCAGGATCCCCTTGTTCATGGAGAACCACACTGCCTAGCAGTCCTTACCTGGGCCCTGGGCCGTCAACCTTGGACGTCATGGATCCTTGAACAGTACTCACTGTAGGGCACTGCAGGTTCCTTCCTGAGAGGACTGACCCGCTGCCCCAGCCAACTTCCTGCAGCCATTGCCTCATGCTGGCCACCTGCCTGACCATAGCTTGCTTCCTTTTCATTGGCTGAAGTTCTCAGAACATTGCGTGACTGGAGCTGTGCAGAAATCAATGACCAGCAGTGATCAGGAGCCCTAGAACATTGGGTTTAAAATTCCAGCTATGCCATCTACTCTCTGGGTGGCTTTGCACAAGGCACATAGCCTCTCCAAGCTTGAGTTCTCCCATCCACAAAGGGGGAACTAGTAATTTGTATCTCCTCCGGGGTTGACATGTGAAGAATAAGTGAGAGGCTGTACTTGAATACACCTGGCACTCAATCAATACATCTTAATACATTCACAAATCTTGTAGGACAGAGTACAATTCATCATTGCCTCCAAACAAGTCATCCTAGTTTAACCCTGTGGGTAGGGTCTGTATCTCTCCTCCCCATTCTCCATGAGTTGCTGAGCCCCTTGTTGGCAGACATTGATTGGACCCATAAAGTCAACCTCAAAGACTGCTAGTCTGGGGCCATATATTCCATGAGAGGCCAGCCATGCTGCCCACATGAGAGGTCTCTCAAATAACCATGGGGAACAGCCAAGGGACTTAGCGAATTCTGTGTTCACACTTGTGCACACACAGTCATATTGCCAGCAGGCTCAACTCGCAGCCAGAAAATGCATAAATATGATCTACACACACCCCCACACAGATTAAAAATATAGGCCAATATCTACTTGCCAAGGAAAGGACTAAGCTATTTTCCTGAAAGAATATATTTAGACCTGACAGCAAGTCCCAGAATTTGCCGAGAAAAGGGGCCTGGGTCTGACACTATCGCTTTCCCACCTGAGAAGGGCTCGTTCACCACAGCGCCTTCGGGTTCTGTGCTCGGCAGAGTTTTGACAGGTGAGGGGAGGCAGCCTCCAGAAAGCCTTGTTAATTTCGTAGGTGAAATAGCAGGATTGACAGTTGCGGTGATTCCCCACAATAAGGCCACTGAAACGGTGTTCATGGAGGGGTGAACGGAAATGGTTCTGATGTCTTCTGTACACGGTCACCATGGGTCACATTTAATAAGCATTTTGTGCCTGTCTCTCTGGGCTTGTTTAGCGGCTTATTCTTCTTTTCATGGCAAGACGTGGCTCCTATTATCTCAGAAAGAAAAGGGGCGGGGGGAACTCAGCATTCAAAGGGGGCTTTCACTTCAGCTTGAGATTTCCATGGACCCAGTGGCTGGCCAGAGAGTTTCCTAGGAATAGCAATTACTAGGTGGGTGTTTTGGATGGAGTCAACTCCACACATGCCCCTGATTCTCACTCCCACCAGGCGCAGAATATTCAAGTGTGGCCTTCATAAAAGGAGTGTGGGGAAGTAGAAGTAGCCGAGCAGAAAGCCCACGCCAAGCTGTTTTACAGGAGGCCAAACTGGACATTTCTTACAATTTTTTTTCCTGCTGGCAGGTGGGAAGCATTTCTCCTTAATTTTATCCCTCTTGGCACTGACAGTTGGGTTGGATTAAGGACCATATTCGGACCTGAGTTCATTCTCAGTTACTTAGCTTGATTTCTCATGAGTCATGCCTTGCCAGGAAGCTCAGAGATACTGGTCCAAGCAGACGGCCTGTTGGGTCTGCCCTCATTTTCTCATTCATTTACCTCTTTGAAGGTCATGGAGCAGCTTCCTCATTGCCGGTAGCATCCCCTCACTGTGGGAAAATGCCACTTGGGTCCAGACGGTGAATCAGTAGGGACAGAAGCCAACATCATCACTCCCCAAAGCTTCCTCACAGAACCCCAGGACCCAGCCTTCACAGATTTGCTCTCTTTCTCCGGCAGGAAGCAAGGCAACTTTGTTGCAAGAAACACATCCTGAGATGCATCCAGGGCTTGAATTTGGTTGGAAATGGATGAGACCTTCTGTCATCCCTTTATTTTAGTACCTGTGACTCAAATGCCTGGGTATATGGGAGTGTGTCTCTGTTTCCTTTTGCTGAAGGCATTCAGTGACTGTCATCTTTTCTTTTTTCCCTCCAGCTGCAAGCAGTAAAAGTGAAGAGGCCTTGCTATTTAAAAGCCTTTGAAGCCCTGACACTGTCTACTAGAAAGTGTTAATTCCTTACTGTCCTGACGTTTCTCACCTCTTTGTGGATCATTCTGAGCTTTGGTGCTTTGGGCTATAATCAGTCTTACTTTTCACCTTTCATCTCTTTCCTGTCTGTAACACATGGTGTTCCCTGCCAGCTCCCACTTTCTCTCTTATCCATCTATCTCTATCTACTGGCCTGGCTATATATATCTACCTGTCTGTCTCTATATATATCTCCATCTCTATGCTCAGAGTTGACAAATGCCAGAGAGACCTGTAATGAAAAAGTCCCTCCTATTTTAATGCACAGTAAATCCATTTCTCTGCAGATTTGAACCCACGTTGGATCCTCTACCACAACTCAGGAAACGATTATTATCTTTCCTACTCCTTGAGAAGAGATCAGGGAAAGAAGATGATGCCCATTTCTGGAGAGCTTCTTCTGAAACACTAAACTCTTCTGAAGTTCATTACTTACAGAGTACCGTTTAGATGGTGGGCATTGTGATGGGCCAGAGGTCCAGAGATGAATGGGTCATAGCCTCTGACCTCCAGGACTGGCCAGCAAGTTTAGTGGATGAGGACTCAAGCTGAAGACATTGAAAATGACTGAACGGGTACCAGTTGCTGCAAATTGGTCAAGAGAAAAAACTCAGTGGACAGTGGACACTCAGCCTGGGTCATCCAACTGGGAGAACAGGGGAGAGGGTTCATTGTATTTCTAAGTTTAAGAACAATGTCTGGAACAGGTCAGATGTTCCAAAAATTATTGAATCAAGGGATGAATCTCAGTGGCTGATTTCCCTTTTCTTTTTGGCTGGGCCATTTGCTGCAAGGAATCCCCCTTCTTCCCCAAGATAGGACAGTGCCATTGGGTAGGTATATCTTGGGAATTTGTACCATCTGTTTGGGGCCCATAGAGAGGGTGTACCAGATGGACCCCAGGTCTATTTTGGTCTTTACTTTGCATGTTTCTTGTTTTTCTGCATCCCATGCAGATGGATACTGTCAGGTTATTTATAGCAGGAATGTGCTAACAATAATAGAACAGTTGCTCTAATTCCAAGGCCGATTGAATTAGTTTGGCTTTGCATTCTTTGGCGCACCTATAGCAAACACAGGGTTAAATAGCTGTGGGACCAAGATGGTTCTCATAGAGCTATCAGCTGCCACCCATCCTGACCCCCTTCACCTAGACAGTTCTCTCTGAAACATGGGACACAGTGATGGTGTTTGCATGCATTCCACAGGTTTTAGGAACAGTCCATTCAGAGATGCAAAACTGCTAAATAAAATGCAGTGCTAGAAAATGTAATTTAACAGGGTATTAATACCCATGGCCAAGAGTGCAAAGATGGTTCTTATGTACAAGAATATTCATGATGTTAGAAGTTATAATAGTGCACAGCCAAGGACACCATAAACAAAAACGAAAAGACAACCTACAGAATGGGAGAAAATATTTGCAAATGAGGCACTGACAAAGAATTAATTTCCAAAATATACAACTGCTCATACAGCTCAATGTCAACAAAACAAAACAAACACCTTAATACAAACTGGGCAGAAGACCTAAATAGATATTTCTCCAAAGAAGACATACAGAGGCCAATAGGCACATGAAAAAAGGCTCAACATCACTAATGATTAGAAAAATGCAACTCAACACCACAGTGCGGTATCACTTCACACCAGTCAGAATGGCCATCATTAAAAATTCTACAAATAATAAATGCTGGAGAGGGTGTGGAGAAAAGGGAACCCTCCTGCATTGTTGGTAAGAATGTAAATTGGTGCAGTCACTATGGAAAACGATATGAAACTTCCCTAAAAAACTAAAAATAGGGGGCTTCCCTGATGGTCTAGTGGTTAAGATTTCGCCTTCCAGTACAGAGGGTGCTGGTTCCATCCCTGGCTGGGGAGCTAAGATCTCACATGCCCTGCTGCCAAAAAACTAAAGCATAAAACAGAAACAATAGTGTAACGAATTAAATAAAGACTTTAAAAATAATCCACATCAAAACATCTTCAAAAAAAAAAACCAAACTAAAAATAGAGTTATCATATAACCCTGCAATCTCATTTCTGGGCGTATATCTGGAGAAAGTTCTAATTTGAAAAGACACATGTACCTCAAAATTCATGGCAGCACTACTTATAGTCGTCAAGATATGGAAACAAGGTAAGTGTCCATCAACGGATGAATGGATAAGGAAGAGGTAGTGTATATATAAAATGGAATATTACTCAGCTATAAAAAGAATAAATAATGCCATTTGCAGCATCATGTATGGACCTAGAGATTATCATAGCAAGTGAGGTGAGTCAGAGAAAGACAAATAAATGATATTATTTATATGTGGAATCTTAAAAGAAAATGATACAAATGAACTTATTTCCAAATGGAAATAGACTCACAGACATAGAAAACAAACTTACGGTACCAAAAGGAAAAGGGAATGGGGACGGATATATTAGGAGTTTGGGATTAACAGATATACACTAATATATATAAAATAGATAAACAACAAGGACCAACTGTACAGCACAGAGAAATGTACTCAATATGTTATATAATGAAAAAGAATCTTGAAAAAGTATATATAACCGAATCACTTTGCCATATACCTAAAACATAAATCAACTACATTTCAATAAAAAATTTATAATAGCAAATGGGTGAATGGGCCTCCCTGGTGGCTCAGTGGTAAAATATTAGCCTGCAATGCAGGAGCCACAGGAGACGTGGGTTCAACTCCTTAGTCAGAAAGCTACCCTGGAGGAGGGCAGGGCAACCCACTCCAGTATTCTAGCCTGGAGAATCCCATGGACAGAGGGTGTTGGTGAGCTACAGTCCATATGGTTACAAAGAGTCAGACACAACTGAAGCAACGTAGCACACACATAATAGTGAATACTTGAAAACAATCTATACGTTTGACAGTAGCAGGCTTGTCTAGAAAATTATCCTGCTGTGGTGTGATGTAATACTCTGTAGCTATCAAATAGTATACTTCAGGATAATAGTTAAAACTATTAGAAAGTGGTTGTGATATATTAAGTGAAAACCTGCAGATCAAACACATACATATACGTATATGATCTAACCTTGCAAATGTGCATGCCTAGGGAAAAAGATTGAAAGCGTACGGTGAGGAATTTCTCAGCGCGAAGATCACGAGTGACTTATTTTCTCGTCCTGCTTTTTTGTTTTTTAACAAGATTTCTACAATGAACATTTATTACCTTTTTATCTAAAAATATATATACTATTTTGAAGAACAGTCCCTTTGGTTGTTTCCAGGTGGGAGTTGGTATCTGAAGTTTATATTAAATACTAGCTCAGGGCATCTGCGTGAGAGATGACCAAAGGGAAAAGAGGAAGTGTACAGTCATGGTCTTTAAAGTAGGCATTTAAAGGGTTGCTTTTAATTTAATCTCAAAAGGAAGGAAGGTGGTGTCTTCTCTGTAGATATTTATTAATGCTGGTTTGTACGTTACCCAGGCATCTCGAACTTGCCCTAAAGCCCGTCTGTAAAGAACCGGCACGTGTAGTCAGCGCATGCGCTTTTCACGTCCATAAATTGTGTGTTGCCCAAGGCTGGTCGTCTATCAGGTTTGCCGAGGAACGAAGACCAACCTTCGGAGTCTCAGCTTTAAGTAAATAGCAGAAAAGCTTTTGGGAGAGGAGGGAGGACTGTGGACCCAGCTTTTGCTTATATCCCCCCGCTTGCCAGCCCCCTATCTTGGAACCTGGCCCCCACTCATGTGCATGTCCTCACGCACAACCTCCTTGTAAGCCCGTCTTGGTTAAAGACATGAGCTTTCTAAAGCCTGAGGGAGGAACAGTCTGACTCATAGTCATCGTTTTAACTTGAACAAACTGTAATAGCTACACAGCGGGCTCTGATGATGAGCAGCAGAATTTATCTTTCTTGGTTTGAATTTACAGTGACATACTCAGTGTTATGCGCCTAGATACAGCATCTACAAAGTCAGCTGTATCATGCTCACTATTTTTAACTATAAGAAGAGGAGCCATATCTAATGTAATCTATGATAGCATGGTAACTAAAATGTCCTGCATAACGAGGATGTCTAATAAACAAAGCAGAGCAAGGAGTATGTTTCAGAACAAATAAATGCTGGAATTTAGGCAGCCTTA
Source organism: Oryx dammah (assembly GCF_014754425.2). Lineage (NCBI taxonomy): Eukaryota > Metazoa > Chordata > Mammalia > Artiodactyla > Bovidae > Oryx > Oryx dammah. Next base: position 5,486,756 of record NW_024070196.1, read on the forward strand.
AAATCCAGTTACCACTATTAAAACTTGTCCCAGCAATTGAGAAATGAGGGCCAGCCTTTGATAGCAGAGAAAACAAGATTAGTGACAACCTTTTCAACATGGGATTTAGACAACTGTTGGAGAGAAATAGAGAACACAATTTTCTTGACAAAAACTGGTCATCTGAGACAGCTTGGAAAGATGAAAAGAAATGGATTAGAGATTGAATCTATCCTGATTATTCTACTTTAGAATCTGATAATGGCTATCAGTGGGCTTCCCTGGTGGCTCAGAGGTTAAAGCATCTGCCTGCAATGCGGGAGACCTGGGTTCGATCCCTGGGTCAGGCAGATCCAGTGGTTATCAGTTCAGTTCAGTCGCTCAGTCGTGTCCGACTCTTGGTGACCCCATGAATCGCAGCACGCCAGGCCTTCCTGTCCATCACCAACTCCCGGAGTTCACTCAGACTCACGTCCATCGAGTCAGTGATGCCATCCAGCCATCTCATCCTCTGTCATCCCCTTCTCCTCCTACCCCCAATCCCTCCCAGCATCAGAGTCTTTTCCAATGAGTCAACTCTTCACATGAGGTGGCCAAAGTATTGGAGTTTCAGCTTCAGCCTTAGGCCTTCCAATGAATACTCAGGACTGATCTCCTTTAGGATGGACTGATTGGATCTCCTTGCAGTCCAAGGTACTCTCAAGAGTCTTCTCCAACACCATGGTTCAAACGCATCAATTCTTGGGCACTCAGCTTTCTTCACAGTCCAACTCTCACATCCATACATGACCACTGGCAAAACCATAGCCTTGACTAGACAGACCTTTGTTGGCAAAGTAATGTCTCTGAGCCAGCTGTATAGGACCTACTATATAGCACATGAAGCTCTGCTTAGTGTTACATGGCAGCTTGCATGGGAGCGGAGTTGTGGGAGAATGGATACATATACATGTACGGCTGAGTCCCTTCCCTGTTCTCCTGAAACTATCATGAACAACATTGTTAATCGGCTATACCCCAATACAAAAGAAAATAGTCCTTACATTAAAAAAAAAATGATCCATCAACATCAAAGTAAAATCCAAATCAAATCAAACATACTTTGCTTAGCTCTTTTCAATCAACTTTACAACTCTTGCTAATTCTATAATATTATATTGTTTTGTCCCTGCAGTTCTGAGGAAACTTTGATGGCTATTGTCCTTACATTCCCACTTGAAATTAGTTTCTAGGAAACCCATAGATGTTGTTGGTCTCCTCTTATGTCTCCCACTCAATCTTTGAAATACCTTCTAGAAAAGAAGAAATATCTATTCTTTAGTCCTATGAGACTTTTCACTTTTGAGTGGAGAGAATATGGAACAGACCTTTCCTGTTAAAAGAGAGAATGGAAAATACAGTAGAGGAGGCAGAAAGTCAAGAACACAAGAAGATACCCAGTGATGCTCTGTATCACCTTTTGGTTTGAAGAATCCCAGTGTCTTGTCTCTCAGCATAAGACTATCCCAGGGCTCTGTCTATGAGCAGAACAGCCATGGGACATGGAAAGCCTGCCAGGTCCTGATCACAGGAGAAGCTAAGTTCCAAGCAGCTCTTGAAAATCAGCAACTAGAGAACAGGCCAGGCTCGCTCAGGATTTCCATTTTGGAGCCATTAGCAACTACAGCTGTCTACAGGAGCCCAGGGCTCTGCAGCCTCCATCTGAATGGCTTTCACAATGCCAGATTAAGCATTTATTGAACAAATATATAAATCAATGAACTGCATAATTGGAGAAATGAAGGAAAGCTTTGCTAAACCCTAAAGGCCACAAAATTCCCTCTAAGTACCACTATCTACATTCCATAAGTTTTAACGTGTAGTATTATTGCTACAATTCATAATGATTTTATTAGTTTCATTATTATTTTATTTTTGACATGCTAATAACCTAGAGATAAATTTTTAGTTTAAAATGAATGCTTTAGAAAGTTTATCTTTTTATTATTCATTTTAAAGCTAATTTCACTTGGTTGTAAAATATGGTCTATAAATAGAATAGATTGTTTGGAATATGTTGAGACTTATTTATTGACTTTTATTCATATCTGTACTTTCTGATTTCTAATCAAGACTCTCTACATAGGTCTTAAATCAAGCTGTTAATTGTGTGGTAAATCTTTAATATTTTAATTTTTTTGCCTGCTAGATAGATCAGTTTCAAAGAGAGGTATATTAAACTCTCCCACCATTTTTTGTGGATTTGTCACTGGCTCCTTATAATTCTATCAAATATGATTTATGTATTTGATGCTATGTGATTAGTTCATACAAAATTAAAATTGTTTATTTTCCTAGTGAATTTAACATTTTATCATTATGAAGCAGCTCCCTCATATTGAAAAGACTTAAAATGTATTTTATTATATTAATATAACTATCTATGAGTTCTTTTGGGTAGTATTTGTGTAATATTCCTATTTAGTTGTTACTTTCCATTCCTTATATTTTAGATATGTCTCTTATAAATAACATATAATTTTGGATTATATGTTAATTGGGTATCAAATATGATAACTGGATATCAAAAATATAATCTTATAATCTCTATCTTTATTTGGCAACTTTAGTCCATTTATACTTATTGTGACTGTTTACATATTTACACTTATTTGTACCATCCTGTGCTAGTTACTTAATTTTTTTGGATACTTTTTTCTTTATTTTGTGCCTTTTTATTGATTAGTTGATAATTTTTTAATGAAATATTTTTCCATTATTTTTTGGAAATTATAAACTCTATTTTCATTATTTTAATGGTCATCCTTAAAAGTTTAATTGTATAGTTGACCTTTGAACAATATGAGTTTGAACTACATGAGTCCACTTATGCTTGGATATTTTTCAGTAGTAAATACTACAGTACTACATGGTCTGTGATTGATCAAATCTGTGGATGCAGAGAAACCTCGAATATGGAGGAGTGACTATAAGTTATACATGAACTAACCCCAGCAGAGTTCAAGGGTCAGCTGTAGTTAACAAAGCTTAAAATGGTATAGAATCTTTTACTCATTTCTTAAACTTTCAGCACATTTAAATCTGACCACTTCCTCACATCTTAGACATTAGACTTTAGATTAGATAAGATTAGACATCTTAGACATTATTTTTGACTGGTCTTTTAAAAATCTCTAAACTATGTACTATTATTATTATATTACATATTATTGCAGCTTTATATAATAACTATTCATTACTTTTATTTGCATGTTTGCCTCTTATTGGCTTACATTTCTTCTTGCATTTTGGATCTCCCTTCAGAGATAATTTTCTTTCTTCCAAAAACATATCTTTTAAAGGTCCTTTTGTCATAGTTGGTTGATGATACACTCAGCTTTTGTATGTCTGATGGAATTTGATATACCTTGGAATGGAGTCACCAGGATTTGCAGATGGCTGGAATAGAGGGAGAGAATAAGGGAAAGAGGGTAGTTAGGAGGGATTCTAGCAGAACACTCCCCATACAGGCACATAAAAGACACTTAGAGAGGCTGTAGTGGGAAACCCTGAGGGGTACTGCCTCTGACTACAATACATGCTGCTTGATAGATGTGTGGGTCTGAGGACTAAAAATCCTGAGTCTCGAAGACCTTTGTAAACAATTTCAGGTATTCACTTACTCATCAGTTCGTGTTTTGGACTTAATCAATCTGTTTGTTTATTTGTTCATTATTTAATTACTATTTAAACAGATTTTTAAAGCATCTGCTTTGTGTTGGGCATAATGTTAAGTGGTGAGGATGTGAAAATGGGCAAATCTTTACAAGGACTCTGCCCTTGTGGATCAGACAGCCTCGTGGGAGAACAGATAGCAATCAAGTAGTCGGTCACACAAGTCAGTGTAAATATGTAGTTGTGATAAGAGCTCTAAAGAAAGGTGCCTGGTGCTCTGAAGGCCTAGAGTAGGAAGTTTCACTGTTGGGAGGTTAAAGAAGGCTTATCAGAGGAAGAAAATTTCGAGCTGATTGCTGAACGATGATGAGCAACAAACTAGGCACAGAGTGGGTGAAAGAGCCTTCTGAGATGAGGACACTGGCAAGTGCAAAGACCCTGTGGCAGAAAACGCCAGGTCCAAAGCCCTGTGGTGGGGAGATGGGCATGGATGGGGCATCAGAGAGAAGGAAGAAAGGGATTTAGGGGGATGCTGGGAGTATCTGGAACGGACAGACTTGGGTCCTTATAGACCACTCAGGGAGGGGGCCTTATCCTGGGGACAGAGCTGCTGACATGATTTAGGAGAGGGAGTGGCCAGATCAGACTTGTGCTTGAAGAAAAACCAGATAGCTTCCTAGCCTTTTCTCTGTTCTCTGTCTTTGCAGGAGGGCATCTGGGTGCTGTTCTCCTGGAGATGCTCATAAAACTCAACACAGGTGGGAGTGGCTGGTGGGAGGCTTCCTGGGACAGACATGGGGACTGTCGGTTTCCCTTTCCATGCTCTAAGCCAAGTTGCAGAAATATGTTCTAAGCGCCTCTAGAAAACAAAGGTGTAATTAATCAAGAGCAGCCTGAGCAGCCTTCCTAACCCTTTGATTGTGGAGGACTCTGAGAAGCTGTAGCAGATGAGGATCAGGCCAGGACTGCTCAGGGCACTGTGTTCTGCAAGCTCCTCTCCTGAGGGGGCTTTCCCTCAGTCCTCTTTCCTCTGAGCAGGGAGAGGCATGGCAGGCTAAAAAAAGGGGCAATCAGTGAAACATGGAGTGGAGGAAGGAACAGGGGGTTGCAGGGTCAAATGCAGAGTCCTCATGGGAAGTGGATCCAAGGTGAGCTCTGGTGCTGGTTCCAGGCTTCACTGTAGCTGACCCACTGTATGACCTCAGGCAGATGCCATGACCTCTCTGTTGGCCTCTGCGCCCCAATCTGTAGATGAGGGCTTTCCCAAGGACATCCACACGCTTGGCAGGTGTGGTGAGGGAGCCCTGTGAATAAAGATGATGCAATGTCTTGTGGAGGTTCAATCTTTCTGAGGCAAAAAATGTTATTCTTATACATTCTTATACAAAACTACAGATGTTTTGGCTCAAAATGCAAAATTTATACATCAAAAAGAATACAACAGGCGAAAATTGGTTCATGTTCTTTCCCTTATTATTCAGGGTCCTTGAGTGGAGGGGGTTGGAACACATTGGATTAGATGTGCTCTGAGATGCCCTCTGGCTCCTTATATTTTGATTCTTTGGTTTCATGATGAAGATCAAGGAGAAGGAGGATCAGGCACTGTGTGGATTCTAATGGGATTTAGGCGCCCGTTTTAGGTTTGAGAAGGAGTGAGTATTAATGTGGGTGTTCAGCTGTGCTTCACACTCTCCCGCCTCATCCTTCCTGCCTGCCTTACTCTTCCTTGTTCTGTCAACGTTGGCTCAGTGTCCCCTCCTGGGGGGTGCTTTGTCCCTCCCTTCACCCTTCCTGCCCCAATCCTCTGAACTGTTGACTGAGGCTCTCCCTGTCGCCCACAGAGCTCTCCACAGCTCAGAGTTTGCACTCATGCTGTATTCTGTATCGCTGTTTTCTTGCCTCCTCATTGTGTTAATCTGTATTTACAAGCCTTCATGTTGTTGGAGAATAAAGTCTCAGTGTCCAAACAAGCCCTTCGCCATGTAACCTTGCTGACCTTTCTCGCTGTGTGTCTTATAACTTTCTGATTTGTGGTCTGGACGTTGGGCATGCCCAACAACTTGTAGTTCCTCAAAGTGCCATGCTGTCCCCTGGCTTTTGTTTCTGCTTCCTGGAATGCTGTTTTCTGAAACAAGTCTTCCCTTGTCCATATGAAGAATTCCTCTTTATCCTTCAAGATTCAGCTCCATTGCTTCTTCTTGGAAAAGCCGTTATTGCTTCCCTGTGTGATGTCACTGCCCCTCTACATTAGCTCTGTCTGATTTCTAATGTCACATGTTTGCATGTCTCCTGAACAAATGAAAGCTCATGGAAGCCCTTAAGTATATGCCCTATATGTAGTGTGGCATAAACTCACATCAGTGAATGCCAATTGAATGAATATATGCCTAGGTGAGAGAAAATGGGAGAGGAATGATCGTGCTATACTTCCATAAATGCCTCCCCCAACATTAGCCCAAGCAAAGAGTATAAGTCCTGGGTTCCCAAGGTTGTAAATATAACTCCAAGAATGCCCGTGCTAATTAATTTCATCATCCACTCATCTTCTGACACGTCCTTATACAACAACTGCCATTCACTCGTTAATTTATCAGAATGATTTGCACTGTCCTACCTGTTGAGAATTCAGCTTGAAAAAACAGACAAAGGGAAGAAACAGACAACAAAGGAAATTTGCTAGTCAAATTTTGAAATGCATTTGTTGAAAGAAAAACAGCGAGGTCATAGGCCAGATTGTAAGGGATCTCAGGGTGCCCCTGTGGCTTCTGAGTGAGGAGAGGAATGACCTCGTCTCTTTTACGTTTAAAAAGCTCACTTTGTGTTATGTGCCCTGATTTCAAACTATATTGCAAAGTTATAGTCATCAAAACAGCACAATACTGGTACAAAAACAGACATATATAGAGATCAATGGAACAGAACAGAGAACCCCCAAATAAACCTATTTATATGGTCAATTAATCCATGACAAAGGAAATAAGAATATTGGGAAAAGACAGCTTCTTCAATAAATGGTGTTTATTAATAACTGGACAACTACATGGGAAAAAAATCAAACTGGACTACTTCTTCCCATCATGCATGAAAATAAATTCAAAGTGGATTAGACACTTCAGTGTAAGACCTGAAGTAACAAAATTTTTAGGAAAAAACTGCCAGTATGTCTTTGACATCAATCTTAGCAAAATTTTTTGGGATGTATCTCCGCAGGCAAGGGAAACAAAGTTCAAATAAACAAATGGAACTATATCAACCTGAAAAGCTTTCAAACAAAAGCTTTTTTGTGAAGAAAACCATCAACAAAATGAAAAGACAAGCTACCGAGGGGAAAAGATATTTACAGATGATATATTTGATAAGGGAATAATATCAAAATAACTCATAGAACTCAATATCAAAAAGGCACAATTAGATTAAAAATGGGCAGAGGCCTTGAATAGACATTTTTACAGAGAAGACATACAGATGGCCAGTCTTTTCATGTGAAAAGATGCTCAACATCACTAGTCAGGGAAATGCAGATCAAAATCACAGTGAGATCACTTCACATCTATCAGAATGGCTATCATCAAGAAGACAACAAATAATAAGTCTTGGAAAGGAGGTGGAGAAAGAAAACCCTTGTGCACTGTTGGTGGGAATGTAAATTGGTGCAGCCACTATGGAAAACAGTATGGAAATTCTTTAAAACATTAAAAATAGAGCTACTTACTCTGTGTGCCAGCAACTCTACTTCTGGGTATTTTTCCCACAGAAAGCAAAAGGAATAATTAGAAACATTATGCAACCCTATGTTCATTGCAGCATCATTATGGAGAAGGAAATGGCAACCCACTCCAGGATTCTTGCCTGGGAAATCCCATGGACAGAGGAGCCTGGTGGGCTACAGCCCATAGGGGCACAAAAGACTCAGACACAACTTAGCGGCTCAACAACAAAGATGTTAATTGTAGCATTATTTACAATAACCAAGAAATGGGATCAACTTAAGTGTTCACTGATAGATGATTGGATAAGGAAGACGTCACACACACACACACACACACACACTGGAATATTACTCAGCCATAGATACAGAAAACAAACTGTTGGTCACCAGAAGGGAGGGGCTGAAGAGATGAGTAAAATAGGTGAGGGAGATTTAGAAGCACAAACTTCCAGTTATAAAATACATAAGTCAGGGGGATGTAACATACAACAGAGAAAGTATAGTCACTAATACTGTAATATCTCTGTATGGTGACAGACGGTAACTAGACTTATCATCGTGATCATGTTGTAATGTTCAAAAGTATCAAATCATTATGTTGTACATCTGAAGCTAATATAATATCATTAAAAAGCAACTATGCACACCTTTTAAAAAGATTTGTTTTGCATCTTAAAAATCATAATTAAAAGTTAATCATGGGGGAAATAGACATATAAATGAATAAAACAATAAATGAAAAGCTCTGTTTGGCTGTTGTGTTGAACAGAGTTTGTGAGGGGATAGGTGGAAGCAGAGAGCAGTCAGGAGATAAGGGATGACGGCATCTTGCACCAGGATGTAGCCGTGGGGGCAGTGGAAAATCGCGAGATTCTTGACGTACTGGGTTGGCCAAAAAATTCGTTCAAGTTTTCCATAACATTGTATGGAAAGGTTCAAATGAATTTTTTGGCCAATCCGATATTGGGTGGGAGCACCAGCTGGCTTTGCTAATGGATAGGAAATTGGGATGTGTGAGAGAAAGGAGGCAGAGATGACTCTGAGGATTTTGACCTCAACAACTAGAAGGATGGAGTTAGCACCAACTGAGAGAGAAAGACTCTGGGGTGAGTGGATTAGTGGGAAGACCAGGAGTTTGGACTGCATTCAATTTGAGATACATGTTAGCTTTGAAAATGACACGGTGAGTTGGCAGTGAGAGAGATAAGTGGGGAGGTGAGCGGAGACATCCAGACATCCAGGCTGGGGATGAGAGTTTAGTATCATTTATACACCGGAGTGGAGGGAAGCTGGCACAGAAGTGGTGAGGCCTGTCCTGGGCTTGGGGCATTGCAACAGGAGGACCCTGGGAGAAGGAGCAAAACAGAGCACAGGAGATGGAGAAGGAGCAGCCAGTGAGGTCACAGGAGGCCCAACAAGGTGATAACCAGGGATTAGAAGGAGGGAGAGAAGTGTCAAGATGAATTCGGGGACCTGACAAATATCAGTATTGGAAACAAAAGCAAAATCATGGGGACTTAGGAGTGTATGAGAACTTTCTAGGAAGCTGATCTATTTGTTTTAAGCATACCTAATACAGTACTAGAGCCAGACATCCTGGAATATGAAGTCAAGTGGGCCTTAGGGAGCATCACTATGAACAAAGCTAGTGGAGGTGATGGAATTCCAGTTGAGCTATTTCAAATCCTAAAAGATGATGCTGTGAAAGTGCTGCATTCAATCTACCAGCAAGATTTGGAAAACTCAGCAGTGGCCACAGGACTGGAAAAGGTCAGTTTTCATTCCAATTCCAAAGAAAGGCAATGCCAAAGAATGCTCAAACTACCGCACAATTGCATTCATCTCACACTAGCAAAGTAATGCTCAAAATGCTCTAAGCCAGGCTTCAACAGTACATGAACTGAGAACTTCCAGATGTTCAAGCTGGTTTTAGAAAAGGCAGAGGAACCAGAGATCAAATTGCCAACATCTGCTGGATCATCAAAAAAGCAAGAGAGTTCCAGAAAAACATCTCTTTCTGCTTTATTGACTATGTCAAAGCCTTTGACTGTGTGGATCACAATAAACTGTGGAAAATTCTGAAAGAGATGGGAATACCAGACCACCTGACCTGCCTCTTGAGAAACCTGTATGCAGGTCAGGCAGCAACAGTTAGAACTGGACTTGGAACAACAGGCTGGTTCCAAATCAGGAAAGGAGTATGTCAAGGCTGTATATTGTCACCCTGCTTATTTAACTTACATTCAGAGTACATCATGAGAAATGCTGGGCTGGATGAAGCACAAGCTGGAATCAAGATTGCCAGGAGAAATATCAATCACCTCAGATATGCAGATGACACCACCCTTATGGAAGAAAGTGAAGAGGAACTGAAGAGTCTCTTGATGAAAGTGAAAGAGGAGAGTGGAACAGCTGGTTTAAAACTCAACATTCAGAAAACTAAGATCATGGCATCTGATCCCATCACTTCATGGCAAATAGATGGGGAAACAATGGAAACAGTGATACTCTTTATTTTGGGGGGCTTCAAAATCACTGGAGATGGTAACTGCAGCCATGAAATTAAAAAATGCTTGCTCCTTGGAAGAAAAACTATGACCAAACTAGACAGCATATTAAAAAAGCAGAGACATTACTTTGCCAACAAAGGTCCATCTAGTCAAAGCTATGGTTTCTCCAGTAGTCATGTGTGGATGTGAGAGTTGGACTATAGAGAAAGCTGAGTACTGAAGAATTGATGCTATTGAACTGTGGTGTTGGAGAAGACTCTTGAAAGAGATCGAACCAGTCCATCCTAAAGGAGATCAGTCCTAAATATTCATTGGAAGGACTGATGCTGAAGTTGAAAAGAACTGATTCATTAGAAAAGACCCAGATGCTGGGAAAGATTGAAGGTGGGAGGAGAAGGGGATGACAGAGGATGAGATGGTTGGATGGCATCACTGACTTGGTGGACATGAGTGAGCCAGCTCTGTGACTTGGTGATGGACAGGGAGGCCTGGCGTGCTGCAGTCCATGGGGTCGCAAAGAGTCAGATGTGACTGACTGAACTGAACTGAACACAGGACAAAACTTACAGCTTTAAATTTAAAAAAAATTGTTACTTATTTGTTTTATCTTTGACTGTGCTGCGTTTTTGTTGCTGTGGGGCTTTTCTCTGGTTGCAGAAATCGTGGGCTACCCTTCAGTTGTGGTGCTTGGGTTTCTCACTGTGGCGGCTTCTCTTGGTGCGGAGCATGGGATCCAGGGCACAGGCTCAATAGTTTTTGTACAGGGGTTTAGTTGTTCTGTGGCATGTGGAAAATTCCTGGATCAGGGAATGCTGGCAGGTGGATTCTTAACCACTGATCCACCAGGGAAGCCCCTAGAGCTGAATTTTTCTTTTTTTAAGGAAAAAGTATTTTCAGTCTTATGGCAGAGAGAAAAATAGACTTTATTTTCAATATTGGCATGTCAAAAGAAGGTCCCCAATACTTGATATGGTCAAACATGTTCTCCAAGATAAAGTCTGCAAGGAAGAAAGAAAGCTCACTTCAAATGGATCATTCTAGGAATGTTAAATTGCCCAGAAAAGCTTCAGTTTGTGTGTGCTGGCCAGAGATCAGAGAAGCTCTAACACAAGCCCCAGGGATGATGAAACAATAGTTAAGCATGGCCCGACTTTGCCACAGACAGTGTCTGAGGTTGTGCTGTGGCCCAGCTTCTCATGTTTTACCTCTCTTGGCAGCTTTCTCCTACTCTGGGTGGGCAGGTCTTCAGGCTAGAGTCTGGCTAGCTTCTGACCAGGGACAAATCCTTGACCCAGCACCAACTCAAGTGCCACTTAATTCTCCATGAATCCATCTAAAAATTGCACAGAATATCAATGCTGAATGAGAGATCATGGTGCTCAGTGTGGTTCAAATTTAGGTCATATTTCACGTCTAAATCTCCAACAAGCCACACACACAAGTCACATATGTAATTTAAATCTTCTAGTAGGCACCCTTAAAAAACTGAAAGAAACTGGTAAAATTAATTTTGAAAAAAGTGGAAGTGTCAGTTGCTCCGTGTGTCCAACTCTTTGTGACGCCTGTGGGCTCTAGTCTGCCAGGCTCTTCTCTCCATGGAATTCTCCAGGCAAGAATACTGGAGTGGGTAGCTGTTCCCTTCTCCAGGGGATCTTCCTGACCCAGCGATTAAACCCGGGTCTCCTGCCTTGCAGGCAGACTTTTTCCTGTCTGAGCCACCTAATTGAACCTAATTTTATTTACCCAAATATCATCAATTCAACATGTAGACAACATAAAAAATATTGGGGCATTTTACATTCTTGATTTTGTACTAAATATTTCAAACCCAATGTATTTCACCCTTGAAGCACATCTCAGTTCAGAATGGTCACATTTCAAGGGCTCAGTAGTTTCACATGTGTGGTGGCTACAGTGCAGATCTAGACCATGTCCTCCAGTTTACAGATGAGGGGCTGAATACTGGAGGGAAAGACATGAAGTAGCAAACACCATTTGGCTGTCACCCTGAAGATTGGCTCTCTGTCCAAAGAATTTCTCGAATGTTCTGCTGTTCCATTGTCCATTTCACTGTTGGACAGCAAAGTCCATTTCACTGTTCCTTAACATCTTATACCGCAGTCATGAAAAGTCCATACTGATCTCAGCTTTTCAATCCCTCCCCTTATACTGTATTGGCCAAAAATTCTGTTTGGCTTTTCCCATAACATCCTATGGGCTGTCTTGTGCTGTGCTTAGTTACTCAGTCATGTCTGACTCTTTGAGACCCCATGGATTGTAACCCACCACGCTCCTCTGTCCAGAAGGATTCTCCAGGCACGAATACTAGAATGGGTTGCCATGCCCTTCTCCAGGGGATCTTTCCAACCCAGGGAGTGAACCCAGGTCTTCCACATTGCAGGTGAATGCTTTACTGTCTCAGCCACCAGGGAAGCCCAAAAACCTGAGCAAACTTTTTGGCCAACCTGATGTTTTGCTAAACCATTTTGTGTGCATGAGAATCACTATGAGGCAGGTTCCCTGATCTCATTTTCCAGAAGTTCTGATTTAGAAGGCTAAGCATGGGACACGGGAACCTGCGTTTTAACAGCCCTTGGTAGACATAGTGCTATTTGTCCTTAGGCTAATTTTAAGGAATATTCTTTTAGCTTCTTGGTTGTTATGGAGTCCGAGAGTCCTTAAAGGGATTTTAAAGATTGCCACAGGCCATTTAGAAAGTCATAGTTCAAAGACTGCTTCGGCTTTTCTTCCCAAATTCTTTGGGTATTTAGAACTCTTCCATCCTTGGCTGTTTTTCAAGGTGGAATATTCTGTGTATCGTACCTCTAAGATCATAGACAGAAGGTTTTGGTTTTCATTTCCCCTCTACAATGCCAGGAGTAAATGCTTGTTTAATAAAGGAATGAACGAATGTTCTGGAAACTCTCTTGTCAAAGGTGCAAAGGAACAAAGACATAATTCTTAGACTCCTTTTACCTCTGTTTACCCCTTTCTTTTTTGTATGTATTTGGTTTGCTTTGGGTCTTGGTGACTTAGGACCCTGAGGGCCAGAAGAAAAGGAAGAAATGCCAAGATCATTAGGAGAGTGTCTTTAACAAGTATGTGGGAGGCTTATAAATAAATTAGAAGTTGCTATCCTGGGTGAAACCTCAAAGAACAAAGGAGCAATCTCCTGTTCCCAGAACAGAATGTCTTAGTTTAAATCCTGAAATGATCATGGCACCTAGAGAAATAAAATAATTTACCTTTGTGAATTGACCTTTGAGGGAATGGTTATCCTAGGTGCAAAAAACTTGGAAGGACTGAGACCAGTTGGTGGAATTTAATCTTTGATTGAGAGCCTAAAACTATCTATAGGATATTGTCTTAAAATATTAAAATAGGCAATCATTGCAACTTATTTACCTTCTTCCATGTTTCTATTACACCAGCAGCAGCATCGCTACCTCCGCTGCAGTTTCCGCCATCACCTCCTCGGCACTGCCATCGCCGCCGTCAACATCCTCCACAGAGAAATCCTCAGTGTTCACCTGTAAGGTATGGGTAGCTAAGTGGGGTTGGGAGTCAAAAGAGGCGGGAACATCCGTAAGAGCTAAGTAGAACACATTGTATTGGAGAAGGAATGGCAGCCCACTCCAATATTCTTGCCTGGGAAATTCCATGGACAGAGGAGCCTGGTGGGCTACTCTGGAGTCACAAAGAGTTGGCTACGATTGAATGACTAAAACTAACACTGTACGCACAGAACCTTATTTGATTTGTGTTAATAAGAAAATGATGGTTAATGGTTGTTTTACACCTACTCTTCAAATATCTATAAAATCAGTTCGTATTCTTTATTAGTAACAGCACAGACGGCCCTCTAAAACACCTTAATGTGTCAGCAAATGTCGTTGAATTATGAAATCCCTTCATTTTCACCTGCACACGTTCTGCTCTCCCTCAGCTGTCTTCACAAGGCTGCCCGAAGTTACCCTCTAGCACAGCCTCTTGCTCATCAGGCCCTGTTGATTCAGGGGGATTTGTGAATTGCCTGGAGGAAACAGAGCAGTTGACCTAGCGCTTGAGGAGGACTGAGAGAACTTTCAGGACTTGTTCTCAGCCCCTGGCCTAACACAGGCCCCTCTACCATCCAATTGTGACCCCCGGTAGCTTTTGTAGGAGACACGGCGCCTCCATGGAGGGATTCCGTGGGCACAGCAAGGTGGTGGCTATGTGATCCAGGCTCACAAGAGTGTCCCAGAGGTGCCCACCAAGCCCTGATTTCCAAGGTGACATCCATCACCTGGCGTGTAATCAGGGCAGGGTCTGGCACATTATGAAAACTATCCATGAAGCAGTGAATGAGGATCTGGCAAATAGACCACTTCTGTTATATGAGGTGGCTCAGCTGGTAAAGAATCCGTCTGCAGTCCAGGAGACCTGGGTTCAATCCCTGGGTCAGGAAGATCTCTTGGAAAAGGGAATGGCAACCCATTCCAGTATTTTTGCCTGAAAAATTCCATGGACAGAGGAGCCTAACGGGCTACCATGGGGTCAGAAAGAGTTGGATGTGACTTAGCGACTTTTACTTTCATACATTAAGATGCACATAGTTCCTGATTTAAGTGTTTTTCTTTTTTTAAAAAAACCTCTCTGTCTCTTTATTCTCCTTCCTCTGAAAGTGCTGGTCCTTGTGGGAGATCACAGCCCTCTGTGATGTGAGCTGTGCATGGCGAGCTTCCAGGAACTGGTGCCCGAGGCCAGAAGGAAATCCTGGCTGAGACCTGGGGCCCTCAGAGCTCCACTCCCCATCACAGGCATGAGCAGCTTGGGCACCTTGGGGGAAGACACCAGATGGGAACTCCCTTCCCACACGGCCTGAGGAACAGAGGCCCATTTGATCCTCCTTCCTCATTCAGCGAGAAAGGGAGACCCTGGTCCCGAAGCGCCCAGGTCCTAGACAGGGCTCCACCCTGCTGAGCGCCAGGGCCCCGGGAGAGTGTCTGCTGCCCCTGCAAAGAGGCTCTGGCTCCAGGCTCGGGTGGCAGGAAATATGCTGCCCATCCGAGCAGTTTCTACTCCAGCTCATGGGCTGCTCCCGGGGCTGTGGCTGTGGGGGCCTTGGTGGCTGGTGAATGGCTAGTTTCCATGTTCTGAGCTGCCTTGCTGAAGAGGGGTTTTGAGAGAAAGGCTGCTGGATGAACTAACCCAGAGGCAGTTCTGACTTCTAGTCAAATCTGGGCCCCCTCTCTCCTTGTGGCTCTGGTTTCAGAGAAGTGGGGCTGGGCATCCCCTGCTCCAAGCTGGCCTGGCTGACCTGGGGGCTTTGGCCAGAGGCCCCAAGTTCCTGTACTGCGCAGGTCCCTGCTGGCCCTTGCTATGCTTGCTGAGCCCTCTATGTGGGGAATGCAGAGGCCCCTCTGGGGAAGGCTGTGTGTCTGGTGAGGTGCCAACCCACGATGCCAGTGGAAACCTCTGTCTCCAGCAAGGACAAGAGGCACTTCCTGTGCTCACTTCTGTTGTGCAACCTTTCTTCTCCAGGTATTATTACTTCTCCCCCAGAAAACTCAGAAAAGGGTAGAAAAAGATAACCTACTGTAGGGAAAGAGCAGATTAGCCAAGATGGTGCCATCAGGCTCTCTCGCCCCACGGCCTCTCACTCTTGCCCCACAATTTGTAAATAATGATTGTGCAACAGCTGAGATCACTTGTCTCACTGCACATGCCCGTAACAAGGTACTTGCTTGGTCACCAGCTACTCTGTACATAGTGTACATAAGCTTCACCTGGAAAAGCCCGGAAGGGCTGTGTGCGGTTATGTTGTGGTCAGTCTGCAACAGGTGCTGCACCAGCCAGGAGAGAAAAACGTGTCTGCAGTTCCTGTGGCTCCTTGCCTCTTAGCTCACGCCTTCCTTACCCCGAGTTCAGCGAAAAGCGCTCGCAGTGAGATGCAGCAAGACAACTGGCATCATGAACAGGATCAGCAATACACCAACCTATCCTATGCCTGGTAGGTCTTTGTGTGATGGTTTGGTCTCTAAGTACCCATGCAGTGGAAGATCTCGCTCCTTCAGACTCATCAGAATGCTTCTCTGTCTCCAGTCCTTACTCATCAGGGAAGATGATGTGAAGTCCTGTTGAACTGGGAGGCACCTCAACCTCTGAGGTTATTTTACGGCAGTCTTGGTTTCCACAGATGAACATTCTCATTTTCAGGATTGGTTTGTCTGTTTCCCAGCTCAAAGTCCATTGCATTCAGAGTCTGCCATTTTACTGAGGTTACAAACCAAATTTCCCAGAGGCCCTGGTGTGGGTGGAAAGTCCACCCAGCCACCTGGCAGCCACATGGCACCCTGTTTGTCTGTTGTCTGTTTACTGATATCGGGGGAAAGATTATGAATTGGGGGATTCCTAAAGGTCTCATAACATACAAGTTTATTGTTTTTCAATTTTTGCAAAAAGTATAGAAGGGTAAAATCCACAACCAAACCCTCCAAACCCAACCCACAGCCAAAGGGCCGTGAGGTCTTCAATATAAAATATTGGGAGTTTTGGGGCACTTGACATGGGCTTGTATCACGGGTGCAAATGTCCTAATGAGATTTTTCTGGTCCTCTGGTAATGATTTTGGATGGGGCCCCAGAACCAAATTCTATTAAATATACATTATAGCAAATCGGGCTGTAGGGAGAATCCAGTGGATTGATTTATAAATCTGAGCAAAGTGATGGGCCTGTTAGACAGGAGGCAGAGGGGGAGGGTGAAGTCCCAAGAGTGAGCTGTGAGATGATTCTACATTATTAGCTCAGACATTTGCTCCAGAAAGTATCTCTCTCTTTCTCTCCCACGGTTCTGTTTCCGACATATAAACAAGACCTCAAAATTTTAAACAGATGAAATACCTCTGGGCAGAGTTTGCTTTACTGATGTTATTTGGATGCATTCTGTTCATAGTGAGCAGCTGGGTGTTGATCTAATTAGCTGAGAGTTAGAAAAGTGAAGACTCACCCTTCTTCCACCTCCTGAGTGCTGGGAACCACTTATGATTTCTACAAAGTAAGTTAACCTTGGCTGATGAGAGAGCTTTCCTTTTTGGGTTTTGCCTTTGAGCAACTTCAAACTTAACCTGGAGGACAATTTAAATCATTTATTGCTCAAAATTAATTTATTGAATAGCTTAGGCACTATGAGAATAAAAACAAAAAAAGGTGTAAAACTATTATGAAAGTCTACTAGGGTTCTGTTAAAAACATCACATATGTTCAGGGCTCCATAATGGAAAACAGAGATATTTGGACAATCAAATGAAAAGTCATTCCAAAGGGCCATTTAACAATACATGGAAAAATTAGTTGTCAGATTGAATTTTCTTCTTTTCTGTCAGATCCATGGGATCTCACCCAGTAGGGCTCAAGGTGAGTGGGGTAAGGCAAGATGTTTCGAGAAACATCTTAGTTGTTTGAAGGATTATTAGTTGATTGAAGGTTTGTTTGTTTGTTTGGTGTTTTTGGTTTTATTCTTGGTATAAACCATTCATGGATTCCATTTCACCTACTCTTTTTCTACTTTGCGTTCCTCACTTTCTTCTGACAGAAAGAAGGGGAAGGTGGAGGGAGACGGAGAAAGCTTTGAATAGTAGCTGCGGCTGGAGTTCAAAGAGCCAGGAGCACAAGCAGGGCTGAGGTGCGACTGGCATCAGGTGTGGGGGTGGAGCAGCGGGTCCGGGCTGGACCAGGAGCCCGGTGGCACGTTGTGTGTAAGGTGGGTGGGGGGGTGAGGCGAGGTGTGGGCAGAGACGGGCGGGAGTTGGTTCTGAAGGAAGAAGCCAGAGGAAGTGAAGGGAGATGCGGAGTGGGTAAGGGAGTGGAGGGGCCTCTGCGCCCTCTTGGTGCTGGTCCTTACACATTCTGCTGTCTCTGGGCCACTTTCCTCTTTGCTTTGTGTAAAGAAAAACCCACACTCCTGCACTCCTCCTGTGTGTCTCTGTTGTGTTCCCACCGCTATCACACTCACAGCGTTTCTGCCACCAGATGTGTGGGTTTTCTCCCACACCGGGCAATTCTCTGCAACTCCAGCTCCACGCCCTAACCCAGTTTGATGCTAACTGGAATTAGTGACGATCTCATAGGTTTCGGGCTCAGTCCCAGGAGACTGCCCCTCACTTCAGACGCAAACTGCAGGGAGTAGTTTCCCCGGTGACCTCCCTCTGACTTGTCTACAAACTGGGGGTTCCTGTGACCCTCCCCTTAGAGCCAATTATTTGCTAGAAAGGCTCACAGAACTCAGGGAAACACTTACATTTTAACAGTTTATTATGTAATAAAGGATGTGATAAAGGGTACAGATAAACAGCCAGATGGAGAGAAACATGGGACCCCAGAAGAGTCCTGAGTACAAGGGCTTCTGTCCCTGGGAAACGGTGCATCACCTTGGCCCAAGGTAGATGTGTTCACCAAGCCAGGAGCTCTCAGAATGCTGGGCTTCGGGAATTTTTATGGAGTCTTCATCACATAGGTTTGGTTGATCATTAACTCAATTGCTTTAGGCTTCCCATCTTGGCTTGATCTTTCTGGTGACTAGTCTCATTCCGGGGGCCATCCAGGACACCTCTTTATAAAAAAGACACTGTCACCCGGGAAATTCCAGGGAAGTCAGGAACCAGAATCAAAGACCAAATATTAAACAAAAGATGCTCCTACTGCTTTCATCATTTAGGAAATCACAAGAGAGTTGAGAGCTCTGTACCAGAAACTGAGGGCAGAGAGCAGTATATGTATATATGAATATATATATGTTAGTCACTCAGTCATGTCTGATTCTTTGCAACCCCATGGACTGTAGCCTGCCTGGCTCCTTTGTTCATGGAATTCTCCAGGCAAGAATACTGGAGTGGGTTGTCATTTCCTACTCCAGGGGATCTTCCCAACCCAGGGATCGAACCCAGGTCTCCTGCATTGCAGGTGAATTCTTTACTGTCTGAGCCACCAGGGAAGCCATATATATATTATACATATATTATATGCATTTTCCATTTTGTCACATTTTGCTAGAACTGATTGTCTCTACTTCCAAGGCACCTTTTCTAACCCCGAAACCCCACTCTTATGTGTCCTGGGTATCCATGGTTACCTTCATCATGATCTTCACACACTGCCTCATTCCCAAGGATACCATCCAGAAACCTGCAAGCTTCCGGAGGGAAGGGTGTCTCCCCGTTGTCACCATATTATTCAAAGTACCAGCCTCAGCTCAGAGTGTGTGCTCATGAATATCTGATGAAAGAGTGTCAAATAAATGTCAGGCCCTGATGTATGTTGCTAGAAAAGGAAATGCATCAGCCCTTTCCCAGAGCAAATAAATTCCTATCATAAGACCTCTGCCCTGTAATCCTTCATATATCACTGGGCAAGGCAAGCCAGCCGCTTGCCATCCACTCTTATTTCTGTGCTGACCTCGAGTAGCCTGATATTCTACTGCACAGCCTGCACACGGCCCTTTGCAATGCACTTGGTTGGATTGCTCCTTCCCATCTGGTTCATACTGCTAACAGAACATTCTTTTGACGTCCATCAAGCTCCCGGCATCAAGCAGCGCTGTTCCAGCACGTGACTTCCGGTAACTAGGTCCTGCCGGCTTCTCGCTAGTACATTAAAAGTAAAAAGCACACTTACTTCCCCTCTGGAGTGACCTCAGTCCCCCGACCAGGGAAACTGTGACTCAGACGCAGGAAGAAACACTGCTGGTGTCACCAGGAGAAAGTAAGGAGCCGCCTGGGCTGGTGCTGGGGATATTAATAAATCCCTTAGAGTGAATCGTTCGCACCACCAGCTCTCTTTTCTTTAGGGAATTTGAATGTTCGAGTGCTTTAAAGTGGAGATAAAACGACCCATGATTCATGTCCCTGTCTTTCTGAAGAGTTTCCTTGTTTAAGCTCCAACAACCTTTGCAGTGACTTGAAGGTTAAAACTCTTCTTTCCCCAAAAGGAGAAACCATCTCACTTTTCTATTCATGGCTTTCCTCCTTCAACAGCTGAAAAGAGAGGTGAATTCCTCCCTCTACTCTTCATTCATAACCAGAGAATCTCTTTCCTACTCTCACTTGTTGGGCAATGAGAGCATTAAAACAGAGGAGTTTGGGATTAGCTGATGTAAACTATCACATGTAGAAGGGATAAACAACAAGGTCCTGTTGCATGATCCAGCGAACTATATTCAAAATCCTGCGATAAACCATAATGAAAGAGAATATAAAAAAGAATGTCTATATGTCTATAACTGAGTCACTTTGCT
The DNA here is from genome assembly GCF_014754425.2 of Oryx dammah. Lineage (NCBI taxonomy): Eukaryota > Metazoa > Chordata > Mammalia > Artiodactyla > Bovidae > Oryx > Oryx dammah. Next base: position 5,506,880 of record NW_024070196.1, read on the forward strand.
GTACAGCAGAGATTGGTACAACATTGTAAATCAACTCTACTTCAATTGAAAGAAGGAGCGTATGATTCTTCAACTAATCCTTCAGGGTGTTGGTGGTTTTGTTTTTGTTTCTCCCCTGTCTCTCTTTTCGTTCGATTTTATTGACTATTAGGCTAGCAAATTTTGGATTTGAGTAGTTTAGAGCCCAAACTAGCAGCATGCTAAGTTCATTATGTAAAGGTCACTCATGGGAGAAAATGCCTCCAGTTGCCTGTGTCTCAGCACAGAGAGAGTTTTTTCAAAAGGCCTGGTTCTGTTTTCTTTCTTTCATTTAAATGGTTATGTGTCTTTTATTTGTGACATTTGAATTCCTAAGCTCACAAAGAACTGATTTCATAAATATCTTTTATGATTTTCACAAATAACCTTGCATTTTTGCTAGTCTGTTCTTTTTTTTTTTAATTTATCTATTTTTAATTGAAGGGTAATTGCTTTATAGTATTGTGTTGGTTTCAACCACACATCAACATGAATCAGCCATAGGTTTACCCGTGTCTCCTCCCATATGAAGATCCCTCCTACCTCCCTCCCCATTCCACGCCTGGTTCTGTTTTCTTAACTGGCTGTGTGCAGCTCTGAAACAGAATGTTCCAGTTAGCATTTGCCCTACAGGTATTGGGGTGCATGCTCAGTCGCTAAGTTGTGCCCAACTCTTTGTGGCCCCACGGACTGTAGCCTGCCAGGCTCCTTTGTCCATGGGATTTCCCAGGCAAGAATACTGGAGTGGGTTGCCATTTCCTTCTCCAGGGGATCTACCCAACCTAGTGATCGAACCTGAGTCTCCTGCACTGGCAGGCAGGTTCTTTACCACTGAGCCACCAGGGAAGCCTGGTGTTGGTGTAAGATCATTCATAACCTTGAGTGCTTCCAGGAAGTCTGGGAGAGACTTGGTCCTGATTCCTAGGAACTAGGTAAGGTCCAGGAAGAGGGATGGTCTGATTCAGAGCGTATCTTCAGAGCACTGCAATGTTCCATCTGTGACTTTCCAGAGAGAACAGTGGCAATGGGCCATTCTCTTTCGGCCACTATTTCTGCTCTGCTGGCGGATAAATGAGTTCTTGGTCACCAAATGTCTCCTCATGAGGCTCAAGATGAGTTGAAAGAGAAATTCTAGCTTCCAGAACCTTTTCATAGGAAAAGGTCTTGGGGGTTCAATTAAGCAATTTTCTCTGAAGATTTTAGACTCACATTAATTCCTTGAAGATGTTCATTCACTTTCCAAAGCAATTTCCCTCCTAAGGGTGGTTTGCTCTTGGAAGGGGAACTTTCGTATTGATGTCTGTCATTTATTTCCCACATCTTTTCTGAAAAGGTGTATTGTAGAAAAGCCATAGGAAGTACTCGGTATAATAGTTCCTTCACCCTGGAAACATCTCCTGAGAGGTAGGGGTTGCGGCTGAGAGTATATTCCTCTTCCACAGCTCGCTCCTATAAAGCAGCAGAAAAATTGAGCCGCCATGTGTCCACTGATGACCAGAGGTGTCCTGCATCAGGGTGGCCCCTCTGTCTGCCTTTGTCTGTGTTCTCAAGATGAGGATCCTCCGCTCCTGAGAACCCAACTTGTGATTTTCCTTGGTTTAAATCATTCTTATAGGTGCCATTTCTATTTGTATCACAAGGCACTTCCTGCATAAATCTGGTTTTTAATTAAAAAATGTAATATAGGAACTTGGTTAAAAAAATTCTGTGAATGAATTTACTATAAAAATACTCAATCTGAATACCCCAGACCCATCCTTTCCCAGAAGCTACTACAGTTTCCTTAGTGTCCTTCTAGAAATATTCTGTTTCCAAGCATATGTGTTTGTATGGACATACATGCACACACACACAGATTTACATTTTAAAGATTACTTTTCCCACAGAGGGGGAAAAAAAGCCTTCAGAGGTATATTGAATAAATTATCGAATTTTTATTGCTGATTTGGCATGGACAATGATAACAAACTCTATTACTCATTCTAAGTGGGAAAAGTGATATTTCTATTTTCATATATTCTTTATATAAATATGTCCTCAATTCACATATATGCATATTTTTTGTTTTTATGTAAATATTAGCTTATTATATAGTTTATTTCCCTTTTAAAATATTGTGATAGTTTTTGAATTTATATCAATGCATAAAAGTTTATGTTTCAACATGTAGAAACAAGCCTATCTCACTCTTCTTTAGTTATTACATGGCATTCTTTAACTAGTTCTTAATCATTGGACAATTTAGCATTTTGACTAGTTTGCTATTATAATGCTATGATGGATAGTCCTATACAAATTGTTAATATGTTTAAATATACTTATGGAATAAATTTGTAAAAGTGGAGTTGCTGGGTCAAAGAATATGTGCATTTTTTAAAATTTATTTTTAAAATTTTGACAAATTTTGTTCCCCAAAGAAGCTGTATCACATTAAACTTCACCAATTACATGAGTATTTCTTGGCATCCTTATCAATATGTTATGTTTAAAACTTTTTGATCTCTGTCAACCTGATAATTAAAAGTTGTGTCTCATAATTGTTTTAATTTACAGTTATTTAATTTCAAATGAGAGTGGGCATCTTCCATGTGTTGGAAAGCCATTTGCATTTCTTTCTTTGTGGGCTACCTGTTCATGGTCTTTGCCCATTTTCCCATTGAACACTTGGTTATTTTCTTATTGATTCATAAAAGTCTTTTATATATTGAGGAACTGGATCAGTGACTCCTGCCCTCTAAGGCTCTTTCTTCTCCTTCTACCGATCAGTTACTCGTATTTATCACCTTCCTCACTCTCTCTCCTACCTGTCTCTTCTGTTACTTTCTTGTATGTTTATTTTATCTTGTTTATGTGGATTAAAAAGAAAGATGAGAATCAGGCTTGTGAGGAAGTGTACTTTGAATACCGAGAGAGTATATATTTTACAAGATCTGAAGCAAGAAAGGCCCTTTGTATGCGTGCTCAGTTGCTTTAGCTGTATCTGACTCTTTGTGACCCTCCCTATGGACCACAGCCCGCCAGGCTCCTCTGTCCATGGGATTTTCCAGGCAAGAATACCAGAGTGGGTTGCCATGCCTTCTTCCAGGGAATCTTCCTGACCCAGGGATCGAACCTGAGTCTCTTACGTCTCCTGCATTGACAAGCAGGTCCTTTACCACTAGCACCACTTGGGAAGCCCCAAAGGGCCCGTTACTTGGCATCTACATTAGTATTGAAAGATTGCTTTGAAATAGATCCATGACTGAGAAAGTGAACTTATGGTTACCAAAGAGGAAAAGGAAAGGGAGGGATAAATTCAGAGGTTGATATTAAGATATATACATTACTATATACAAAATAACCAACAAGGACCTACTGTATAACACAGGAAACTATACTCAATATTTTGTAATAACCTACAAGGCAGAATAATTTGAAAAAGAATAGATAGATATATTTCTGAATAACTGAATCACTTAGCTGTACTCCTAAAACTAACACAGCATTTTAAATCAACTTTGTGTCTGTGTGCTTAGTCACTCAGTTGTGTCCAACTCTTTGTGACCCCATGGACTGTAGCCCACCGGCTCCTCTGTCCATAGGGATTCTCTAGGCAAGAATAGTGGAGTGGGTTACCATGCCTTCTTACAGGGCATCTTCCCAACCCAGGGATCGAACTCAGGTTTTCACACTGCAGGCAGATTCTTTACTGTCTGACCCACCAATCAACTATATTCCAATTTAAAAAAGAAAGGATAAATAAAAAGAGATCGCTCTTCCTCTTGGTTGATTGATGGGCATTGGTAACCTTATATCTTGCTCATTGACCATAAATTAATGCTCAAATTTAACAAACTTCTCAAACCTACTCTCTTATTTTTTGGTTTTATTCTAACCCTTCCTTCCAATTTATTCCAATTGAATTGGCCAAAATGTTCATTCAGGTTTTTCCATAAGATGTTACAGAAAAACCTGAGCAAAATTTTTGGTCCACTCAGTAGTTACGTCTAGACTTTTCATAAGTACCTGGAGCAGGATGATGCCTGTGATGAGATTATGACGGAAGAGGGGAAGGTCTTGCCTAGGGATGTCTCAGAGCCCTTGATTCATGGAGATGGGGCTCCCATTGCGGGGTATCCTCTTCATAGGTTCTTGTCAAGAACCCTTTCTTTCCAAATCATGTAAAAACCAATTCAACTTTAGCTAACGTGGTAATGATTCGTGGGGAGCAGCAGAAATTCCCTCTGTAATTATGCGTGAATTGATGTGTGATTTCCTAATGAGCTTAAGTGAAGAAATCATCGTTTTGTGATAAATGCTTTATATCTTAAAATGCCAGCAACACATATCTAATAAATTCAATCAAACCACTCTCATTTATATAACATTTGCAATTATTATTTAACATGCTGGCTTTCTTTGCTGCTTTACTGCTTTGGGTAATTGCAGAGTCTAAACGTTCCTTTTTCATAAACAAGGCCACAGAAACTCATTATGTTGGAGTTTTTCCTAATGCGATCATAAAAGCTTTCATTCTGAAATGCATTTGCATGCTGAGCAGGACAAGACCCCCTTCTCAGAAAACTTTATAGCCATTCAATGAACTTGTCAAATTGGGGACATTTGTCCCTGGAATGAGCTAGGTCACTCTCTGACACTCCAGCTTGGGCACCTAGCAATGTCCAAACCATCTGTGGAAAAACATTCAATGATCAAAATTTGGTTCCTCTTCATTGAAGAACCAATGAGTTAAGTGACATGACCAGTAGTCACAGGGCAGCAATGAATCTGGTGAATTCACAGAAGATCACATAACATACTGAGTGAGTCAATTCTGTATTTGCACTCTGGATGTGCCGCTTAAGCAGCTGTGTGACCTTAGGCAAACTCCTCAGCCTCTCTGAGCCTCAGTTTACTCATCTGTCAAATGGAAACAGTGCCTATTGTTGGGAGAATGAGATGAAGTGGCATACGTAAAGCCCCAGGCACACTGCCTGGCACACAACAAATGGACAACAAACTACAGTTAATCAGATAATTATCGGTAGCTCTAAACACTGATAAATGTCAGTGGCAACTGACCCTCACCCCACCCAAGCATTTCTCCAGTGACCAAGATGGTAGTTTGCTCCATTTGTAACTTTCTGAGAGAGTGGCAGGAGCTGATAATAGTTCTGTTCTTGGAACCCAAGGTTATTTCTTGATGAATTGTACTGAGTAGGCGAGTAGGCTGTCGAATCCTGAATGAATGGTCTTTCACTTGAGATGAGTTAGAATTCAGAGGCCCAAATTGCTTTTGAGACTCATATCAAAATTAGCAGCCATAGCACAATGTTCTTTTTTTATATGTTTATATTTATCTATTCATTTGGCTGTGCTGGGCCTTGACTGCTGCACGTGAGACCTTCAGTCTTTGTGGCGGTATGTGGAAACATCTAGCTGCACCACTCTAACCCCCAGTTGTGGCATGTGGGATTTAGTTCCTAGCCAGGGAAGGAACCTGGGCCCCCTGCATTGGGAGCATGGATTCTTAGCCCCTGGATCATCAGGGAAGTCCCCGCAATATTCTGAAATAACGTAAATGGGAAAAGAATCTGAAAAATAGTGGATACTTGTTTGGGTGTAACTGAATCGCTCTGCTGTATACCTGTACCTAGCACATTATTGTTAATCAACTATAACCAGTATAAAACAAACGTTTTTTAAAACTTAGCAGTCATAGACTCAGGGTTGGCAGAATGTATTAGAAATCTGTGTAGTGCTAGTTTTCCCAAGGTTCCTTCTAAGAAATTCTACCCTATCATAGGCATGCCCAGGGGTCAGCCTCAGGAGACCACGTGCTATCCCTGTGACTCAGCCAGTACCCTGCTCAGGCCACTGCTGATAAGGTGGGCACAGGGCCTCGGTCCAGAGCAGTCTTCAGGCTGCCCAACCTCTAGGGCAAGCTAGGCTTGGCCAGTGGTATTTCTTTATTCAGTCATTGAAACTAAAAATTAGAGGGGAAGCTGTAAAGGCACAAGGCTGAAGGCTTTAATGGGCCTTGTATAAGACCTAGTTAAGATGCCACAGAAACTACGAGAAAGAAGAGGAAGCTGCTGGGAGTAGAGAAGAGGGTCTCTGCACAGACAGCAGGGTCAGATGATAGTTTTCTAGTTCTAGACACAGTCTCCACATATGTCAACAGACCCCCTGTTCCCTGAAGCTGCTTGAAGATTGATTCTTCCTAGGCACTTATAAGAGACCACCTCAAGCCCAGCATGGGTTGCTGTTAGAAAGCAGAGGGTGAAATAAATAGGTAAAAGAAAGGTCAGGATTGATAAATTGTAGCAACAATATGGAGCATTGTTCATTATTCCAGAAGGAGTCTTGTCATCCGTTTACTTTTCAGATAACAGTGCAGACCTTGTAAATTGTAATAGAATGTTTGGTTACTGAACATAAATGAATAAAAAAGATGTAAATTCTCAAGGTATTTAATTCTAATGAAATTCAAAGGACTTAAACTTCCATTCAAATAGAGAAATCTATTATCTTTTTAGACAATTGGCTTGTTCATTGGGTCCTTCCAAGGACGTTAAATAAAACACATATGAATGTTCCTTTGTTGCAGTCTGCATAGATTTCACAGCAGCTAACATTTTTTCCTAATAAAGAAACAGCTTTCTGTGCTTTTCTGTATTTTCACTGTCACCCTTAGAATTAGACCTTGTCTTTTACCTGAACCACTGCAGTATCCTCCTAGGTGGTCTCACTGTGTTATGTAATCAGTTAGCGCTTATTAAATGCTTTGTAGGATGTTTCTGCTGCCCCTGAACTAACCAAAAGTCCTCAAATCCATTTCCTCACCCAAGAAAACACAACTTAAAAAATATATATGTATTTTATTACATAAAATTCCAAACACAAAAAGTAGAGAGAATAATATAACGAATTCCCATATATCCATAGCATAGACTCAACAGTAATCAACTCAGGACCAATTCTGTTTCATCTCTGTATTCACATATTCCTCCTATCTCCTCTTTTCTCAAACTGATTTTGAAACAAGTCTAAAGTATCCTATTATTTTCCTCATAAATATTGCTATGCATATTTCCAAAAGAAAAACTTTTAATGTAACCAAAATACCATGATCATAACTAAGTTAAAATAATAATTACTCTTTAACAATGTCAAGTATCTAGTCACTGTTCAAATTTCCTTAATTCTTTTCCTTGTGTCCTTATATGAATCATGTTTAATAAGCTTAATACCTTATCATGATTGACACATGTGTTAAGTAATTTTCAATTAAGTTTCTCCCTCCCATCCTTTTCTCCCTTCTCTTTTTTGCCTTCTTCTCCCTCTTTCATTTCCTTTCTTTTGCAATTTGTTTTTTGAAGAAAGAGAGTCATTGTCCTGTAGTTTTCCACAGTCTAGATATTGCTGACCACTTTTTTTGTGCTGTTATTTAAAGTGTTCTTTGATTCACTCTATTGTCCTTAAATTGCTGTTTAGTTCTAGACTGGAGACACAGGTTCAGTCTCAGGTTCAACTTTTCGGCCATACCGTAAAGGCAATATTGTGTACCACCACCAAATGCCACATCAGGCCTTTTTGTCTCTGTTTTCCTGACATCAGGAGCCATTGATGATCATTGCGTAAATCCATTAGACCATTCGGGGTTGCAAAGTGGCAACGTCCTAATTTTATCGTTCTTCCCTCACTTATTAACAAGTGAAAATGAAGGTCACTCAGTCATGTCTGACTGTTTGCGACCCCATGGACTATACAGTCCATGGCATTCTCTAGGCCAGAATACTGGAGTGGGTAGCTGTTGTTCCCTTCTCCAGGGGATCTTCCCAACAAGACTGCTGCCCAATTCTCATCAGCTAGTTGTTTACCCTGAGGTGGCGCTAGTGGTAAAGAACCTGCCTGTCAATGCAGGAGATGTAAGAGACAGGGGTTTGATCTCTGGGTTAGGAAGATCCTCTGGAAAAGGAAATGGCAACCCACTCGGTATTTTTGCCTGGAGAATCCTGTGGACTGAGGAGCCTGGCAGAATACAGCCCACAGGGTCACACAGGGTCGGACACGACTTAGCCACTTAGCACGCACGCGCAGTTCATAGGAAAGGCAAGATCGATGTTTGTGTTCCCTAGCATCTGTGAGACGTGACCAATGAGTTTCTTTGTCAAGGGTTATTCTGAACGTGATCCACTGCAGTTATTATTCTTATGAATGACTGCAATGTTCTATCTTTGAATCCTGGGAACTTCTTGAAGTTGGCTCCAGAGTTTTTGGATCTGACTCCCATGGTCTTTGAGGTCTTCCCATATTATAAGATGTTCCAGGATCATCTTGCACAAATCTTACCCTAGACTTGGGTCAGCTTTTTCTCCTGGTTACTTTCAATAGAAAATACATTTAAAGACCATAGTCTAGGCACTAGGGATGTTCATGGTACAGAATTGTTTTTCAATTCTGAGCTTTTTCAGGGTAAATAAGTATTTTTTTTTAAGATAAAATATATTGTAAGTTGATACTGATGCTTCCAATTAAAATTCAAGACTACAGGAGTTTTACTTAATCATATATTTTTTATCTGTGATTTCATTGCAAATAATTTTTTTCAGTTGGTCTTTTATTTCTTTTCTTCTTTCCTTTTTTATTTTGCTTATGGTGCTTTTGGCCCTACAAGAGTATTTTATTTTATTTTAAATTATTAAGTAGTCAGATTTGTTAGTCTTTTCCTTACTGCACCTGAGTTTTGAGTCATTGTCCCCTACTCCCATGTTATAAAAGAATTCATCCACCTTTTATTCGGACATATGTGTGGTTCCATTTTTATTTACATTTAAATTTCTAATTCATGTAAAATTTATCTTACTGTGTCTGGATGAAGAAAAGATCTGATTTTATCTTTTTTCCACATGAGTTTCCATTTAATCCAACATTCTTTATTAAAATGTCCACCTTTTCCTGCTGGATATGAGATGCCACCTTTGTTATATATTAAATTTCAACATACGATTGGACCTATTCCTATACCATTGATCTTTTTGTATATTCATGTGCCAATACTGTACTGTTTGAATTCTAGAAGCTCTCCAATCCACCCTTCGTTTTCAGGGTTTTCTTGGCTATGTTGGCTAAAACAAAACTTCTGAGTGAGTATCTGTCTCTATTTCTCCTGTCAGGGTCCTCAGCCTGTTTTTCTAAGAAGGCTGATTTAGTAAATGGGATTGAAGGAAGGCATGGGTGGATCCCTTCAGACAGGAATTGGCACACTACAGCCCGCCACCCCATCTGTCTGTAAATAATGCTCGGCTGAAACATGCCTGTTGCCTATGGCTGCTTTCACACTGCAGTGGGTGAGCAAGACTGTATGACTGGCAGTGCCGGAAAGATTAAAGTACTATATCTGTCCCTCTAAAGAAAAAGTCTACAGACCCTCGCCTTGAGATAACACATTGGCATCCTAACAGGTCTTCTAGAGATACTGCTAGGGCCCAACGGGAACTGCTACATGATTTGCAGGGCCCAGTGCAAAATGGAAGTTCAGACCCCTTGTTCAAAAAGCTGGAAAAAAGTGTTGCAAAGAGAACTCAGAGATAAAGCTTCTCCTTTTTTGCATTTCTCTCTCAATTTGCCATATTATTTTCATATGCTATTTAATTTTCTAAGAAATGAAAAATGGAAAATATTAGCATGAATTTTACTTTCCTTCACATTGTACAATATCTTTTTAAAATCCAAATATAAGAGCATTTAACTTGTGTGCAAACTTATTGAGATTATACAGTTTGTATTTTCTGGCTTATCTGTAGAAGGTGCTTTCAATTGGCCAGAGGTGGCTAACACTAACCAGATTCAGAAAGGTAGGAAGGAGGAAAACCAGGGTCCCTCATGGCTGGGGTGTGCTTGAGGGACAAGTACAGACCCTCAAGGAGGGCCTGAGAACACTTCAGGGCACACCGGGCTTGTCCATTGCCCCACCCACAGCCGCTGGACCAAAGTGGGTGAGTTACCTGTGAAGAGTCACCCTCTAAGGCCTCGCACTGTGGAGCCACCAGCTTGCTGGGCGTTGGGCAGCAGTTGTCGGGTAGGTAGGGGATTGGGTGTTGAGAACCGGTCCCAGGGAGGTGTGGGAAGGCAGCTGGAGGAAGACCAGTGTGCTGGCCGAGGGTCCCCAATGCACGCTCCACTAACCCAGTAAATTTCACTTAAAAAACACAAATCCAAAGATAAAGTGAGTAAGACTATTAAGACAGGATGACAGTGCATTAAATCCCAAGTTCAGGGCTTGCACACACAGTTGACATTGGTCCTGGTCTCAACTAATGATAATGATGCTGGGGAGTGTCTGTCAACATTGCAAGCTTGAAGGGAATAGGTGGAGGTATAAATAGATGTGTGCTACCTTTTAAAGACACCTTAGAGGGGATGTTCATCTGTTTAAAACCTACAAGTTTTGGGGTCTTTTGTTAACATGTATTTTTTGTTGTGGTAAAATATACATAATATAACATTTACTGAAGAGGGGACGTATGTATACGTGTAGCTGATTCACTGTGCTGTACAGCAGAAATGAACACAACATTGTAGAACAACTATACTCCAAAAAAAATTTAATTAAAAAAACAAAAGTCTCTACAAAAACAATTTACCAGTGTCAGCATTTTTAAGTACTGCCCAATTCAGTGACCTTAGGAAAATTCACAGTGTGGAATAGTCACCATCATCCATCTCTGGAGCTTTTTCATCTGTGAAACAAACTCTGTACCCATTAGATGACAACTCCCCACCTCCCACTCTTCCACAGCCCCTGGCAACACCAGTCTATTTTCTATCCTATGAATTTGACTGCTCCAGGTACCTCGTTTTAAGCAGAATCATGCAGTATTTGCCCTTTTGTGACTGGCTGATTTCACTTAGCATAATGTTCTCAAGGTTCATCCATATCGTAACATGTGTCAAAATCCCCTTCCTTTTAAAATCTGAGTCATACTCCACTGTAGGTAGAGACCACATTGTGTTTATTCAGTCATCTGGTGATGGCCATTTGGGTTGCTTCTGTATTTGGACTTCCCTGGTGGCTCAGATGGTAAGAGCTTCTGTCTACAATGTGAGAGACCTGGGTTCAATCCCTGGTTTGGGAAGATTCCCTGGAGAAGGCAACGGCAACCCACTCCAGTACTCTTGCCTTGAAAATCCCATGGACAGAGGAGCTTGGTGCAGGCTACTCTCCATGGGGTCGCAAAGAGTAGGGCATAACTGAGCGACTTCACTTCACTTCTGTATTTTAGAGATTATGAATAATGTCGCTGGGAGGTGAGTGCACCATGCATTGTCTTCTTAAACTTGGTTCCTTTATCACTGAATAAACCTGCACATAGGATTGCAGTGATGCTGCAGCTGCTCTGTGGGGACCTGGATCATAGGGACCTTCCCTGGGTCCCCTCAGTGCTTCACCCAAGATTTGGTTTCTAGCCTGCAGAGATCGGCAGTAATAGGAAAATGTTTCAGAAAGAGAAGCCACAGAAGCTTTGTTTTTTTGTTTCTGCAAAACAACTTTGCTTTATTTTTTCCCATATGAGGCTTTGTTTTCACCTATGCAAATGTGATTCATCTTTCAGCGCTAGAGAATGGCCTTAAATAACATAATTACTTCACCAATCGTCTACTTGGCTCCTGGAAATCATCTTTTTCGTGAGGTCGACTGCAGTGGCTTGAGTTCTATGCAGAACCCAAATCACGAGCAAACTTCTTTTCTTAAAATGCTAATTACTCTCTGACGTGAACGTTGTTTTAAAGGGGGGATTTAATTGGAGATTACATCTGCAATGGAAAGATTAAATTATGAAATAAACAAACATATCAGTCTAATAGGTCTTTGGAAAGAATCGGGTATTCTACTCTAAATTTTCTGAAGTGCAAATGTGTTCAGAGATATATTTAATTCTCTGCCCATTTTTCTGTGCTTTGTAGCTTTCAACCTGAATTCTTTCCTGGGCTGCTTCCAAAGGAACTCATCTCAGGAGGCTGAGTAAACCTGGGATTCTGTAAGCACTGGCCCCCAAATAACCTTTTGCTTAAAGACTTTACCTGTATAAATGAAATTCAAGAAATGTTGAGAAACCATTTAGAAATGAATAATACTGAAGCAATTCCAAGGGGTATAATTTGAGATGCATCAAAGGTGGTCGTTGCAGAGTACATTTGCCTCATGGTAAGTTTAAAGAAAATCAAAGATCAAAACAGGTACATGTTCGAGAAGGAAATTAAGAAATGAGAAGTATAGCATTGCTGTATAAAAATCCCAAATGATTTTTCAGAAAATTATTTCAAGGCAAAGTAATACCTTTTTTAACAGAAAAGAACGTGAAACCCCCAAGTTTATAAAGCAGGCTTCCTGGGAATAGGAAATAAAGATGAGTAGCTCTTCAACTTTACATTTTAAAAAGGTACAAGAAAGTAAAGATTTTTTTCCCACCCCCTAAAATAAGTGCCCATCTGGGAGAATGGTAATACAACCATCATAGGAAGTCTTTTTCAAGACAGCTTTTTCAGCTACCCGGGGCTAAGAGAAGTGAAAGGAATACGGATTGCTGTCCATCACACCTCAGTTGGCTGCTCTAGACTGATTACAGGAACTTCCACAGAGCAAAAGTGTGATAGCCAGTGGTGGTGCGTTCTTCACTTCTTAAAAAGATCCTTGAAAACGTAGTATTAGATGGCTGCTTTAAGGAGAAAATTCTAATATGTTGTTTGGAGGAAAATACTGTCTTCCACTGACAGTTTATCAAATTGCCATTGTGACCCCTAAATCAGACTAATTTTTAATAGATTCCTTTTCCACATTTAAAACCTTAGTCATGAGATTGCCTTAAAGGCTTAATTCCAAGACTAGTAAATTAACTGAAATAATATTTTTTTCATTTTTTATAATTCTATATATTAATTTTATTTACCATATATTTATTTTCTATATATTTTTATTTACTATATATTTATTTTCTTGCCACAGTGAGCTGTATGTGGGAGCTTAGTCACCTGACCAGGGATTGAACCCATGCCTCTGCAGTGAAAGTACAGAGTCTTAACCACTGGACCACCAGGGAAGTCTGTGAAATAACATTTTTTGTTGGTGAATCCTTTATCCTCATCTAAATTCCTTGCCAGTCTTTTATGTATTGTTTACAGGTCTGGACACTGAAGTATAGAAAATTGGTCCTTATATTATTAGTTTTTAGATGTGATGGTGGTAATGTAGTTATGTTTAAAAAAAGAGAGTCCTTGTCCTTTAGAGATACATATTGAAATATTTCCTGATAAATATGATATGTTTTGGATTTGCTTTAAAAAGAATGTAGAACCTGGGTAAATAAGACCACCTCTGTGCAAGCTGATTCTGGGTGCTGAGAGTTCTGTTATTTCCCATACCAGAAAGTTTTTCTTTTCTTTGCTTTTCTTCCTTCTTTTCTTTAAAAAAGCTGTCTTTAGAGGACTTCCCTGGTGTCCCAGTGACTTAGACTCTGAGCTTGCAATGCAAGGGGTTCCAGGTTGGATTCCTGGTCGGGGCACTAGATCCCACACGCTGCAGCTAAGACCTGGCACAGCTAAACGCATCTGCTGCTGTTGTTAGGCCTCTAAGTCACATCCGGCTCTGTAACCCCATGGACTGCAGCAGACGGGGCTTTCCCTGTTCTTTACCAGCTCCCAGAATTTGCTCAAACCCATGTCCATTGTACTGGTGATGCCATCCAGCCATCTCATCCTCTGTCATCCCCTCTTCCTCCTGCCCTCAATCTTCCCCAACATCAGGGTCTTTTCCAATGAGTTGGCTCTTTTCATCAGGTGGCCAAGATGCTGGAGCTTCAGCATCAGTCCTTCCAATGAATATTCAGGATTGATTTCCTTAAAGATTGACTGGTTTGATCTCCTGGCTGTCCAAGGGACTCTCAAGAGTCTTCTCCAGCACCAGTTTGAAAGCATCAATTCTTTAAGAAAGCATCCTTAAGGATTGACTGGTTTGATCTCCTGGCTGTTCAAGGGACTCTCAGGAGTCTTCTCCAGCACCACAGTTTGAAAGCATCACTCAGCCTTTGGTCCAACTCTCACACCTATACATGACTACTGGAAAAACCATAGCTTTGACTATCTGGACCTTTGTCGGCAAAGTGATGTCTCTGCTTTTAATACACTGTCTAGGTTTATCATAGCTTTTCTTCCAAGGAGCAAGTGTCTTCTAATTTCATGGCTGCAGTCACCATCTGCAGTGATTTTGGAGCCCAAGAAAATAAAGTCTGTCACTGTTTCCATTGTTTCCCCATTTATTTGCCATGAAGTAAATGGGACCTGATGTCATGGTCTTAGTTTTCTGAATGTCGAGTTTTAAGCCAACATTTTTATTCTCGTCTTTCATTTTCATCAAGGAGCTCTTTAGTTCCTCTTCATTTTCTCCCTTAAGAGCGGTATCATCTGCATATCTGAGGTTATTGATATTTCTCCTGGCAATCTTGATTCCAACTTGTGCTTCATCCAGCCCAGCATTTGGCGTGATGTACTCTGCGTATAAGTTAAATAAGCAGGGTGACAGTATACAGCCTTGATGTACTGCTTTCCCAGTTTGGAACCAATCTGTTGTTCCATGTCTGGTTCTAACTGTTGCTTCTTGACCTGCATACAGATTTCTCAGGAGGCAGGTAAGATGGTCTGGTATTCCCATCTCTTTAAGAATTTTCCACAGTTTTTTTGTGATCCACAGAGTCAAAGACTTTAGCGTAGTCAATGAAGCAGAGGTAGATGTTTTTCTGGAAATCTCTTGCTTTTTCTATGATGCAATGGATATTGGCAATTTGATCTCTGATTCCTCTGCCTTTTCTAAATCCAGTTCTAAATCTGGAAGTTCTTGGTTCACGTACTTTTGAAGACTGGATTGAAGGATTTTGAGCATTACCTTGCTAGCATGTGAAATGAGTGTAGTTACGCGGTAGTTTGAAATTCTTTGGCATTGCCCTTCTCTGGGATTGAAATGAAAACTGACCTTTTCCAGTCCTGTGGCCACTGCTAAGTTTTCCAAACTTGTTGGCATATTGAGTGCAGCAGTTTAACAGGATCATCTTTTAGGATTTTAAATAGCTCAACTGGAATTCCATCACATCCACCAGCTTTGTTCGTAGTAATGCTTCTTAAGGCCAAATACATAAATATATTTTTTTTAAAAATTTGTTCTTTAATAAAACACAATTGTCTTTACATTCTTTACCGAAGAATCTTTACTCATTTCCTGGGGTAGAAGAGTGAGTGCAAAGGAACAAATGTCCCTTTGCGAGTGTGGGTCCCCTCAAAGGTTCTGTGTCTATTGTGGCTCATGGTTTTCTGTCTCCATCACACTGACTAGGACAATCATCCCCCGACTCAGCAGCCTGCTCAGGGAGTACTGAGGCACAGGAGCGGAGGCTCCTGCAGGCGGAGCTACAGGGCAGGGTCTTTGCACTGTGAACTGAGGAATCTCATAGAGCCTTTCTGGGTCTCCAACCCCATTTGCTTGGAATAGACACCAAATTCCTACCACTGAGTTTGGTTTTCACTGACACTGTGTTTCCTTTCTTCTTTCTGAATTGGGGGTGCATATGCAGCGCTGCTCTCTCCCTACTAATTGCCAATCCTTGGAGGCAGTAGGGGAATGAGAAAAGAATAACTTTTACTAAATGCTTACTAGTTAAGTGTTAGACAAAGAGCTACCACTTGACAAATGGACTACCCTGTAATCTTGTGAGATGGAGGTAATTTTAAAACCCCTGAGAGGTAAAGTGATTTTTCAAAACATCCTGTTTTACAAAGGAGGAAATTGAGGTTGGAGAAGTTAATGAACTTTTTGGTCTACATAGTTTGGAATGTGGTTGGCTACAAATTAATAGCAAACTAAGCTTGAACAATTTCAGACAATGAAAGGAGCTTATTGGCTAAGCCTTAGATGCAGCAGATTGTAGGGACAACTCTATCAGGATTCTGGCTCTTGTGATTCTCCAGATTCTGCTTTCCTCCAGAAGGGATACCCTCCGAGCAACAAAAAAGGCACCACAGCCTCAGGCCGCATATCTGCATAACATACCAATCAGGGCAAGAAAAGCTCCTGTCTTCTCAACCAAGAACCAAGTCCTGTAGTTCCTTGGATGAGATTAACCAATTCCCATGAATGACAGGAAGGCTATGCACTGAGTGGCTCATGCCCACCTCTTGACCACGGGCTTATGGATGAGATTATATTGTAAGGCTGGGGCTCTGGTTAATCTTCCCCCAAACACTAGGCTGCTACAAAATTAAATAACTGTTATAAAAGCAGAGAATTACATTTATCAGGTTTCCACCGAAAAATGACTTGATAGAATTAGATGTGCCAGGGGTCTGTGCTCACCTTCACAGAGAAGGATTGGGAGGTGTGGAGGCCCCTCTTCCACCCATTCTGATGGACCAAACTGGTGGCTGAGTGGAGGAAAGGAAGTGATGGTGGTCATTTCCGGTTTGTGGGGTGGCAAAGAGCCAAGTGGAGAACTTTTTCCTTCCTCCTGGAAGATATTGCGAGAGGCTGTTATACATAGAGAGCCTTTGTACTGTTTCCAATAGTGTTAACCATTATTCTTTCTTTCCACATATGCTACAGAGGCAGAGTAAACAATTGAAGCATTAGTAAGAAATTTAAGTTGTTGGGTTTCTCTGAACATGAGCTTGAGCTGAGAATGAGCCATGTGGAGTTCTGCATATTATTCAGGGTATATAACAAACTGAAGCAAGGTATAGTCAAGAACCAAAAAAAAAATAATATAGACAAAGTGTGTTCTGGTGGTTTAGGAGCTGTGGGCTGCAGGGAGTGGGAAAGACCTGGATTTGATACTGTGGAAGGCAGACAATTGGGCTAATTAAACAAAATAAAAAAGTTGGGACTTTGCAGAGAAGGTAATATGGCCTCTGTGGGGATCAACCAGAGAGTCTGTGTTGAGAAGCAGCAGGTTGAACGGTAATCGTAAAAACTAGCACTTACTGAGCACTTCATATGTGCCAGACACTGATCTAAACGCTTGACGTGTTTTAACTCATTTTAACCCTCATGGAGGTATAAAAGGTTGACTGATTTGCCAGAGGTCACACAGCTAGTAAATGGCAGAGCCAAGATGCACAGGCAGGGGTGCTGACTTTGGCTCATTCTCTCAACAATGTACATGCTCAGTTGCTAAGTTGTGACTGACCATTTGTGACCCCATGGACTGTAGCCTGCCAGGCTCTTCTGTCCATGGGAGTCTCCAGGTGAGAATACTGGAGTGGGTTGCCATTTTCTCCTCCACTACACAGACAGGGCCCAATCAGGGGAGCTATCCATGCTCACTGGGCAGAATTACTCGTTAGAGGAGGAATCCATGGAAAGCAGAAGTTTAGACACTTGAGTCTTGTGATCGTGCAGGAAACATACCCTCCATGAGACGAGAAGGGAGGCAGAGAGGTAAGTCAGTCTCAGGGCTGAGAAGATGGTGGTAGAAATGTGCATATGTGGGCAGACTCAGCGCCTCCCTGAAAACTCGGGAGAGGCGGCCTCAACACTGAGTCATGGTTCATCAGATCTGTCTCACCTCACAGGGCCCTGAAAACCAGGTCCCTGGATGTCAGCCTTGGATGGATAGACAGTAAGGAAAGCCCACAGATGACGCACAGTCTGGGGGCAGGGGAGGAAAGGAGAGGGACATGCGCATAGCTGGGGGGGGGCAAGAGACCATGGGGAGGGACGCCACCAAATTCATCCCTGGCTTGCAGAGCTCATCAGAACAATAGGGTGTCTGCAGCCCTGAACACTTTACAGCAGCTAGAAGCAAGGACCCCTTTGTGACACAGCTCCACGGAGAGAACGGAAATATCCGCTGTAAGTGAAAAAGGGAAGCAGAAAGAAGCACAGCAGCACTGATCTCGTGTAGAAAACTGAGGCGCTTATGATACCAAGCCACATGTTTTACAAGGACAGAGACATTCTAGGATGTGCACTGGAATGCCTCAGGAGGAGGAAGAGGAGGGGGGGAATGCAGATGGGGCTGGAATGGAGGAGAAAACAGCCAAGACCTCGCCCAAGCCAGAGAGGGGACTGCCATGGGTGGATGACGCTGGTGTGGCTTGAACTGGAGAGAGGGGTGGCCGCATCTCCCTCAGCAGCCTGCACGCCAAGCCCAGGCCGGGCTTGGGGAGCACCGTGGGCACAGAACCAGCTTCCTCTGTCTTCCCTGCTTTGGGCACTCTGGAAGGGCATGATGAGCAGCCCCTGGGCCCAGTTTCCTCATCTGTGTTTGGAGGGTTTGTGCTGCCTGTTTTCCAAAGGCTCCCTCCATCTCAGAAACTGTGGTCCTCCCTCCAGCCCTGCCCAGCCCCTCCAGAAACAGGCTGTCCCCTCTCTTCCCCACCTCTGAGCCTTTCCCAAGTGTGGAGTCAGGCTCAACACGTGGTGTCAAAGTCCGTGAAAATACGGTGGATCCCACCAGCACCCCTCAAGCTGATACAGAAATTACAAACACATTTTTGTAGAAGTTATAATGTCTTTGTAGTGCTGCGTGAGTCTGCATGACTCTTGAGGCCATAAAGCTTCATGTTTCTCTAAAAGAAAGAGAGTCAGTGACTGAAATGAACCATGCCAATGTGTGCGTGTGTGTCTGTGCAAGCATTTTTGTGTATGTAAGTGTGTATTGTATATGTGTATATGTGTGTATATTTATATATGTGTTTATGGGTATGTGTGATTTATCCAGCCCAGCATTTCGCATGATGTACGCTGCATATAAGTTAAATAAGCAGGATGACGATATAGAACTCACAAGCTGGAATCAAGATTGCCAGGAGAAATATTGACAACCTCAGATATGCAGATGATACCACTCTAATGACAGAATGTGAAGAGGAACTAAAGAGCCTCTTGATGAGGGTGAAAGAGGAGAGTGAAATGCTTCCTTGAAACTCAACATTCAAAAAACTGAGATCATGGTATCCAGTCCCAACACTTTATGGCAAACAGAAGGGGGAAAAGTGGAAGTAGTGACAGATTTTCTTTTCTTGGGCTCCAAAATCACTGTGGACTGTGGTTGTAGCCATGAAATTAAAAGATGCTTGCTTCTTGGAAGAAAAGCTATGACAAACCTAGACAGTGTATTAAAAGCAGAGACATCACTTTGCTGACAAAGGTCCATATAGTCAAAGCTATGGTTTTTCCAATAGTCATGTACGGATGTGAAAGTTTGACCATAAATAAGGCTGAGCACTGAAGAATTGATGCTTTTGAATTGTGGTGTTTCAGAAGATTCTTGAGAGTATCTTGACAACATGGAGATCAAACCAGTCAATCCTAAAGGAAATCAATCCTGAATATTCATGGAAAGACTGATGCTGAAGCTGAAGCTCCAAGACTTAGGCCAGTTGATGCAAAGAGCTGACTCGCTGGAAAAGACCCAGATGCTGGGAAAGATTGAGGGCAAGAGAAGAAGGGGGCAACAGAGGATGAGATGGTTAGATACCATCACTGACTCAATGAACATGAGTTTGAACAAACTCCAAGAGGTAGTGAAGGACAGGGAAGCCTGGCATGTAATATATGGGGTCACAAAGAATCAGATACGACTTAGCGACTGAACAACAAACAGATTTGGAGGCAGATTACTTGTGGAGTAAAAAGTATATTACTTGTGAAGCACTAGAAGAAACCCCGAGAGTGGAAGAGGTCGTGAGCCAGGTTTCAGGGAGCTGGTCAGGTTCTATCTCCATCAGGAAGCTGGTCACACAGGTATATTCAGTCTGGGAAAAATTCATCAACCTGTATACTTAGGTGCCCTTTCCTGTATATATGTTATGTTTTAATTAAAATTTTCTTTTTATCTATTAATCCCAAACTCCTACTTTATCCCCACCCACTTACCTTTACTGTAAGTTTATTTTCTATGTCTGTGAGTTCGTTTCTCTTTTGTAAATAAGTTCATTTATACAATTTTCTTAGATTCCACATACAAATGACATCATATGATATTCATCTTTCTCTGTTTTACTTCACTTAGTACAATAAACTCTAATTCCATCCATGTTGCTGCAAGTGGCATTATTTCATTCTTTTTATAACTGAGTAATATTCCATTTTATGTATTTATTCACACACACACATACATATACCACAGATACACACAACAAGGACCTACGTATAACACAGAGAACCATATTCAATATCTTGTTATAACCATAATGGAAAAGAATCTGAAAAAGAATATATATATATATGAAAGGATATATATGTTTTCAGATACATATATCTGAAGCACTTTGCTATATACCTGAAACTAACACATCATTATAAATCAACTATACCTGGATGCCTGGCCAGCCCTCCTAGCCTCTCTGCTGTCTGCTAGCCTTGAATTTGGCCCCTAAAGGAGGGAAGGTCTACACGTACTTCATCATGTGGGTCTGTCTGTGCAGAAGTTGAGCTCACTGCTGCAAATTTGCATTTTACTTAGGATTTGTTACCACCTGTTCTGCCTAAAGAGGCACATAGAATAACCACTGTGCCTTGTTTGGGCTGTGGCCTGGAAACTCAGGCTGCCAGTGGGAAAGGCTGGGTTGGTAATTTCAGAGGAATAAAGTGGATTTGGGGCAGCAGGCGGGGTGGTGAGAATGGAAAGGGGGAGAGGGAGAGGGAAGGAGAAACAGAAAGCATGAAAAAGCAGGCCTGAAGTGGGAGTTGGCCTTGAGCTTGTGCCTCGGCCTGAACACAAGGCAGAGGCCGTTAGCAGGGTGAGTGCCGAATTCCACAGGCGAGGAAAAGACTTTAAGCAAGGATTAAAATAAGAAGGGAAACTCATAACCTATGTTTGTTGTACCGGAATGAGAAGCTTATACATGGAGTTATTAGTTTGCACCGGTGTAATCGCCTCCGGCACCGTGTATGTAGGAAATAGCAAAAGGGAGGGAAGCCCTGCCCGCAGAGCCTCTCCGGAGAACCCAGGCCTGCCAAGGAAGGCAGAGGAGGTGAACAAGTCACCTGGCTCGCCCTCCTGCAGGTCAGGCAGTGAGATAAGACGGTTCAAGGGTCCCTGCGAAAACCCGCCACGTGCTTCTCAGAAGCGGGGCCCAGCCAGGCTTCAGAAGTCCACCATGGCCGCCGCTCACAGGGCAGAAAGGGGCCTTGGCTCCCCCGGCGTGAGCGCTCCGGCCCGCCCCGCCCCCGCCCGGCTCGCCCCGCCCCCGCCCGGCTCGCTCCTGCCGCAGCCCCGCCCTCCCCGTCCACACCCCCGGAAGGTGCTCCCCCGGATCAAACTACTTTGGCCCTTTTTTGCTTCCTCCTCAAGCTCTTTTCTCCCCTGGCCTAGTGGAATGAGCTAGAGAGACAGCTGGAAGATTGGGATTTGGACATGAAGGGAGACTCCTTTTCCAGGACAACAGAGAGCGAAGCGTAGAGTCAGCCAGCCCCCTACTCCGTTGCCACCTCTGCTCCTGACCTGGGCTCCGCTCACCTCTGGCAGGTGGGAAACTGGGGCTGAAAGCAGGACCTGCTTCGCTCCAACCCTCTCAGGTTAGAGCTTATTGCTAAAACCCAAAAGCTGATATTCAGTTCTCACTGCTTCCCGTCACTCCTGCTTTCTGGAGGCCCTAAAATTCAGCGACGCTGGGACGGGTCAGCTTGAGAGGCTGCTGTGGAGGTTTTTACTCTCAAGAATTGACTCATTGGAAAAGACTCTGATGCTGGGAGGGATTGGGGGCAGGAGGAGAAGGGGATGACAGAGGATGAGATGGCTGGATGGCATCACTGACTCGATGGACGTGAGTCTGAGTGAACTCCGGGAGATGGTGATGGACAGGGAGGCCTGGCGTGCTGCGATTCATGGGGTCGCAAGGAGTCGGACACGACTGAGCGACTGAACTGAACTGAGGCCGCCTTGACATGACTATTTATGATCAATTTTCCATGACCCATGATTGAACATCTTCCTTTCCAAGAACCTGAGCCATGGGGAAGAAGTGTGTTATGTGTGTGTGTGTATATGCATGTATAGGTATGTATACATGTGTGTACATGTGTGTATATATGATTGTGTATGTGAGTGTATGTGTGTTTATGTGCATGCTAAGTCACTTCAGATGTGTCCAGCTCTTTGCAACCCCATGGACTATAGCTCTCCAGACTCCTCTGTCCATGGGATTTCCCAGGCAAGAATACTGGAGTGGGTTGCCGTGCCCTTCTCCAGGGAATCTTCCCGACCCAGGGACTGAACCTGTGTCTCTTATGTCTCCTGCATTGGCAGGTAGGTTCTGTACCACTAGCACCATCTGGGAAGCCTGAGGGTGTGTATATATATTTGTATATATGTGTATGTGAGATGTGTTTCTGACATACGTGATGTCTGACTCTCCTAAACCTAGCACAGTTTCAATCATTTATTCCAATGTTTACTGAGCTCATACGTTGTACTGGGTGCTGCTTTAAAACTTATGAATCAGAAGTGAGAAAAGCAGTTAATTTTGGACTTCATGGAGTTTCTGTTCTAGTTGGAGAGAGGGAAAAAAAGTTAAGTACTTTAAAAAATTAAGGCATGAACATGAATCAGCCATAGGTGCACAAACAAAATAATTCTGTTAAACAATAACAATTATCTTTCAATTAAAAAAGAAAAAGAAAAAAAAGCAAAGATTCCAGTTAAGAAAAAATTAAGGCATGAGTCCTATTGAGAAAATACTCTGGGGAGGGCGATGAGGGGCACTAGGTTGGGGGGGTCAGTATTAAACAGGGTGGGTTGGCAAGGCCTCACTGACTGCACTGGAAGTCCCTGTGTTGCAAGATTTCCAGCTCTGCTTCCCCTTCACCAAGTGTACGGATGATGGAGATTAAGTCAATAGCCCAAAACCTGGCCATCATCTATCTGTATCTCCAAAATAAGATGTGAGTGCTCTCACATCCCCAAATCACAAAGGCCCAAACCTGACCTGTCAAATCAGCAGAAAGCTCAGAGTTTTCTTGAGCTTTCCTCCCAAAATATTCCCGAGAATCACCGGAATGGATTAGACTTGTCTATGTCAGCCCCTGTTTTGCCTGTCTGTGGCCATCCACCAGGAGAGGGGATCAGCATGGGTCCATGGAGGCTGAGGACATCCAAACCTGCTTGGCCTTCACCTGGCCTAGCAGGCAGCTGGTGCTGAGGTCCAGCTGACGGTCAGGAGAAGCCCTGGAGAAGCTGGATTCACGTTCATGTCCACATGGCTCCTTTGTCACTCCTACTGACCTCTGCCCATTTTCCTTAGTATTAACTTCCTCTAGTCTGGCAAGCACATCCTTTCAGCTTCCAGGTATGGGTCACCCTGCTTAAGTAAATTTCCTCTCAGAACTTTTTTTTTTTTTTTAATACAGTTTGGTTTCATTTGGGAACTTGTTTCATCAAACATCATCAGTTACTTGGGAACCTCTTCTCCAGTCCTGTGTAAATTTGTGAATGAGGTGCGGGGCACAACCCAGCTCCATCTGGCAGCATCAGAGACCCGAATGCAGATGAATGCATTCAGGGAGTGGTAGGAATCTCACTTCTCCTCCCACAGGGCCAAGCCAAACAAGGACTGTCACCGACACACACACAGGCAGAGTTACGTATGTGCTGTGACTGTAAGGGAAAAGAAGAGAACTGATTTCCGTAAATTATTGGTGAAAAAAATTCCATTTTGTTAACATTTGAAATGTTCAAATAAAACACAAAAGAACTCACCATTCAAATTTGAGCAAAATGTCAATGTTTTACTGTCTTGCTTGAGATCTTTTATGTTTTTAAAGCAGTAAAAAGCAGGGGAAAACCCACCTCATGGTAAGAGAGTAGCATGTACCTCCAGGGGGAGAAGACATCAGTGGTGTCCCTCTTTGGAGAGAGGCTACCACACCACCTCATCTCTCAACTCCTCCTTCACCTTCAGTATTTCTTTGTTCCTTTGTTTAATTTCTTTGTTTCTTTAATTCTATTGCATTCTGGGTGATTTCTGAAGGACTATCTTCCTTCTCACTGCTGCTGCTGTTGCTGCTAAGTTGCTTCAGTCATGTCCGACTCTGTGCGACCCCATAGATGGCAGCCCATCAGGCTCCTCCATCCATGGGATTTTCCAGGCAAGAGTACTAGAGTGGGGTGCCATTGCCTTCTCCATTCCTTCTCACTAAATAACTAAATATCTTTGTGACTACATCCAATTTAAGTTAAATTGCATCTATTACGAAGCAGAGACATCACTTGGCCGACAAAGGTCCATCTAGTCAAAACTATGATTTTTCCAGTAGTCATGAGAGCTGGGACATAAAGAAGGCTGAGGGGTGAAGAATCGATGCTTTTGAATTGTGGTGCTTGAGAGTCCCTTGGACAGCAAGGAGATCAAATCAGTCGATGCTAAAGGAAATCAACCCTGAATATTCATTGGAAGGACTCATGCTGAAGCCAAAGCGCCAATATTTTGGCCACCTGATGCAAAGAGCGAACTCTTTGGAAAAGACCCAGATGCTGAGAAAGATTGAGGACAAGAGGAGAAGAGGGCGACGGAGGATGAAATAGTTGGATGGCATCACTGACTCAACAGACATTAAATTTGGGCAAACTCTGGGAGATAGTGAAGGACAGGGAAGCCTGGCATGCTGTAGTCCATGGGTTTGCAAAGAGTCAGACATGACTTAGCAATGACAGATTAAAAAAAAAAATTTTTAGTGACTTTTTAAATTTTTTGAGATTTCTAATTGATTCTTTTCCCTATCCACTTATTATAGCATTGCCTATAGTTTTTGTTTAGTGATTTCTTCTTAATTTTCATAGATTTTACTTTTTATTTCTTTTAATATCCTAAACACAACTATTTTGAACTAAGAAAAATATCAACCTATTTGAAAGAGATTTGTATGCTGAGAATGATAGGATTTGCTGAAGTGTGAAGAATAACTTCTAGGTTTTATAACTTATTTAGATGGGGATGGGAAACATAGAGAAATACCAGGTCTGTGGGAAAAAATTATGACTTCTGTTTTAAGTTTGAAGCCCTTCTTCAAACAGTTGGACAAAACATAATTATTGATGTTAATTTTGAATACAGAATAGGAGAAATAGAAATAGTCCACAGGATAAATTTTAGTTATTGATCCAAGGATTATTCAGTGGCCATAATCTCAATTTTAATTATGACCTTAAAACTTTAATTCTTCTGTGAACAAGTGAATAAATATACTCTTAGCAACTTTTATACTATTTTCCTTATAAATTTGCCATTTTTACTTCTGAAAGTTAAAGTATTAGGTTGCTCAGTTGTGTCTGATTCTTTGTGACCCTATGGACTGTAGCCCATCAGGCTCCTCTGTCCATGGAATTCTCCAGGCAAGATATAGGAGTGAGTGTCCATTTCCTCTTCTAGGGGATCTTCTGGACTGAGGGATCGAACTTGGGTCTCCTGCATTGCAGGCAGATTGCTTACCATCTGAGCCATCAGGAAAGCCTAAGTATTTCATGTTTCAGTCACTGGTCATTAATTCTTGATCCAAATCCCTGTTCCAGAAGTATTGTCACATGATTAGAAATGGAAGTGAGGAAATTAACAGAGAAAATGAAAGTTGAGATGAAAGTCAGATCCCATATTCATATCTTTTGGTACCTTATCACCCACCTCTCTCTTTCTCTGCATATCTGATTGTCTTCTCACCTTTGAGCTTCTGTCTCCCTTCTCTCTATCATTTATCTCCTCTCCCCTGCTGGTTCTGGCCCAGATGGGAACCAGAAGATTTGATCTTGAGCACAGAGTGGGCTGATCAGATGATGGAGGGGTGGGGATGCTGCAGAGTGGCAGTGAAAAGTTCTAGGGGTGACCAGTGCACTCAAGAGGCAATTCTTCCCCAAGTGTACTGCTGGGGGCATGTTTGACAACTATTGCAAGAGAGATTAGCATTCCTGACTCCAGTTCTATAGGCCAGGGGTCCCCAACCTCCAGGCCTCAGACCAGTACCTCCTGTCAGATCAGTGGTGGCATTAGATTAGAAGTCAGTGCCAATAAATGTAATGTGCCTGAACCATCCCAAAACCATCTCCCCAACCCCACTGTGTGAAAAATGGTCTTCTATGAAACCAGTCCCTGGCGCCAAGAAATGGGGAACTGCTTCAGGCTAATGGCAATATAATTGGGAATCAGAAACTTCATCTTAAGTTAATAAAGTAAGATGATGCTTCTTCAGAAGTACTTGGTAAATACTCATTGAGTGAATGAATGAAGAAACAGATCAAGCAACAATAAAACAACAGCAGACAACTCAAATAGTGCTGATATGTGGTTTCCTTCCTTGGAACTGGAACCAAAAGATGATTTTCCAAAACTCAGGACAGAAATCTTTAGTAAGTGACTTGCAAAGGTGCAGTCCTCCGAGGTTGGAGGTCACCTACTCCAACCCTCTCCTTTCACAGGTGAGAAAACCAGAAACAGGTTAAGCGTGCCTTCTTCCAAGTCATGGCCTTGGTGGTGGTGGCCAGGCTGGAAACAGATCTCCGGACTCACTGGTTATCTCTGTTTAGCCTCAGGGTTCTCTCTGGGGCCTGAAGCAGTTATTCATCAGTCAGTCACTTGTTAACTCACTCATTCATCCCCCCAGATATGCGCTGAGTACTTCCTCTGTGCTGGTTGTGGGGTGGGAAAAAAGAAAGGTGGAATTCCTGCTTCTGTGGACCTTACCATCTATTGAAGAGACAGGTCATAAATAAATAAACAAGCCAAACCAACAGATTGGTTAAAAGAAAAGGAAAGGATCAGGGAGTGGAAACTGCTACGATGAAAACAGGATGTGAAAAAAAAAAAGAGGCCTATTTTAGTTTAAGGTTAAAGGAGGGTCTTGTGGGAGCTGCATATAAGGAGCTTCTCAAAGAAGGACAATCGGGGGGCCATCCTGAGGAAGAGCATCCCAGGGCTGAGGTCCTTAGAGAAACACGGGCTTGGAGAGCCTGAAGAACAGGGAAAAGAGCAGTGTGAGGAGGGAAGGCAGGGGGTAATCTATGTTATTGAGTGGGACACTCAGATCAAAAAGTTGTCAAGCCAAAGTCATAAGCCTATGCAGCAAGCTGGAAATTGATGGTGGTATAATGTGGCGGGGGAGAGGGGAGCAGGGCAGATGTATCAAAGCCACAGTGGAAACTGTAAATTTACATGAGAAAAGCCTGTACAGGAATGATTAGAATGGGACTGTGGGGTTCTGGGTAGTACAATTTCTCTTTTTCCATTTCTTTAGCATTTCCAATTTTTCTCTAATGTGCTTCTTTGCTTAAGTGGCAAAACTGTATAAAATAAATTACAGCTGATGCTTTAAAATTTTTTTTAAAAGACTAAATTTCTGGGTGTCCTGGAATAGATTTGAGTTAGATTGTTTTCACTTAAATATTTTAAAATTGCATTTAATATATAGGTTTTCAACAATCAAATAGTACTTAAGAACATGTTGAGAAAGAGCCAAAATGCCCTCAGTTCAGTTCAGTTCAGTCGCTCAATCATGTCCGACTCTTTACAACCCCATGAATCGCAGCACGCCAGGCCTCCCTGTCCATCACCAACTCCCGGAGTTCACTCAGACTCACATCCATCGAGTCGGTGATGCCATCCAGCCATCTCAGCCTCTGTCGTCCCCTTCTCCTCCTGCCCCCAATCCCTCCCAGCATCAGAGTCTTTTCCAATGAGTCAACTCTTTGCATGAGGTGGCCTACACTTACTCAATTCCAAGTTCCATTCTCCTGAGGCAATCACTTCAGGTTTCAGCCTTTTTTTCTTCTGGTATTCATCTCCACATTTCTAGATAACAGGACTTTATTTTTATTTCTTGATTTTCCCATCATTTGAAGAGTTCCTTTGATCTCTCTCCTATGTTAGATTCTACTTTCTCTTGGCTCCCATATTGGTTTGCTTCCTTGTTTTACTGGAGCACAGCCTCCTAGAACTTTAACAAAGAGTGCATGCAAAATGAACTTGTGTGCTTCAGTAAACTTTCATTCTGGACTCACATTTGACTGATAATTTGGTTGGGTAGAAAACTCTGCGGAGGAGATATTGTTTCTTCAGCGTGCTTGAAAGCATTGCTCCACTGTCAATGAAGTCTCACTGCAGCCATTGAAAAGTGTGATAATATTCTTGATTCTTTTATATGTACCTCTTCCTCCTGCTCCCACCGCCAAAGCTGTTAGGATCTTCTTTTTATTCTTACTCCATTGAAATTTCACCCATAATGACTCAGGATGGATTTTTATTACTCATTTTATTGGGTACTCAGTGGGCCCTGTCAAACTGTACACTTGTGTTCCCTAATTTGGGGAGTTTTTTTTTGTGTGTTATTTCTTGAATAATTTCTCCCTTTCCTGTTTTTTTTTCTTTATTTTTTCTCCTTTGGGAACTTCTGGTATTCATATGTTGGTTGATATTCACATTTTCTTATATTTTCTCTGCGACTTTGTTCCTTTTTTGTTCTACTTTTTGGAAAAGTTCCTCAACTTTATTGTCAATCCTTTCTATTGAAATTAAAGTTTGTAGATGTTCTTTTTTGGGTCATTTCATTTCTTCAGACACTAGTCATTAGAGGACTCTGTACTGGGAGTTAGAGTGGGGGTGATTACAACTCTTCCAACTCTGGAAGCTAGAATTGTAGGAGCTGAACAGGGTGAGAGGTTATGGGGCAGGGAGAAGGAACTCACTTAAACAAGGAGGTTTTCAGCTAAATTTTGTATCTCCAAGGCCAGATCCTTTTGACTCTGTTTCTCCAGAGGGAAACCTTCCAATCTTCTGAGATAAAAAAAAGGATAGCTTTCTGGCTGAGTATGTTGAGAGATGGAATCTGAGTCTAATTATTCATTGCATAGATTTTAACCAGTAAAATTCTAGTATTCGTCCTCAACTTCCACCTCTGTGTTCACGTGTATGTTGTACCTCCAGTCTCTGAGGCTTTCTAGGGGCTTGCATATCTGTAGACTGACTTGCTGGTTCTCCAGCCTTCCTTGTTCTTTTACAGGAACCTAGCAAAGACTGGAAACAGGCCCAAGCTGTCCATGGCTCTCAGAATACTTTAATTTACTAAATTATGTCATTATGAACACATTTTGAAGAATATATTTAACATATAATAAAAGCATGATAACGCGGTGAACTCATGGATTTACCGTACAACCACAAAAGGCAGGAGATTGTTAACACTGGTGAATTTCTTCTGAGATGGATCGTTTTCTGAATCATACGTTCATTCATTAATTCTCTTCATGAAATCTATTCAATAACATTTGCATTTCCTGGGCTCTACTTTCTTTTTCTTTTTTTCTCACTTCATCTTCCACTTTTCTTAACCTCTCCTCATATTTTCCATCTCCTGTCTTTCTTGCATGTAATTTACCTCAGTGTATTTTGGCAACAGAGTTTGTCAGAATGTCTAGTCTGTCATTTTGCTAGAAAAGGAAGTCCCAAATCTCATCCATATGCTTTCGTTCTTGTAATGGTTCATTGATATCACTGGTTGGCTGTCAAAAACTTTTCTGGTTTTTTGCTTTTATGATTTTTAACATTTTCAATTCCCTTTCTGTCAATTTAGAGGAATTTGAGGAGAAATTTGAGATGAACACTTTTGTTCAGTCTGAAGTGTTTAAATTGAAATTAGTTAGGATTCTGTTTTTAGAATTGTGTAGCACTGCATCAGGAATCCAAAATTCTTTTTTTTTAAAAATTCTTATTGAATTATAGTTGATTTATAACATTGGGTTAGTTTCAGGTATGCAGTAAAGTGATTCATATATATATATCTGTATCTGTATATATATGTACATATATATATTCTTTTGGGGGTTCCCTGGTGGCTCAGATGGTAAAGCATCTGCCTATAATGCAGGAGACCTGGGTTCGATCCCTGGTCAGGAAGATCCCCTGGAGAAGGAAACGGCAACCCACTCCAGTATTCCTGCCTGGAAAATTCCATGGACCGAGGAGCCTGGTGGCCTACAGTCCAGGGGGTCGCGAAGAGTCGGACATGACTGAGCGACTTCACTTCATGATTTCATATTCTTTTACTTTCTCTTACATTATAGGTTATTACAAGATATTGAGTATGATTCCCTGTGCTATACAGTAGGTTCTTGTTTGTTATCAATATATTCTGTATATATTTTAAAACCAAGCTCCTAATTTGTCCCTGCTACCCTCCTCTTCGGCAACCATAAGTTTGTTTTCTATGTCTATGAGTCTATTTCTGTTTTGCAAATAAGTTTATATGTATTATTTTTTAAGATTATACAAATAAGTGGTCTGATACTATTTCCACTGTTTTCCCATCTATTTTCCATGAAGTGATGGGACCGGGTGCCATGATCTTCGTTTTCTGAATGTTGAGCTTTAAGCCAACTTTTTCACTCTCCTCTTTCACTTTCATCAAGAAGCTTTTTAGTTCCCCTTCACTTTCTACCATAAGGGTGGTGTCATCTGCATATCTGAGGTTATTGATATTTCTCCCGGCAATCTTGATTTCAGCTTATGCTTCTTTCAGTCCAGTGTTTCTCATGATGTACTCTGCATATAAGTTAAATAAGCAGGGTGACGATATACAGCCTTGACGTACTCCTTTTCCTATTTGGAACCAGCCTGTTGTTCCATGTCCAGTTCTAACTGTTGCTTCCTGACCTGCATACAGATTTCTCAAGAGGCAGGTCAGGTGGTCTGGTATTCCCATCTCTTTCAGAATTTTCCACAGTTTATTGTGATCCACACAGTCAAAGGCTTTGGCATAGTTAATAAAGCAGAAATAGATGTTTTCTCTAGAACTTTCTTGCTTTTTCGATGATCCAGCAGATGTTGGCAATTTGATCTCTGGTTCCTCTGCCTTTGCTAAAACCAGCTTGAACATCTGGAAGTTCTCAGTTCATGTACTGTTGAAGCCTGGCTTAGAGCATTTTGAGCATTACTTTACTAGCGTGTGAGGTGAGTGCATTTGGGCGGTATTCTTTGGCATTGCCCTTCTTTAGGATTGGAATGAAAACTGACCTTTTCCAGTCCTGTGGCCACTGCTGAGTTTTCCAAATTTGCTGGCATATTGAGTGAAGCACTTTCACAGAAGATCATGGCATCTGGTCCCATCACTTCATGGGAAATAGATGGGGAAACAGTGGAAACAGTATCAGACTTTATTTTTTGGAGCTCCAAAATCACTGCAGATGGTGACTGAAGCCATGAAATGAAAAGACGCTTACTCCTTGGAAGGAAAGTTTTGACCAACCTAGATAGCATATTCAAAAGCAGAGACATTACTTTGCCAACAAAGGTCCGTCTAGTCAAGGCTATGGTTTTTCCAGTGGTCATGTATGGATGTGAGAGTTGGACTGTGAAGAAGGCTGAGCACCGAAGAATTGATGCGTTTGAACTGTGGTGTTGGAGAAGACTCTTGAGAGTCCCTTGGACTGCAAGGAGATCCAACCAGTCCATTCTGAAGGAGATCAACCCTGGCATTTCTTTGGAAGGAATGATGCTAAAGCTGAAACTCCAGTACTTTGGCCACCTCATGCGAAGAGTCAACTCATTGGAAAAGACTCTGATGCTGGGAGGGATTGGGGGCAGGAGGAAAAGGGGACGACAGAGGATGAGATGGCTGGATGGCATCACGGACTCGATGGACATGAGTTTGAGTGAACTCCGGGAGTTGGTGATGGACAGGGAGGCCTGGCGTGCTGTGATTCATGGGGTTGCAAAGAGTCGGACACTACTGAGCGACTGAACTGAACTGAGCTGAACTGAACTGAAATAAATGGTATCATATGATATTTATCTTCTGGTTTACCTCACTTAGTATGATAATCTCTAGGTCCATCAATGTTATTTCATTTTTATGGCTGAGTAATATTCCATGTATATTTATATTATATCTTCTTTATCCATTCATCTGTCCATGGACACTTAGGTTGCTTCCGTATCTTGGCAATTATAAATAGTGCTGCTATAAACATTGGGGTGCATGTATCTTTTCAAATTATGTTTTCCTCCTGATATATGCCCAGGAGTGAAATTGCAGGATCATACAGTAGCTCTATTTTTAGTTATTTTAAAAAATCTCCATACTGTTTTCAATAGTGAATATATCAATTTACATTCCTACCAACAGAGTAGGAGGGTTCTCTTTTCCCCACAACCTCTCCAACGTTTATTGTTCATAGATTTTTTTGATGATAGCCATTCTGACTGGAGTAAGGTAATATCTCATTGTGATTTAGATTTGCATTTCTCTAATAATTAGTGTGAAGAGTTGACTCATTGGGAAAGACTCTGATGCTGGGAGGGATTGGGGGCAGGAGGAGAAGGGGACGACCAAGGATGAGATGGCTGGATGGCATCACTGACTTGATGGACGTGAGTTTGAGTGAACTCCGGGAGTTGGTGGTGGACAGGGAGGCCTGACGTGCTGCGATTCATGGGGTCGGAAAGAGTCGGACACGACTGAGCGACTGGGACACGATTGAGCGACTGAACTGAACTGAACTGAACTGAATAATTAGTGATGTTGAGCATCTTTTCATGTGTCTTTGGCCATCTGTCTGTCTTCTTTGGAGAGATGTCTATTTAAATCTTCCACCCACTATTTTTGATTGGGTTGTTTGTTGTTTTGATATTAAGCTGGGTAAGCTTTTTGCATATTTTGAGGATTAATCCTTTGTTAGTCGCATCATTTGCAAATATTTTCTCCTGTTCTGTAGGTTGTCTTTTCATTTTGTTTGTGGTTTTTATTTCTGTGCAAAAGCTTTTAAGTTTAATTAGGTCCCATTTGTTTATTTTTGTTTTCATTTCCATTACTCTAGAAGGTCTAACTTTCTTTAAAGAAAAGAAGTCTCCTGACGTAGTCATTTAATTTAGTTTTTGCTTAGGTGAAATTATTGGGACAAACTTCTAAGTGGCATTACAAGTGTTCTCCTTTAGCATTCTCTATGGTGAAACCTTGTGGATGGAAAGATTCATTCTGAGACTTATCTAGATGGAAACCTTCACTTTGAAAACATATGTTTTCATTTTATAATATAGTCATCTTGATTAAAGAACTGAACAATGCAAGCTGGTTTAGAGACAAGGAGATACCAAAATATTCACAAGAAACCCATTGTTCTCTTTGTCTTTGAAGGAAGATAATGTTTTGAAATGATCACTTCTTAATTTGGGTGACTGGAAAATCGTCCCTCTATTGCATAATCACCGCTGGGTAACTGCTGGGTCAATAATTGATGGATTTTACAAATTCTTTGAACTGAATGTATTTTTGTAAGCCTAAATCCTGGGTATGTGAAGTGTGAAGTATTTCACTGCAGGATATTAGTGCAGGGCAGTTTTATATCCATATCCAAGCCACACCCACTGCTTCCTTTGTGAGATAAGAGTCTGCCCACAGAGGCCAGTCCAGGACAGCCCTTTGCTGTGATTAGGTAGAGTCCTTTCAGGCAAAGCCCTGCCCCTTGGCCCCGCCCCTCCTGGCTCTGCTCTTCTCTGACGTGCAGTCATCTGTCCTGGAGCACAGGCTCTAATTACCTCTGCCGTTAGTCTGCCCAGCAGGACTGCAGATGTTATTAATGGTCATGAAATTATCCAATGCCGTTCGAAACTCCAGACCCAGTTGATGTTTGTGCCTGTGACCCTTCACTGTACTTCATTTCTTTGTTCATTTTGCTGCTGTGTTGACCCTTAACCTTGATCACAAAACAAAATTTCCAAGAAGAATGTCACTCACCATTTTTTTTCTCACCTCATCAGCCCCCTAATTCCCTATTTATTTGGGACTAGAACTCAAACCTTTGCCTCTTTGCTAGATTGTTTATTTGCAGGTAACTCTTGATTGCAGGTAAGTCCCATTCTCCCCAGCCCCTACCCATCTCATAGATCTGTTGTCAAAAATTAAAAAGAACTTGTTCCTCTTTATTATGAAATCAATATATTTTCATGGTTAGAAAAATTAGAGACATGCTGATAAGCAGAAAGAAGAAGAAAAATCCATAATCTCACCTTACAGAGATAAAGACTGTTACAATTTTATGGTCTATTTTTACAGACTTTTCCAGGCAGATGACTTGCCTGGTGACTCAGACGGTAAAGTGTCTGCCTACAATGTGGGAGTCCTGGGCTCAATCCCTGGGTTGGGAAGATCCCCTGGTGAAGGAAATGGCACCCCACTCCAGTACTCTTGCCTGGAAAATCCCATGGATGGAGGAGCCTGGTACTCTATAGTCCATGGGGTCGCAAAGAGTCGGACACGCTGAGTGACTTGACTTTCACTCACTTTCTAGGCAGATAGATAGACATGGGATGATACTGTTGTGCTGTTAATAATGACTGTTTGTTGACATCTTATTTGTTCAGATTGATTTTCCATCTATTAATTCCCTGCATAATTTCAAGAATCCTATGAGGCTTAATTTCTATTCCCGTTTTGCAGTTGAGGGGAAACTGAAGCCCAGAGTGGTTAAAAAGATTGCCCAAAGCTTCATAGCTGTTCAGTGGAAGAGGTGGGATTTGAACCAGGCCGAGTGGCACTAGGCTCTGAACTCTTAAATGATGTTACACCATTATTTAACCCGCTTTTAACTTTAATAAACTCTCAATATCTTTTCATGTTACTGTTGGTCCACCAGATGATTTTGAATAATTTTGAAGACAATTAGAATTCAAAAGATGAATATGCTGAACTTTTAAAAGCCAAGCATTAACTGGTTTTCCTTTCCGTAGCTTTAGTTTTATTATTTATTTATTTATTTTTGCTTTGATCTACAATTACATGGATTATATTTAAATGGGATAATTCCTTCAGGAATAGGACTTAAGGAAAAACAAAAAATAAACAATGTGAACACTATTCAGTTTATTTCACACTTGTAGGTGATGGTTTAACTCACTCCTTGGTTCCATTATTTTTAAGCAATAATTACTTAAAAAAATACTACTAATTCTTGAATGCTTTCTGTGTGTCAGCCTATCTGTGCTGTTTGAGTGCTGACATTTAGTTGACGTAATCTGGGTTCTGGTGAAATCAGGGATGTTGAAGAGACAAGGTTCTTCTGTGGTGCCTCTGTTACATGCTATCTCTTTCCCTGCTGCTGCTGCTGCTAAGTCGCTTCAGTCGTGTTCGACTCTGTGCGACTCCATAGTCGGCAGCCCACCAGGCTCCCCTGTCCCTGGGATTCTCCAGGCAAGAACACTGGAGTGGGTTGCAATTTCCTTCTCCAATGCATGAAAGTGAAAAGTGAAAGTGCGATTGCTCAGTCGTGTCCAACTCTTCTCAACCCCATGGACTCCAGCCTGCCAGGCTCCTCTGTCCATGGGATTTTCCAGGCAAGAGTACTGGAGTGGGGTGCCTTCGCCTTCTCCGGTCTTTTTCCCTAGGTCTTATTCCCAACTGAGTCCCAACTTTTCCTTGTCCTTTTCTTTCTATTTTCTTTTATTTCCCCTTCCTTCCTTCCTTCCTCTCCCTCCATTCCTCTCTCCCTCCTTTCTTTCCTTTCTCCCCCCTCCGCCCTGTACCTGAATATTCTGTGCTTTCCTTTATCTGGAAATTCTTCAGCTGCAAGTGTCCTGAAACTCTAGTGCAGTTTTAGGCTCATTCCTGTTCTGGAAGGACATTCTTGGCATGCTATTTTGTCTCATCTGAGTTAGAGACAAGGTCTATATTTGGCCAGTAAATCCAACATGGCAATATCTAATCAGAATTTTTAGTGATTTCCAGCTGGTCTGTGTAAAATGTATTTGAATTGGCCTCTGGTAGATAGGATGGACTGAAAACTGTCCAACTTCGTAACAGGCTCATCCTTTTATGAATGAGTATACATCCCAGATTCCAGACAAATCACAGATTGATTAATGTTTGGCAGAGGCCATATTTGTTTATTCATTTCTCTACTCCATGCAGTGATATCTAGCACACAGGAGACGTTGGATACCTATTTGTAAAGTTGACAAGGACGTCTCAGGAGATCTGGGTTGCAGTTTCAGTTCCACTATAGGTTGGTTGTTGGAATGAGCAGATTACTGAGCACTTTGCCCCTCAGCGGCTTCATCCGTATTACCCTCTTTGTGAATCTTGGAGACCCAGTAAAGTCATCCCTGAAGATCTCTCATTTCCAGAGAAGAATTGTTTCATGGGTTTCCAAGGTAATAACTTTCAAGATTAAGAGTAAAAAATATTGACTTTCTTATCTTGAAAGGCATACATTTTTAATTCCAAAGAATTGTGTGGGGCAAACATGTGATCGCTTGGATGTTTTACTCTTTTTTTCCCCCATTTTGACATACATTAAGGATAACATTCACATGTAGGGTACTCTCCCGTTGGTGACCCAGTGTGAACATCATGGGCTAGGACAAGAATAAGAGAGACTGTGGGATTACATATATTTCTTGGTCTATTAACTGCTGCCTTAGTTTCTCTCCCATTGAAGAAAACATATTGATGAAGATGTATTTCAAAACTACCATAATAAAACCGTGGGGTAACACTGTAGGAACATGAAAACTGGCCAAAGAGCTTAAATAGAGAGCTTATTCATTGACCCATGTTTCCATGGGAAAGTTGTGTACAATAGAACTTCTTCCCAAACCAGTGGGGAGAAGATGGGTCATTTAAAATGCAGTTGGGAAAACTGACTCATAATGGAGGGGCAGGGTTCCTATCTTACAACATATACAGAAACAAATTCCAAATGGATTAACGACCTAAGAATGTAGGGGAAAGAGGCACGCTTTATAGAAGACCATGTAGAAGAATATATTTGTGGCTCTGAGATTTGCAGGGAATTTCTTAACCAAGACCAAAACAACATAAACCATAAGAGGAAAATTGATGAGTATGACTACATCAAAAGTAAAGATTTCAACTCAGAACAGTTAACCTACATGACAGATGGCACTGGGGAAAGATGTTTGCAGTGTCCAAAAATCAATAATGAATTAATGCCCCAAGAAAACCTTGCAGGTTGGCAAGAAAAATAGAGGAAACCCGCATAGGAAAAATACAGACAAAGGATTTAGGCAGTTCAGAGGAGAAATCCAAATTGCTAAGAAGCATACGAAGAGATGCCGTTTCACTAGTAATCAGAGAAATGCAAATTTCAATGACAATGCGATCCACTTCAAAATCATCAGGTTGTCAAAAATTGGAAATCTTATTAATACTAAGTATTGAAACGGATGCAGGGAAATGGGAACCCTCCTGAACTACTGGAGAAAGGATCATATCCTTTGCCTTAGCAGTCTGCTCCTGGTGTAGACCCCAGAGCCAGCCTGGCACCAATCTGTGAGGGGACAGCTCTGAGAATACT
Organism: Oryx dammah; assembly: GCF_014754425.2. Taxonomy (NCBI): domain Eukaryota; kingdom Metazoa; phylum Chordata; class Mammalia; order Artiodactyla; family Bovidae; genus Oryx; species Oryx dammah. The sequence goes on from NW_024070196.1 coordinate 5,544,211, forward strand.
CCCTGCAGCAAAGAATTGGAGTTGGCCATGAGCCCATCACAGGGACAGGGCAGATTTGGTAATATGTAAGCCGTCGACTGTCATACTTAGATTTACATACAAGAACAGGATGGAATGCAAAAGCATAGCATTGGATAAAAGAAAAAAAGAAAGAGAATCAGATTTTTAGCACACTGTCTTTTTAAAGTAAACACACACACACAGCAATACCATGTATTATTCAAGTAGGTATATGTGTGCACTCTGTTCATGGGGTTCTTAAGGCAAGAAGTGGCTTGCCATTATTAAAAGACGCTTGCTCCTTGGAAGAAAAGCTGTGACCAACCTAGACAGCATTTTAAAAAGCATAGACATCACTTTGCCAACAAAGGTCTGTCTAGTCAAAGCTTTGGTTTTTCTGATAGTCATATATGGATATGAGAGTTGGACCATAAAAAGGCTGAGAGCCGAAGAATTGAAGCTTTCAAATTGTGGCGCTGGAAGATTCTTGAGAGTTCCTTGGACAGCAGAGAGATCAAACCAGTCAACTCTAAATATTCACTGTAAGGACTGATGCTGAAGCTGAAGCTCCAATACTTTGGCCATCTGTTCCGAAGAGCCCACACATTGGAAAAGACCCTGATGCTGGGAAAGATTGAGGGCAGGAGAAGAAAGGGACGACAGAGGATGAGAAGGTTGCATGGCACCACCACTCAATGGACATGAGTTTGAGCAAGCTCCAGGAGACAGTGAAGGACAGGGAAGCCTGGCGCGCTGCAGTCCATGGGGTCGCACAGAGTTAGACATGACTGAGCAACTGAACAACAACAATTTGCTTGTGTGCGTGCCCAAGTCACTTAGTCTTGTCTGACTCTTTATGACCCCATGGACTGTCGCCCACCAGGTTCTTCTGTTCATGGGATTTTTCAGGCAAGAGTACTGGAGTGGGTTGCCAGTTCCTCCTCCGGGGGATCTTCCCGATCCAGGGATCGAACCCGTGTCTCCTGAATCTCCTGCAATGGCGGGAGGATCCTTTACCACTTAGCCACCTGGAGAGCCCCACAAGTAGGTATAAAAATAGGAGTGAGGGAGTTTGGAGTGGGGGAGATTCGAGTGGGGATCAGGGAGTAGGAGAGAAAACCATTATAAGATAAAAGAGGGGTGTTTTGTGGATTGATGAGTGCATCACAAACTTAAGAGTAGAATTAATTCAACTCTTTGATCCAAAAGAGAAGAAACAGAAATAAAATCAAATTGGAATTTGGATGAGTGAGTGATATCCTTTATGGCAATAAGCTTGAAATACTCTGTTTACATGCTGTATAATAAACCATTGATAAACTTCAATTTTTCATTATTTGTAATAGATTACTTGCCACCTACTTCCCAACTGTCAGAACGCAAGAGCTGAGAGCCGTAGTGGGAGCTGTTTGTATTCAAATTCTTTGCCCAACATAATGCTATAGAGTGAATGTAGCCATAAAAACTAAAGAGAGGCTACTACAATATTTGAAGCAAAATTAAGAGAAAGATTTGGAAAAGGTTTGCAATGATTATTCCATAAAAACCGAGTGTGAATACCTTTTTATCCATATTTTATTTCTTCCATTAATATTTAAAATCTTCCCCTTATATTTGTAGAGTGAAAAGCAGAAATCTAAATAGCTCTCTAACATTATTTCCCTATTCCCATAGCCTGCACCGTCTGGATGGATGTCAGGCTCTAAACTCCTAACACAAACGAACAGGAGACAAAATCGTTTTGTGGGATTCTGAAATGAAGTATTTCAGTGGAAGACAGATTTTGCAAAGCTGTGAAACTGGAGACTGGGCTGTCCTCAAAAATCTACCAACCAGAGATATGGAAAGAGTTCCTTGCTTGAGATTCATGTCTCTCTGTCTCTCCCATCCCAGCCTCCCTTTCTACCCACTTATTTGCACCAAACTTGCCTGTCAATTTGATCAGAGATGCTGGAAAAGATTTCCTAATCTGCCAGCACTCCAAATCAATCAGTAATTAGGTTGATCTCTGTGAGCTTGTTAGAGAACCCCGTCTTTCTTTTCATGGTCTGTGGCCCCAGTGAACTCGCTTTCTGTGGCGTGCTTCTCAGAGACATCCAGGAAGACGAGCACCCCTAACCCTGCACACAAATAGATTTTATTCAATGAATAATTTGGATTTATTATTATTTTTTAGCATTCTTACTGCAAGTACATTGTGCCACCTCTTACTTATGGGTTAGAATGGAGTGGGTTTCTGTTTCTTATTTATTTGCTATTTGTCATTTAAAAATGTGAAAGTCTCATGCAGGATTACCATAGATTTGCTTTATCCATTTGCTGGTTTTTTTTTTTTTAATTGTACCAATTACCATTTATTGAGACAGGAACTGTGACTGACTATATATCTATTTTTTGTCCATATATATATATGTGATATTTATGTATAATTAGTTATATATTCATTAGTGTATATACACTGTTTTATTGTGCATATATGTTTATTGTTGTTTAGTTGCTAATTTGTATCCAACTCTTTTGTGATCCTAGAGACTGTAGCCTGCCAGGCTCCTCTGTCCATGGGATTTTCCAGGCAAGAATACTGGAGTGGGTTGCCATTTCTATTTGCTTTGATGATCAGAATGAAACCAACCAATAACGTGGATGTTTCCTGTGATAATTGACTGGGAGGCAATGCCTGTGGCTTGCGGCTGCTGCGTGAGAACACTCTGTGGATCTAAGCACATGAGCATCCTTAATGACCAGAAGTACTTTCAGAGGAAGTGGGGCCAGTGTCCTGGGTACCATCTGATTCCCTCTGAGGGGCTCCAACCACTTGCAGACCATTATCTCATTAGTTCTCAAAATATCCCAGGGAGGAAGAAGGGAAGAAAGATGTTAATGGATAATGAAATGTTACAAAGCACTTTACTAATGAAATAATCACTTCCTTTGCCCCCACCCCTAAATCCCTAAGCCCAGATGCAGAAACTGAGCCCGAGGGAGCTGAAATTGCTGGCCCATGATCCCCCGAGAGAGTGAGAGGCAGAAGCAAGACCTGGGGTGGGCTGGGAGTGTGGGGTGAGGGTCGGGGAGCGGGGGCAGTGGGATGGAAGGCTGTTGCCTAGCAAGCTGATGGAGTTGTTTTGTTTTGTTTAAAGGCAACGTGGAGAGAAGGGCCGAATCACTCAAGATAACAGCAAACTTTTATTTTTAAACCAGCACCAGGTGTGAATTGCAGGAAAATCAGAAATGTGCTGAGAAGAGGAGTGGGCACTGGGCCAAGATAAACGTGGTGCCCGGTGCTCGGAAGTGGCACTTGGGGCGCAGCTGGCCTCTTCAGCCAGCTCAGGACTTTCCTGATAAGTACAAGGCAATTTGGGCCACGTCTTTATAGATACACACAGCACCTTTGAAACTGACCTCAATTGGTCTAATTCCTCAGATTTTTAACCCAGGCCTCTGAGGCTATTTTCTTAAAGAACTGCTTTGATCAACTGCTTTCATTTTTAAAGAAGCTGATTTGGTTTGAGTTTCTTCTCTGCTTCAAAAGTAGGAGCCTACATCTTACTGAAAAGTGTTTTGAGAGTCACCTAACAGGGCCCTTCTGGGTCCCTTCATCTGTTATTCAAGGGTCTTCTGCTTGTGGAACGCACGGCTTCCAGCCCTGGTACATCAGCTGGCTCTTCGCCCTTCTTGGAGGCTGTGTGTGTTCCTTTGTTTAGATTTCATGGCCTTCATGCTCTCTTCTCCAGGCTCTATGCAATCTTTCTTTGGAGGGGGTCTCACTACCATACAAATGGCTGGTAAGTGTAGGTCAAAGGAGTGAATCTCTAATTGTAAAACCACATAGAATTTGTGGGAGAAGGGAATTTGACAACATTCTACCAGGCAGCCTATTTGGAAAGGTCAACCCCACCAGGAAAAGGAAGATCATTCTTGAAAAAACACAGGTGCTGTTTCTCTCTTAGAGTCAGCTTACCCAACAAGTTTAAAGTTGCTAATGTGAATGAATACACAGAATTCATTTGTTCATTCATTCATTTAACAGACTCACAAATGAATAAGTAATGGCCCCTAAGCCGCAGGAATTCATTGAAATGTAAATGTAAATTCAATGACTCCAAGGTAGCCGTGATGGAACTGCATGACCTCAAGCTTTAAAAGGACTTTTGCAGAAAACTGAGAAACAGCACACTCCCCAGAGATATCACTTTGCCAACAAAGGTCCGTGTAGTCAAAGCTATGGTTTTTCCAGTAGGCATGTACAGATGTGAGGCTTGGACCATAAATAAGGCTGAGCGCCAAAGAATTGATGTGTTCAAATTGTGATGCTGGAGAAGACTCTTGAGGGCCCTTTGGACAGCAAAGAGATCACCCCAGTCAATCCTAAGGGAAATCAACCTTGAATTGGAAGGACTGATTCTGAAGCTCTAATACTTTGGCCACCTGATGCCAAGAGTCCACTCATTGGAAGAGACTCTGATGCTGGGAAAGACTGAAGGCAAGAGGAGAAGGGGGTGACAGAGGATGAGGGTTGAACGGCATCATCGACTCAAAGGACATGAGTTTGAGCAAGCTCTGGGAGACAGTGAAGGACAGGGAAGCTGGGCACGCTGCAGTCCATGGGGTCACAAAGAGCTGGACATGACTGAGCAACTGAACAACAACAACCAGAGTGAGGATAATAGTCCTGTTGGGGAGGGGAGCTGAGGCCAGCGAAACACTACAAAAAGGCCTTACAGAAGTCCCAGGTGAGATCAGGGAGAGAGCAACAGGCCCGGAGCTTGGAGTGATGGTGACATCCAAGCTCGGTGGCCTAGAGAAGGCCAAGTTGAGAGAGACCTACTTCTGTTTTCTCTGACAGAGAGGATGGTGGAACAGTGCAGAGAAAGGAGCACCGCCAAGTGATGGCGGAGGCTGGGGAGTTTAAGAGAGACCTGCAGCCACTCTGAATTCAGACCTCAGCAATAAATGAACGACGCTCCAAATTACTGGGGCCACTTGAAGATGAGACTCTGCAGTTATAACTGGTTGAAATTAGAAGACTCTTAGAGAAAGGAAGACTTGTTAAGGGAAAAGTGCTGGCTAGGCCGTGTGTTTATTGTTCAGAATGGAGAGAAAGTTGATTTTACAGGCTATGGGCAGGTCAGCGTGTTGTGCATGTTGGACAAGAGTTGGTCAGGGAAGGGGTAATCTGTGAGCGCCTTGAAGACAATGTAGTGAGCGCTGGAACAAGGTGGGAAGAAGGAACTCCCCCCTCCCTCAGCCTCCTCTTTGTCTTCCTCCATTTGCCTTTGATATTCTTGGGCCAAAGTCCTGAGAAGTCAACTGATGAGAAAGAAATGTGGCAGCTAGTATCTCGCTGTCGTTTCCTGAAGTCACTTGATAATTGTGATGCAGACAAGATGCCAAGGGCACCAGCTAACAAGCCCGTCACATGGGGAAAGGGGAGGAATATGCTGGGGATGTTTGGCTGGGAAGATACAGTATTAGCGGCCACTGTGCCTGGTCTCCGTGGGCTGGAAGGGCCGTCAGGCCAGAGCATCTGTCTACTCACTCTCCAGGACTGTGACTTTCCAACTTGCCTGGCTGTTACCTATATTAAGAGGGACATTTTCTAGCTTAACCCAGAATATACAGAAACACACGTATGTAACTGAAATAATCATTCCAGAAAACACCAACACTCTCTTATGTTCAGTTTACTTTGATATTTTCTAGTCTAGTCAAGTCTACTCTCTTTCATAACAAAATGCTTGTTGAGTCTATTAAATTGATTTCCGGACTTATGAAAGGGCTGAAATTCATAGTTTAAAAGTCTGTGTCTTAGGGACTAGATCTGGGACACACAGATGCTAATTACTGCTTCAGGATCACAACTTCTATGGGCGGAGGTGACAAAAGATGATGTTGGTTTCCTCTGGAGCAGTGAATTATTGCTTCTTCCACTATTCAAGCTCAGGATGAATGAAGGCCCGATGAGAGTGATGCAAAGGATTCAAATATCAAACGGAGACTGAATTAACTCAGCCTCAAGGTCCTTTTTGTTTCTAAGATGCTCTGGTTGGATCAGTGGAACTGACTGCTAAGGCATTCCCGACGTTTTAGGCCACATTAGCAGAATCGTGGTGTACATCTCCTGGAAGGTCAAGGAGGCACTGCTCCCTGCTATTCAGACCGCAAATCAGAGTATCAGGAACCAGTCTGGGAACATACGGGGAGATATACTTTTGAAATTATTCACTCATTTGTTCATTTGTTGAACAAATGTTTATGGTATGTCTAGTACAGCCCAAGCACTGAACAAGGCTCTGGGAATGCAAGATTGGACAAAGCCCCAAACTAAAGGAGCTCACTGTATAGTGAGAAAAAGATGGTCATTCAGTATATGTTTTTTGAGTGCCTAGCTATCTGTCAGTCACTGCTTTAGGGGCTGGGGTTGTATCAGTGCAAAAGATACTAAAACAAACAAACAAAATCCCTGCCCTAATGGAATTTAAGATTATACACAAGAAGTATACAAATAATCAATTTATTCTGATTGTGGTAAGTATGTAGAAGCTAGAGAGAGTGTCAGCCAAGTGCAGGAGTTTGGGATGTGTCCCTGAGGAGGTGACATTAAAACCACCACTTGAAGGGTGAGTATTGCTATTTGCAAGGAGAGCAGGAGAGGCAATTGGGAAGGAACATTCCAGACAAAGGAAACAGGAGGCATTTGGAGACATGAAAAAAGTCTAGCCTGCTGGAATGCAGGGTGCAGGGAGGGAACTGACCCCACAAGATCAAGAAGTGGGATTTGATCTTGGGAGCAAGGGGAAGCCATGAGAGAGGTGTAGAGACATGTGTGTGCACGCTCAGTCATGTTTGACTCTGCGGCCCCGTGGACTGTGGCCCACCAGGCTCCTCTGTCCATGGGATTCTCCAGGCAAGAATCCTGGAGTGGGTTGCCATGCCCTCCTCCAGGGGATCTTCTCAGCCCAGGGACTGAACCCGTGTCTCCTGTGTCTCCTGAATTGTAGGTGGATTCTTTACCTGCCGAGCCACCTGGGAACCTTGTAGAGATGCAGATGGACACAAAGATACAGAGAGATCTAGAAGTATAAATGGAGATGGAGAGATGGAGGAATAGAGAGAGAGAGAGATGATGGATTTGAGAGATGTGTGGGATGTGTCAGATGACCAGGTGGGGGATATCCTGGAGGCAGGAGGCAAGGAAGACCCCAGTGCTTCTATCTTGACCAGCTGGTTTGGTGGGGAAGGGAAGGAGTCTTATTCAGGGAGATGAGGAGCGGAGGAGACAGAGCCACGGCTAGGGGAAGATGAGGTCAGTTGGGGACATCTTTGCTCATGGAGCTTCAGCTCCTTAAAATACCACCATCCCACTTGTCTGCTGGGAAGACACCTGCTTCTCCTCCAATACCCATGAAGCCTCGTCTTTGCCAAACAGACACACTCCTCAGTTGGTAGCAGAGTTCTTCCCATGCAGACTCTGCTCACTGCCTCAGCCACACTGCATCACACTTCTCTGTGCTGCCTTTGTCACATATGTTTATTATCTGCCTAAAAGAATAAAAGTATCCATGGGCAGCCTGCCGGCCAGGCGCTGCCTTACACCTGCCGTTTAATCCTCACCACAGCTTTGAGGTTAGTGCTGTCACCTTCCCCAGCTCACTGGGAAACAGGCACCAGCAGGTCAGGTGACTTCCCCAGTGGGCGGGGCACTGGTCCCAGCAGAGCTGGGGTCCGAGCCCAGGTAATCTGCCTTCTGGGTCCATGCTTTTAACCACTGTGTGCACCCTATTTCTCACTGCATTGTAGATCCTTGAAGCTCAGAACCATGCATAGTACTTTTTAAAAAAAGAACAGTTTGAGAACTTAAATCAGCAAAATAAGAAAAATAAACACAATTGCAACTTGTAAACAAAACAAAATGAGCAGTTATCTAGATCTTTTTCTGCTACAAATTCCAGGAGTTTTGTTTGAAAATCAAAATGTAACTACCATCATGGAGGCTTCCCTAGTGGTTCAGCCGTAAAGAATCTGTCTGCAACTCAGGAGCCTCAGGAGGCGCAGATTCGATCCCTGGGTCTAAAAGATCCCCTGGAGATGGACATGGCAACCCCCTCCTGTGTTCTTGTCTGGAGAATCCCATGGACAGTGGAGCCTGGCAGGCTACAATCCACAGACTTGCAAAGAGTCTGACACGATCGAAGTGACTTAGAATGCACTCACGCACCATCACCAAATTCTTGAGTTAGATCTGATCCTTGTTGTTGTTCAGCTGCTAAGTCATGTCTGACTGTTTGCAATCCCATGGACTATAGCACACCAGAATCCTCTGTCCTCCACTATCTCCTGGAATTTGCTCAAACTTATGTCCATTGAGCCAGTGATGCCATCCAACCATTTCATCCTCTGCCTCCCCCTTTTCCTTTTGCCTTCAATCTTCCTCAGCATCAGGGTCTTTTCCAGTGAGCTGGTTCTTCTCAACAGGTGGCCAATGTATTGAAGCTTCAGCTTCAGTATCACTCTTTCCAGTGAATATTCAGGGTTGATTTCCTTTAGGGTTGACTGGGTTGATCTCCTTGCAGTTCAAAGAACTCTCAAGAGTCTTCTCCAGCACCACAGTGCAAAAGCATCAATTCTTCGGCACTCAGCCTTCTTTGTGATCCAACTCTCACACCTGTACATGACTACTGGAAGAATCATAGCTTTAACTATATGGACCTTTGTTAGTAAAGTGATGTCTCTGCTTTTTAATATGCTGTCTAGGTGTGTCATAGCTTTCCTTCCAAGGAGCAAGTATCTTCTAATTTCATGGCTGCCGTCACCATCTGCAGTGATTTTGGACCCCAAGAAAAGAAAATCTGTCACTACTTCCACTTTTTCCCCTTCTATTTGCCATGAAGTGGTGGGACTAGATGCCATGATCTTCATTTTTTGAATGTTGAGTTTTAAATCAGCTTTTTCACTCTCTTCTTTTGCCCACATCAAGAGGCTTTTTACTTCCTCTTCACTTTCTGCTATTAGAGTGGTGGTATCATCTGCATATCTGAGATTGTTGACATTTCTCCTGGCAATCTTGATTCCAGCTTGTAATTCATCCAGCCCGGCATTTTGCATAATGTACTCTACATTGAAGTTAAATAAGCAAGGCGATGATACACAGCCTTGTGGTACTCCTTTCCCAACTTTGAACCAGTTCATTCTTCCATGTTTAGTTCTAACTCTTGCTTCTTGGCCTGCATACAGGTTTCTCAAGAGACAGGTAAGGTGGTCTGATATTTCTATCTCTTTAAGTATTTTCCACTGTTTGTTGTGATCCACACATTCAAAGGCTTTAGTGTAGTCAATGAAGCAAAAGTAGATTTTCTGGAATTCCCTTGCTTTTCCTATGATCTGATGGATATTGGAAATTTAATCTCTGGTTCCTTTGCCTTTTCTAAATCCAGCTTGTACTTCTGGAATTTCTTGGTTCAGGTACTGCTGCAGCCTAGCTTGAAGGATTTTGAGCATTACCTTGCTAGCATGTGAAATGAGCACAATTATATGGTAGTTTGACCATTCACTGGCATTTTCCTTCTTTGGGAATCTGGTCCCACCCCCTAGTTTTAAAGATGAGGAGACAGTGGCACCCATTCAGGGTGAAATGCCCAAGGTTGAGTATGCAGCAATGCTGAAGGGCAGGGCCAGGTGCCACCTGCTTCTAATCATGATTCCAATGCCCTTGAGTGAGTGGCACTGGCCAGGGGCAGGGGGCTCCTCAGGTGGGCATTCCACTCTGCCTGGAAACTGCCCTCATCCTGGGGTCCCTTCTTATCCTCTGTGAACCTTGTACTGCAGGCATGTGAGCACTGGAACACAATCTACATCAGGTGGGGATCCTTGCTTTTGTTTTTTGATGTGGAGCATTTTTAAAGGCTTTTTGAATTTGTTACAATGTTGCTTCTTTTTCATGTTTTGGTTTTCTGGCCATGAGGCATGTGGGATCTTAGCTCCCCGACCAGGGATCAAACCTGTACTCCCTGTATGGAAAGGCAAAATTTCAGGCACTGGTCCACTAGGGAAGGCCCTGGGCGGTCCTTGCTTTGTCCTTGCTTTATCCCAGTAACTGAAATCAGCCTGTTGCATCAGTCTAAGTCTTGGATGAACCACTGATCTTTCTGGACGTATTGTAAGCTTTCCTGACTCCAGAGCTTTAAATAGGAATCATGCTTTAAATAAAGTGAAGTGATGTTACCGAGTTATGTCCAACTCTTTTGCAACCCCGTGGACTGTAGCCCACCAGGCTCCTCTGTCCATGGAATTCTCCAGGCAAGAATATAGGAGTGGGTAGTCATTCTTTTATCCAGGGGATCTTCCTGACCAAGGGATAGAACCTGAGAGTTATGCTTGTGGGGGGGAACCTCTTAATTCTTTCCAACACTCCCAAACCTATCTCATTCTTTAAGTTCAAGTTAAAATTTACTTTTGTGAAATTTTTCTGAAATGCTCCCTTCCCTTCCTCTGAATTCCTCCTGTGTCTCTCTGTATTTTTTATTGTTGTTTGGTGGTGAGAACATTTAAGATCTAGTCTCTTACTAACAATTTTTAAAAGATCTTCCTACTGCCCAGCAAGCACCTGAACCATCAGAAGCCCTTAAAAGGCTTTGCTAGCGTGAGTCAGTGACATGACAACATTTTCCACATGTTTTAAGAGAGGTTGGGATTGCTAATGTAACCCTAAAAGTAGGGGGTCAGCAAAATTTCTCTTTAAAGAGACAGAGAGTAAATATCTTAGGCTTTGCGGGCTGTGAGGTTTCTGTAGCAGCCACTCAACTCTGCCGTATGGTGTGGAAGCAGCCATGGAAAATATGAAGACGAATGCATATATTGCAATAAAACTTTTATCTGTGGACATTGATGTTTAAATTTCATAAAATTTTCCCGTGTCATAAAATACTACTTAAAAGTTTCTTAAGCAACTGTTTAAAAAATGTTAAAACCGTTCCTGGAGCCAGTGGTAGAAGTGAGTTTTGACTCCATGGAGTTCATGTTGGTCTCACTGCCCTCAATAGAAAGGAGCTGCTACTCGTGTCCTGGGAAGCTGCTCTCATGGACCATTTCCAAGAAGATCTCTGAGGATTATCCGGGGCCGGGGGGTGGGGGGGTGGGGGTGGCGGTGGGGGATGCAGAGGAGACCCCTGCTGGGGGACTGGGGCAGGAGGTGGGATGCAAGATGACCTCTGAAAGCCCTTTCCTCTTCTCTACGAAATTCTTAGCAGCAGCTTCCTGGGCTTTGAAGTAAAACCACAGGAGCCTAACTGATTGGAGGGAAGGTCATTCTGAATTAGTGGAAAGGTCTGAGTTATAAAACAGTTTATAAGGAATGATGTCTCATTGCATTCAAGGACATTCAGCAATCAAACGAACACTTAACAAAGGGCTGTCAATAATCCATTTGAATTGCACTTTGTATGTTTCAAAGTGCCTTCCAGTACATTATCTCCATTGATCTAGCCAGGAACCCTAGGAGACGGACAACCCCATTTTACAGGCGAGGTCAGATGGCTCTGAGATGTTTCAGATCCAGGTCTGTATGGCTCTTTATAGCCTCCATCAGCCTGTTGTTGGAGACATAAAAGTGACAAAAAACTATATATCGAGAGTGTGGACATCTAGGTGGCTTCCATGTTCTAGCTATTGTAAATAGTCCTGCAGTGAACAATGGGATACATGTGTCTCTTTCAACTCTGGTTTCCTCAGGGTATATGCCTAGGAGTGGGATTGCTGGGTCATATGGTGGTTTTATTCCCAGTTTTTAAGTCTTCCATAGTGGCTGTATGAATTTACATTCCCACCAACAGTGCAAGAGCATTCCCTTTTCTCCACACCTTCTTCAGCGTTTACTGTTTGCAGACTTTTTGATGAGGGCCATTCTGACCAGTGTGAGGTGATACCTCATTATGGTTTTGATTTGCATTTCTCTAATAATGAGTGATGTTGAGCATCTTTTCATTTTGTTAGCCATCTGTATGTCTTCTTTGGAGAAATGTCTGTTTAGGTCTTTTTCCCACTTTTTTTTTTTTTCCACAACTTGTGGGCCAAACTTAGCATGCCACCTGTTATTTTTTATTTATTTATTTTTTAATTTTATTTTTACTTTATTTTACTTTACAATACTGTATTGGTTTTGCCATACATTGACATGAATCTGCCACAGGTGTATACCAGCTCCCAATCCTGAATCCCCCTCCCACCTCCCACCCCATATCATCTCTCTGGATCATCCCTGTGCATGGATGGCTAACAAACACATGAAAAGATGCTCAACATCACTCATTATCAGAGAAATGCAAATCAAAACCACAATGAGGTACCATTTCACACCAGTCAGAATGGCTGCGATCCAAAAGTCTACAAGCAATAAATGCTGGAGAGGATGTGGAGAAAAGGGAACCCTCTTACACCGTTGGTGGGAATGCAAACTAGTCCAGCCACTATGGAAAACAGTGTGGAGATTGCTTAAAAAATTGCAAATAGAACTGCCTTATGACCGAGCAATCCCACTGCTGGGCATACAAACCGAGGAAACCAGAATTGAAAGAGACACATGTACCCCAATGTTCATCGCAGCACTGTTTATAATAGCCAGGACACGGAAACAACCTAGATGTCCATCAGCAGATGAATGGATAAGAAAGCTGTGGTACATATACACAATGGAGTATTACTCAGCCATTAAAAAGAATACATTTGAATCAGTTCTAATGAGGTGGATGAAACTGGAGCCTATTATACAGAGTGAAGTAAGCCAGAAAGAAAAACACCAATACAGTATACTGACACATATATATGGAATTTAGAAAGATGGTAATGCTGACCCTGTGTGCGAGACAGCAAAAGAGACACAGATGTGTAGAGCGGACTTTTCCCACTTTTTGATTAAGTTGTTTGTTTTCCTGACATTGCGCTGTATGAGTTGCTTGTATATTTTGAAAATTAATCCTTTGCCAGTTGCTTCATTTGCTACTATTTTCTCCTTGGGTTGAAAAGGATTGTCTTTTCACCTTGGTTATAGTTTCCTTTGCTGTGCAAAAGCTTTTATGGAGTTGTAAGAATCTCCTGTCTATTTGTGTGAAGAATAAACATTCCTAACTCATGCTTGATTTTAATCCCTGAGAATCTGCTAGAAGCATGGCTGTATACCCGGATAAGCGCACAGAGTCCATTCAGCTCTGCTAATAAAACATCGCAAGAGTTCATCAAATGCTGACAAGCTAAAGACCTGGTCTTCACCTTCTCCCTTAGATCAGGATGAAAGAGGCGTTTCCGCTCTGTGACCTCACATGGGGAGGTGAAGTTTGGCCTCATAGGTGACATAGGGTATATATCCTTCCCAAGTCTGAAGGGTCAGAAATGCGTTTTGAATTAGAAAGATTTCTTCCTTCTGGTAAATTAGTAATTTAGAGCAGTTGGGGGAGCATCTCTGACACAGGAGGAAATCTAATCCTGTTCTAGAAGGTGGAGGGGGGCGCTAGCGGGCAGAGGGGAGGGACAAAAACACAGCTAGCCAGCAAGCCCTGGCGATTTAGGGGGTGAATCTGCATTTCCCTCCTCAACTTGGGGCTCTCATCAGCATTTTCCTGCCAAATTAGGCTTTGGCAAAGCTAAGGGTGCCTTGGCAAACTTTTTAAATTTCCCAAGAGCAAGTTCCTGGTTCTTAATTAGGCCTTTTATTCCTAGATGTCTATATTTAACTGTGCTCTGTGCGCACTGACCCCTTTTAGATACTGCCAAGAACTTGAGAGATGTGGCCGTTGCGTCTAGACAGGCCAGTTATCCAGATAACTAAGTTCCCCAAACCCGATTCTTAAAGTAAGACACTGTGAGGAAACGGACCTTGTCCAATGATTCCTTGGCGAATTCGTTAGTTCTGTGCATGCCCTCACTTTTCCCAAGGGAGGCACTTCACCTGCAGAGGTATACAGGCCTGCTCTACCAAGGTTTCAGCAGTGAACTTGGCAGATGGAGGCAAGATGGAAAACAAGGATGTGAAAAAGAGGCCTAGAGGAAGGCTCTCAGCTGCGCAGGAGGAGGCTGCAAGAAGGATCATTCCACTCATGTTAGGAAAAGAGAAAAATTGAAAATAGCCTGAGCATCTATCACGGGAGAAGTGACTCTATCCATGGAAGTACATTTATTCATACAAGGGAGTCCAATTCAGGGGTGTGAAAATGAATGCCGTAGAGTTACGTGTGTAGATGTGGGTAGATCTCAAAAAAGTACTGCAGAGTACAAAAAGCAACTTGCTTTATGAAATACCTGCTGTATGAAAACATTTGTAAAAATTTAAAGCATCAATGACAATTGTTATTGTGTATTATTTGTGAATAGCTTATACGTACATGCATGCTCAGTTGTGTCCGAGTCTTTGCAGTCCCATGGGCTGTAACCCTCCAGTCTCCTCTGTCCATGGAATTTTCTAGGCAAGAATACTGGAAAGGGTTGCCCTTTCCTACTCTTGGGGGTCTTCCTCACCCAGGGATAGAACCCATGTCTCTGGCGTCTCCTGACCAGCATTTTAAAAAATCCGTAGTATAACAAATTAAAAAAACAAACAAACAAAAAACAACCAACAGATCCATTTTTTTTTTTTTCTTTTTAAAGGAAAGAGAGAAAATGCATGATAAGGCCATATGCTAAGTCAGGAGATTGGAACTCAGGAAGGGGATAAGGGGGTCAGTCTGGGCAGGCTCAAGGCTGTAGAGTTTGCTTTCTCAGCTGGGTGGTAAATTCATGGGGAGTTCCCATGGTATTATCAGCTACACTCTTTAGTGTTCCTGGAATCATTCATAAAGATGCGGGAGTCTCAAAGGAAAGCTGGGGCTACTGTTTGTTGGGGATGAGTTGGGGAGACAGGAAACGTGTCAGGAGAGGACAGTCTATGACTTCTCTTCTCACTGAGCTGTGGTCAAGTACGTGAACAGAGGAGGCTGGTGGGCTATAGTCCTTTGGGTCACAAAGAATCAGACATGACTGAAGCAACTTAGCACGCACACATGCACCCCTTCAGGGAAACAACAGCGTTTGTGGGAAGCTCTGATGGAAGTGCAGAGAATAAGATTCTGGAGCCAGTTCTGCCCCTCTTATGAGCTAAGGGACGGGCTGTGAGCTCTTGCCTATGGCAGGTCCCTCCTTTGAAGTGGATCTTGTCAATTCTAGCTGTCTTTGGCTGGTGAAAACCATCTCTGGAGCCCTGTGAGGCAGCTTTGTCTGGTGAAAACCATCTCTGGAGCCCTGTGAGGCAGCTTTGTTGGGGAGTTGATCCCACTGATAATGGCGGATGGAGATAAAGTGTGGGGGTGGGGGGGAAGTGGGCTTATAAATACTGGATGGAGCTGAGTTAATAATTTGCTTACATAACCCTTTGTGCCTTGCAAACGACCCTGAGGAATAATTACATGAATCATGAGAGGGTTGGTTTTTTTTTTTTTTTTTTTGGTTTCTTTTATTTTACTTTGTTTCTACTTTTATTTTAGAGAATTTTAAACACACATAATATTAGATACTACTACCCTAGCTACTATCTATTCATCACCTCCTTTGTACAAACAAAAGATTTGATTTAGGTCATAGGTATGGTGTAGTGGTTTTCCCTACTTTCTTCAATTTAAGCCTGAATTTTGCATTAAGGAGCTCATGATCTGAGCCACAGTCAATTCCAGGTCTTATTTTTGCTGACTGTATAGAGAACTTCTCCATCTCCAGCTGCAGTCCATGGGGTGGCAAGAGTCAGACACAATTTAGCAAGTGAACAACAGTAATAGCAGCAACACCCCAGCTACTACCCAACATCTAAAGCCTTAAACTTATGGTCAAACTTGCCCCAACTATCTACTGACCCCTTTGGAAATGAATCTCAGACAAAAGACCAGGTATTAGTCAGAGTTCTCTAGAGAAACAGCACCAAGAAGGAATCTGTGTCTGGTATCTTTACCTGTCTATGTGTCTGCTTATCCTCTGTGCTGTGCTCACTTGCTCTGTCTTGTCTGACTCTTTGTGACCCCATGAACTGTAGCCCGCCAGGCTCCTCTGTCCCTGGGATTCTCCTGGAGTGGTAGCCTTTCCCTTCTCCAGGGGATCTTCCCAACCCAGGGATCGAACCCAGGTCATCTGGATTGCAGGTGGATTCTTTACCATCTGAGCCATCAGGGAGGCCCACCTATAATCTATCTGGATTTATTTTAAGAAATTGGCTCATCCAGTTGTTGGAGCCGGAACTTTAGGTAAGAGCTGACACTGCAATCTTGAATCTAAAGTCTGCAGGCTGTAAACTCAGGCAGGGTTTCTTCTATTAGAGCCTTGAGGCAGAATTTCTTCTTCTGGAAATCTCAGTATTTGGTTTTAAGGGTGTCGACTGATTAGATCAGGCCCACTCACATTACAGAGGGCAATCAGCTTTACTCAAAATCTACTAATTGAAATGTTGATCACCTGTAAAGAATTACTTTCACAGCAACATCTAGACTGATATTTGACCAGACTACTGGGCACCATAACCTAGCTAAATTGACACATAAAATTTACTATCACAAACTTTTTTATTAATAACGATTTCAGTATGTGTATCAAAAATAAGAACTCTATGTTTTAAACAAGATATTGGGTCCCAGGTGGCACTAGTTTTAAAGAATCTGCCTCCCAATGCAGGAGACTCAGGTTCGATCCCTAGGTCGGGAAGATCCCCAGAGAAGGGCATGGCAACCTACTCTAGTAGTCTTGCTTGGAAAATCCCAGACAGAGAAGCCTTGTGGGCTACAGTCTATGGGGTCACAAAGAGTTGGACACGACTAAATTGACTTAGCGTGCGTGCATGCAAGGAAGGTCCACACCTTGTGACTGGTTAAATATGTGTTTTATATCTCTTAATCTACATGGTTTCCTGACATTTCTCTCTCTTCCTTACAGTTAATTTTTAAAAAATATTGCTTGTCCCATGGAAGCTCTCACAGTCTGGATTTTGCTGGTGACGTTCTCTCAGTGCCATTAATTATGTTCTTCTATCCTGTGTGTGTGTGTGTGTGTGTGTGTGTGTTTTGTAAGCTGGTAGTTAAATTTAGAGGCTCCAGCAGCCATTTAAAGAGATATCAATTTGCATAATTTTGAGAGGTCACTGAAGAATTCTATATCACCCATTCTGCAAACAAACAAAACAAACAAAAGCAACATGCCTCTCCTATTAGCTTGCTGAGACCTAAAATGGCACGGCTAGAAATGATTTTGTTTTAATTCCCAATTAAAATGCAAATATTCCTAGAGAAAGGAAAACTTATCAGATCTTTATTCTTGGGTATGAATGCCTTTATGAAGTCCTTTTCTGAGCCAGTTTCTGAATGTGGGGGAGGGGAGAGGGATATGGGTGAAAAGAATACATGGGCAGTGGTGTACATTTCATATTCAGGGACATGGGGTCACTATAAGGACAGAATCAGTTACCATGGGGCTCATCCTGAGAGCCCCTCAGCTGTGAGGCATCTCCTCTGCTATGGATACCCTATTCAGTGTTTTCAAGCAATTATTTTGTTTCATGCTTATATCAATCCTGGGAAGTGAGTAGAACTGTTGGCCCTTTTAAAGATAAAAACACTGAGGCTCAGCCAGGCTCAAGTAACTGGTTAAAGGTCATGTGGCTCATAAAAGCAGCCACGAGGATTCCTGCTGGCATGCCTGGCCCCTCTGCTCTTCCACTCACCCATAGCTGCTGCCCACATCCTCTTTTGCTTTGAGCTTTGGGCAGATTTGACACAAGAGATGAGAAGTGGTACCCACCATGGGTGCTCCCCTATCTCCGTGTGACTTGTTCCTGGACACATTCTGGGGCTTGTGCCCAGAGCTAGGTTGTCTCAGAGGGGAGTCAGGGATCTGCCATTGGCCTCTGAGTAACAGGCCTGTGTATTTTTTTTTTTTTTTTTGGCCCTTTCCTGGGAAAGAAGGGAATGCTATCTCTGGAAACCCAGCCTGCTGATTAGATAGAAAAGATGTTTATGACTTCCAGGGTGCTCCCTGGAGTCAGTCATATTCTGAAAAACAAATTGTTTATTGCATGAATGAAATTGTAAGACTAAAAGAAGGCAGCCCCCAGAATTCCATTACCCCAACAAAATCAACTGCCTCCACTTTTTCTTCTTTTTTTTGCGTTCTTTGTCAGCCCCTGGCTGGAGGCACGTGCTGTTTGGTTCCTCTCTGAGCATAAAACAGTTGGAGGGAAGTGGGGAGAGACAAATCTGCCCCTCTCCCTCCTCCGATGCCCAGACAAGTTGCTCAACCTGAAACATTAACCTGCAAGGCTCTGCATCGCAAGGGCCAAAGAGAGGGCCCAGCAGAGCCTTATTAACTTACAGCTTCCTCCTTTTCTTCTGCTGGTCTCTACAAGAACACAGCCATGAACCTTCCTAAGGTAGCTCTTTCTTTTAAAACCAGAAGAGGCAGATCAAAACTAGCAAAGGTAAATGAGAACAAGAAGGCAAGTGCCAAGCAGTTCTGATTTTCCTTCACACAGACATCACATCTAGCTGCAGTTCTTATTCCTGAGTAACTAAAGCCTCGTTATTTAGAAAAATGTATATATATAGATATATATATATATATATTTTTTACTTTACAATATTTTATTGGTTTTGCCTTTTGTGGGCAATTTCAACATTCTAAGACAAAAGGAAGTGCATGGAACCAGTTGCACCTGGGACAATTGTCAGCTGTTTATTCGTATTATAGCTATTCAATGCCCACCCGACATTGACCACTGCTAACCTTGATCAGTTTTGTGCATATTTCAAGAGTTTTGCTAGGCACAATCCCAGGCTTTAGCCAGCCAAGGGAACATGGAGTTCATTTACTCTCAGGACCTATGTACTGTAAAACCTTTGAGACATCCTTAAGGAAAAATGCAACAAGAAAATGAAAGTTAAGTTTTTGAAAGAAGTCATTTGTCTTTAGCTGAATTCATCTGAGTATGATACGGGTTGCTGCAGACATAAAAATGTCTGGAGTCTGGCTTCAGGGTTTAGAATGATAAAATATTCATGGCGTATAATTTTGCATAATTTGTTTAGCTACCAAGACATAATTTAGTTATTTGGTGGATGAATCCTTCAGAAGGCCTAAAGAAGAGAAAACGGACTTCAGGAAGCTAACTCCAGCTTCGATACAAATATAGATAAGGTGAACATGTCCTGTAGCGCCCTGTGTACTCAATACACACACACACACACACACCCCACCTATGTACGTCTACGTGTATGAGTCTTCCTACTGATCCTCAGCGCTGTTTAATCAGGCATTTTATGTGTATAGTCACCTAGTTCTACACTGCATCTGATTGCCTATAAATCCGAAGGGAAGAGCTACAGAACTAGTCTTCGATTTCAGTAAGGTGCATTTAGATTATAAAGTCCCTTGATTATAAAGCCAGCGTGGAAACAAACGTGATAATTGATTTCTTCAGAGCACTACAAATCAACCTCTGTATCAAGCGCTGTGCTGAGCGCTGATCATCATAACTGTCAGAAGTGGTCCCTGCTACCTGGGGAGCTCACAGCCTAGCTGAGACAAGATAGGTAAACAGGAACAAGCGGAGAACAAGCAGCTTGCAGGCATTGCTTAAGCAACTATCACGTAAGGAGTGCAGAGCCCTCACCCCAAGATGCAGAGGAAAGGCAGTGCGAGAAGATGACTGTTCTCTGGACCCTCGTTGCCCTGCCCAGGCCACGCTCCCATGCTGTGCCAGGGGTGCCCCATCTCTGTGTCTGTGGTCTAGACCCTTTCAACCTACAGTGCAGAGTTATGGTGAGGAGCAAATGAGGTTGTACATGTAAAAGTACTTACAGTCAGCTTGGCATATACTTCGTCCTCAGTAACTGTTAGCTGTGCTAGGATAAAGCTTTTAAGGTAACTGCAATGATTTGTAATATGTCTATATACATGTATATACAGTGACATGTGTATACACATGTTTGTAAGAGAATGTTGTGTGATCTAATGATCTTGGCTGTTGCTGTGACAATTACTGGTTTGTATCCCTTGCAACGAGAAAAAAAAAAACAAAACGAAAAAGCAAGAGAGTTCCAGAAAAACATCTATTTCTGCTTTATTGACTATGCCAAAGCCTTTGACTGTGTGGATCACAAGAAACTGTGGAAAATTCTGAAAGAGATGGGAATACCAGACCACCTGACCTGCCTCTTGAGAAACCTATATGCAGGTTAGGAAGCAACAGTTAGAACTGGACATGGAACAACAGACTGGTTCCAAATAGGAAAAGGAGTATGTCAAGGCTGTATATTGTCACCCTGCTTATTTAACTTCTATGCAGAGGACATCATGAGAAACGCTGGGCTGGAGGAAGCACAATCTGGAGTCAAGATTGCTAAGAGAAATATCAATAACCTCAGATATGCAGATGACACCACCCTTATGGCAGAAAGTGAAGAGGAACTAAAAAGCCTCTTGATGAAAGTGAAAGAGGAGAGTGAAAAAGTTGGCTTAAAGCTCAACATTCAGAAAATGAAGATCATGGCATCTGGTCCCATCACTTCATGGGAAATAGATGGGGAAACAGTGGAAACAGTGTCAGAGTTTATTTTTGGGGGCTCCAAAATCACTGCAGATGGTGACTGCAGCCATGAAATTAAAAGACACTTACTTCTTGGAAGAAAAGTTATGACCAACCTAGATAGCATATTGCAAAGCAGAGACATTACTTTGCCAACAAAGGTCTGTCTAGTCAAGGCTATAGTTTTTCTAGTAGTCATGTATGGATGTGAGAGTTGGACTGTGAAGAAAGCTGAGCACCAAAGAATTGATACTTTTGAATTGTGGTGTTGGAGAAGACTCTTGAGAGTCCCTTGGACTGCAAGGAGATCCAACCAGTCCATTCTGAAGGAGATCAGTCCTGGGGGTTCATTGGAAGGACTGATGCTGAAGCTGAAACTCCAGTACTTTGGCCACCTCATGCGAAGAGCTGACTCATTGGAAAAGACTCTGATGCTGGGAGGGATTGGGGGCAGGAAGAGAAGGGGATGACAGAGGATGAGATGGCTGGATGGCATCACCGACTCGATGGGTGTGAGTCTGAGTGAACTCTGGGAGTTGGTGATGGACAGGGAGGCCTGGCATGTTGCGATTCATGGGGTCACAAAGAGTTGGACACGACTGAGCGACTGAACTGAACTCAACTGATCCCTCTCAACGCTGTAG
This sequence comes from Oryx dammah, assembly GCF_014754425.2. Taxonomy (NCBI): domain Eukaryota; kingdom Metazoa; phylum Chordata; class Mammalia; order Artiodactyla; family Bovidae; genus Oryx; species Oryx dammah. The sequence goes on from NW_024070196.1 coordinate 5,565,430, forward strand.
ACCCCTGCTCCCCAACAGAGCAAGCTGCAGTAGCCAATCCCAAGGGCTTGTCTGTAACCCCACAGCCTGCTGTTTGTAGGATTCTGTTCTAAAGGGGAAGGTCAGGGGCTGGGTGTATTTGTGACTGTGTGTCCCAACCTGAGCACAGCAGTGTCTGGGATGTGGACAATGCCCAAGAATTATTTTTTGAATGAATGGATGCACTGAGTTGTGTACGGTTTCTTACAGGAGCAGAATTTTTGACAGAGAATGGAAGAAAATGTAGGATTGGGTTTGCAGAGGTAAGTGGCAAAGCTGGTCCTGCCTTCGGGAACAGCATGAAGAGACCGAGGAACAGAGTATGCGTGGGATCAGGAATTGGAACCTGCATGTCCTGTGCTGTTGGAATTGTTTTCTCTGCACATGAGTCACTTAAACCCACACACCCAGAGTGCCTGACTGGAGAAGATAGCTGTCCTATTAGAGTGTTGAAAGCAGGGCGGTAAAAATAGATACGGGAAAAAGCACAAAGGAGGAACAGTAAAAACAAAACTTCCACGTGTAAGCAAAATAGCTTTGATTGCAAAATGACGACCATAAAATTGTAATTCCATATGAATTTTAAAACTAACCTTTTACAGATTATAGCCATAATACATATTCATTGCAGCAGATTTGAGATGTGCAGAAAAGCAGACAAAAAATAAAAATTAGCCATAATTCCACCACCTAAAATAACCACACTGATGTAGTTAAACCTCTAGGTTGTTTTTTTTTGGCCTGTGCACATGTACATTAGTGAATATAAAATTTTGCATCTTTATCCATTTGTCATCAGGATTAGCCTGGTCTCACCCCTCATCCTGTGTTTAGTTCTCATCCCTAGGATCCTGGGATTACAGACAGTTGATTACAGCAAGGCCCTGAGAGCAGTCAGGAACATGTCTGCTCCCTGCTGGCCCTTTAGTGGCTGGAGCAGGCGTCTTCCTGCCGGGAGAGGCTCTGGGCGCGGTCAGCCACAGGTTCTAGATGGACCCTGACTAGCGTCCTGTTGTGGATCCTGAGGGATCCACAGTTCTATGGCCGGGGCTCGCGGGGACTCATCTTGCTCTGTCTGCCTACCTCTCTCTGGCTTCTGGGCTCAATGTTGCACTTGGTGGATTCATGGAACCTCTTCAAGGTTGTGACGACTCAGGGTCTGGACTTGGTGGATGGATTCTGTATATGTGTGTGTACAAGCAGGCTTGTGGACTCAGTGTTCATTCTTATCTGCCCCTGGCCTGGAGTGTACAGGTATTAATAGATTGAAGGTACCTACCCCCACCCCTTTCCTGCACAGGCTCCCCTCCTAGCCCACCAGAGATCAGACAGAGATAAGACAAGGACTCCATCTTAGGACCAGAGTTCAAAAGGGTGGACTGATTTCGGAAACAAGTGTGCATCCCAGATCTCACAGCTGCAATGCCCAGCTTGGACAAGTGGTTCTGCTTCTTTGCTCCAAATCTCTGTGTGGTGGGATCCAGCTCCTGACTGATCACAGGGCTGAGGTCACAGTTTGTCCCGAATCTGGGCCAAGACCGAGCCTAGGGTGGATGCCTCAGTGAGAGTCAAAGCACTGCAGGGCGGAGGGGAGAGTTCAGCACAGAGAGGCAGCCTACCCCCAGCAAGAAGAGGTTTCGGAAATCACAATCCATCTTCCCACCCACGGTGAGGCTCCCTTGTCTAAATCTCTTGGTGGAATTTCATGCAGCCTCTACTTGGACATGAGCAGGGATGAGGAGCTCATTCATTCACTCACCGCTCAGAGTTATGGGACATTTTTTCATGTTAAACTGAAAGGTGTTTTGGGAACCATCCATCCAGACCCCCTAGTTCTGCCCTTGGAGTTGTTGTTTCACGGCTCAGGCATGTTCAACTCTTTTGCAATCCAAGGACTGTAGCCTTCCAGTCTCCTTTGTCCACGGGATTTCCCAGGCAAGAACAGTGGAGTGGGTTTCTGCCCCGGGAGTGGCTGGCGGTGAACCTGGCTGGTCCCAGTGGACATCTGGGCAGACAGTAGCTCCCTTCCTCCTCCTAGGCCAGGAGCAAGACATCTGCCCACCTCTGAGTACCAGCCTGGCAGAGAAGCGGGGCTGGGACAGATCCATCCAGGAACACCGTAACCGTTACCAGCTCTGGTCACAGTTGAGGTGTGGAGTTTGCTTTATGGTGAGCAGAGGCAGGTATGGGATAAAGCCGTGGGCCAGGAGCTGGGCAGGACCAGAGAGCTGGAACACATTCACCCACTGGATGGCCTTGGCCCCACTGGAAGAGGCACCTCCTGAAATCAGGGGTGACTCTCTTCTGCATCAGGTCTAGTAGTTGGTTCTTTTTGTAATAAACCATGATTAAGAAATTTCAAGACTCCAGGAGACTTGCATGGAACAGACTTTCTGCTCCTTTATTCTCTGAGCAAAACAACAGAATATTTTATTTGTTTCAGCCCTCTGCTTATGAATTAATTTTTTCCCATAGGTCTCAGCAAATGTTAACCCCTCCTCTTCTTTTTGGGAGGTGGACACATAGGCTCAGGTCATTCTGGGACATTGGCTTCAAAGTATCTGACTGCCTTTATCTTCTTTAGGGCAGGAATAATTGGTGGGTGTGGCATTTGATCACAAGCCATTACTTCAATTAAGGGTTTCCTGGGCAGGTCACTTCTTGTTCTTCTATAACAGCATTAAAAAGCGAGCAATTTTCCAACTGTGATTTCTCACATCAAATTTGTAAGCACAATATAGACCATTTATTACAGTAAAATAAAATTTAGCCCCTAGAGATAGTGCCTACAAATTTTGGTGTGGCTCTAGAATAGTAGTTAAAAGTTCTGATCAGTTCTTTCCATCTTTTTCCAAGAAAAAATGAAAATGTATGCTATCAAGGGAGTGTCAGGACCACTTTGAATAATTGATCACAGACTTCCTGGAATGCTATCAAAATCTGACTGCAGATGGCATCAACTTAGAAGCTATCCTGTCTAGCATAAGAAAGGACAGTTCCCAGCTAACAGAAAAAAAGGGCTAATTCTATTAAAAGTCAGTGGGTTGATTTTATGACAGTGGCAATAAGGAGGTCTCCAGGCTTTGCAGCAGGAATCAAAATATCTAACTTGGCTGTCAAGGAAGATCTCCTTAAATACATATCAGAGAACTGGAAGCAGAGACCATGTATGAGGTGTTAGGCCACTTGTTAGCTGCTGTAACAAAGAAACTCCCAAATACAGTGGTTTAAACAACATGGATGTTAATATTCTATATCCTGTTTGGCATGATGGTTACATGTGGATATACAAATGCCAAAACTCAGTGAAGAGAACCCCTAATTTCTGTGCATTTGGGGGGCATTAATTATACCTATATAAGGTGTAATACCAGATCACCTTACCTGTCTCCTGAGAAACCTATATGCAGGTCAAGGAGCAACAGTTAGAACCAAATATGAAACAACTGACTGGTTCCAAATTGGGAAAGGAATATGGCAAGACTGTATATTGTCACCCTGCTTATTTAGCTTCTATGCAGAGTACATTATGTGAAATGCCAAGCTGCATGAATCACAAACTGGAATCAAGTCTGCTGGGAGAAATATCAACAACCTCAGATATGCAGATGATACCACTCTAATGGCAGGAAGTGAAGAGGAACTTAAGACCCTCTTGATGAGGGTGAAGGAGGAGAGTGAAAAAACTGGTTTAAAACTCAACGTTCAAAAAACTAAGATCATGACATCTGGTCCCATAACTTAATGCCAAATAGAAGGGGGAAATACTAGAAGCAGTGACAGATTTTCTTTTCTTGGGCTCCAAAATCACTGCAGACAGTGACTATCATCACAAAATTAAAAGATGCTTGCTTGTGGCTCAGACAGAAAAAAAATCTGCCTGCAATACAGGGGACTCAGGTTCAATCCCTGAGTTGGGAAGATCCCCTGGAGAAGGAATGGCTATGCACTCCAATAATCTTGCTTGGAGAATTCCATGGACAGAGCAGCCTGGCAGGCTACAGTCCATGGGGTCGCAGAGTCAGACTGAGGGGCTAACACACTTTGCTCCTTGGAAGAAAAGCGAAGACAAACCTAGACAGCATATTTAAAAGCAAAAACATCAGTTTGATGACAAAGGTCTGTACAGTCAAAGCAATGGTTTTTCTAGTAGTCATCTGTGTTTGAGAGAGTTGGACCATAAAGAAGGCTGAGTGCTGAAGAACTGATGCTTGTGAATCATGGTGCTAGAGAAAACTCTTGAGAGTCCCTTGGGCTGCAAGGAGATCAAACCAGTCAATCCTAAACAACCCTGAATACTCATTGGAAGGCGTGATGCTGAAGCTGAAGCTCCAATACTTTCACCACCTGATGAGAATGGCTGACTCATTGGAAAAGACTCTGATGCTAGGAAAGATTGAAGGCAGGAGGAGAAGGGGACGACAGAGGACAAGATGATAGGATGACATCACTGATTCAATGGACATAAGTTTGAGCAAACTCTGGGAGATAGTAAAGGACATGGGAGTCTGGCAGGCAGCAGTCCATGGGGGTCTCAACGAATCAGACACTACTTAGTAACTGGACAGCAACCACAATTATACTTCAGTTGAAAACAAATAGACAATCATTTCTCTTTCACATCATAGTCCACAGGTGGGTAGTTCAATTTTGTTTCCTGGCCAGTTGGCTCAGCCATCCGGAACATGTAACTCCATCTCGGCTGCTTAGTAAGGGGGACGACGGTGGAGGAAACCCTGGGCAAGTGGCCCATCCTCAGGTGGAAGCCGACTTGGAATTGGGCACATCTCTTCTACTCATATGCCACAGGCCCAGACTGGGTCACAAAGTGACAGAAAAGATAGAGGAATAGAGATCTGAGCTGAAAAGACATGTGGCCAGCTGAAACTCCACAGAATGGAGTTTTAAACCCCACTACAGTTTGGAGGATGATGCTGGAAAGACTTGGGAAACCTCCATCCCCAGGGTGGTGATAGGAACCATGGTCATGATGGCTGTGATTCAAAAGGGCAAATGCCCACCTTTAAGGGACAGAACTGACCCAGCTGTGTCACAGTTTGGAGCTAGGGACAGAACTATAGTGAGTTGCAATTGGTTATTGGTTCCAAGTGGTTGGAGATGGTAGGTCAGCGGACAGTGGGGCCGGGATGGACATGGGGCAACCAGCACAGCTGGTGCAGGGTGGGGCGGGCAGAAGAGATGACCAGGGAAGACTCAGAGTCTCTATCCTTAGAGACGGTTAATAATAGAGGAGGCAGCTGTCCCTGTTGTTTAGGGCGTGACCCTGCCTGAAACCAAGGAGCTGAGGGAAACAGTTTTGCCTTAAACACAGGCTGAGCGTTTCGAAGGTAAAACAAAGCAGGAGCTGGTGGCTGACAGCGGTGAGGCTCCCTCTCACCATCAAGGCTCCTGGCATGACGGCCACGTCTCAGCTCTCTCCACAGGCCACGGACATCCGAAGAGGACCCACTGCAGGCTTATCACTGCCTTTTCTTTAGCACAAACCACAGCTTACCCTTGGCTGAATCCCTGCTTCTCATATCTCCGGCACAATCCACTTTGTGATCACTACTGAGCTGTATCCTGCATTTGAAAGAACGGTGGCCGAATGCAGATTCAGAAGTGTGTTTGGTGGTTAGACACTGCCCTGACTGAAGGAGTTTGAGAGTGGGGGTGACTGAGGGGGTTCCAGTCTTTAGCAGAACGATCAGAGAACAACGTGGGTCAAATGTGTGTTGGTTGTCCTGCCTTGCTCTATGTCCAGCCCCTCTATGGTCTAAATTGAAAGCAGTGAGCTTTCTCATGGAAAAGATTAGAAAAGCCTTAAAAGCAGTGGCCACATGTCCTACTTCGTTGTTTTCTCAGCTGCTTCTGACAATGCTTGAGATACAGATATTTGTTCAATTAATAACCATTTAGATCTAATACAGCATCAACCACTTACCTACTGATTCCTCAAGCAAAGAGTAACTTTCTGTAATCAACCTCCTCAAGCCTCCCTGTATTTAGCCACCACCAGATACAAGAGTTTTGATAAATCAAGAATGTATAAACTTTATGCCAACTATAGGAAATGTAAGTAAAAATTGTCAAGGCATGGGACCTTGGCTACATCACTTAACTTCTGGGCCTCAGTTTCTTCATCTGAAAATGGGAGTGAGAGCTAGACCAGGTGATAGCTAAGAACATTTCACAGCATTGATATCATGATTCTCTCTTAGATGAAGCTTATCCTTCAGGCATTTGCACCTCCTCCACTTGTCTTTGGAGGTAACAGAGTATTCTCTGTAATGTGTTTCTTGGTCTTAAGTGAAAGCAATTCCTGTAATTCAGGCGTGGCTAGGGGTATGAGTACAAGTATGAAAGCAGTGGTCTTACAGGTAAGTTTTTGAATTAGTTTTTCATTGCTGCATAACCACTTGCCACAAAGTTAGTAGTTTACAACGATGCAAATCACGCAGTCCTGTGGGTTGGGAGCCTCGGGCAGTTCGGCTAGATCCTCTGCTTGGGGGCTCATCCACTGAAGTCCATCTATCAGCTGGGGTTGTGATCTCATATGAGGCTCAGGGTCCTCTAAGCTAAGTCAGGCTATTGTCAGTATTAGTCCTTTGTGGTTGTGGGACTGTGGTCCCATTTTCTTACTGGCTCTAGCCAGGAGTCACTCCCCGCAAGGCTGCCCTCGGGTACTTATTTCTTCAAGGCCAGTAGGAGAGCATTTGGTGACATTTCTTGTCTCTTTTCATACTCTTCATGGGGTTCTCAAGGCAGAAATACTGAAGTGGTTTGCCATTCCCTTCTCCAGCTGACTGTGGCTCAGATCGTGAACTCCTTATTGCCAAATTCAGACTTAAATTGAAGAAAGTAGGGAAAACCACTAGATCACTCAGGTATGACCTAAATCAAATCCCTAACGATTATACAGTAGAAGTGAGAAATAGGTATAAGGGACTAGATCTGATAGACGGAGTGCCCGAGGAGCTATGGATGGAGGTTCGTGACATTGTACAGGAGACAGGGAGCAAGACCATCCTCAAGAAAAAGAAATGCAAAAAGGCAAAATGGCTGTCTGAGGAGACCTTACAAATAGCTGTGAAAAAAAGAGAAGCCAAAGGCAAAGGAGAAAAGGAAAGGTACACCCAGCTGAATGCAGAGTTCCAAAGAATAGCAAGAAGAGATAAGAAAGCCTTCCTCAGTGATCAGTGCAAAGAAATAGAGGAAAAGAACAGAATGGGAAAGACTAGAGATCTCTTCAAGAAAATTAGAGATACCAAGGGGACATTTCTTGCAAAGATGGGCTCAATAAAGGACAGATGGTATGGACCTAACAGAAGCAGAAGATATTAAAAAGAGGCGGCAAGAATACATAGAGGAACTGTACAAAAAAATCTTCATGACCTAGATAATCGCGATGGTGTGATCACTCACCTAGAGCCAGACATCCTGGAAGGTGAAGTCAAGTGGGCCTTAGGAAGCATCACTACGAATAAAGCTAGTGGAGGTGATGGAATTCAAGTTGAGCTGTTTCAAATCCTAAAAGATGATGCTGTAAAAGTGCTGCACTCAATATGCCAGCAAATTTGGAAAACTCAACAGTGGCCACAGGACTGGCAAAGGTCAGTTTTCATTCCAATCCCAAAGAAAGGCAATGCCAAAGAATGTTGAAACTACCGCACAATTGCACTCATCCCACAGACTAGTAAAGGAATGCTTAAAATTCTCCAAGCCGGGTCAACAATATGTAAACCATGAACTTCCAGATGTTCAAGCTGGTTTTAGAAAGGGCAGAGGAACAAGAGATCAAATCGCCAACATCCCTGGATCATGGAAAAAGCAAGAGAGTTCCAGAAAAACATCTATTTCTGCTTTATGGACTATGCCAAAGCTTTTGACTGTGTGGATCACAACAAACTGTGGAAAATTCTGCAAGAGATGGGAATACCAGACCACCTGACCTGCCTCTTGAGAAACCTGTATGCAGGTCAGGAAGCAACAGTTAGAACTGAACATGGAACAACAGACTGGTTCCAAATAGGAAAAGGAGTATGTCAAGGCTGTATATTGTCACCCTGCCTTTTTAGCTTATATGCAGAGTACATCATGAGAAACGCTGGGCTGGATGAAGCACAAGCTGGAATCAAGATTACTGGGAGAAATCTCAATAACCTCAGATATGCAGATGACACCATCCTTATGGAAGAAAGTGAAGAGGAACTAAAAAGCCTTTTGATGAAAGTGAAAGAGGAGAGTGAAAAAGTTGGCGTAAAGCTCAACATTCAGAAAACAAAGATCATGGCATATGGTCCCATCACTTCATGGGAAATAGATGGGGAAACAGTGGAAACAGTGTCAGACTTTATTTTTTTGGGCTCCAAAATCACTGCAGATAGAGATTGCAGCCATGAAATAAAAAGACGCTTACTCCTTGGAAGAAAAGTTTTGACCAACTGAGACAGCATGTTCAAAAAGCAGAGACATTACTTTGGCAACAAAGGTCCGTCTAGTCAAGGTTATGGTTTTTCCAGTAGTCATGTATGGATGTGAGAGTTGGACTATAAAGAAAGCTGAGCGCTGAAGAATTGATGCTTCTGAACTGAGGTGTTGGAGAAGATTCTTGAGAGTCCATTGGACTGCAAGGAGATCCACCCAGTCCGTTCTTGAAGGAGATCAACCCTCGGATTTCTTTGGAAGGAGTGATGCTAAAGGATTCTATAAGGGGATAGGTATGTACCCAAGATAGCTGGAATCTGGTGGATGGCTCTTAGAATTCTACCTATCACAGCTATAAAAGTTGAGGTTGCAGTCTTAAATGCTTGCAAAAATAGTCAGGCATAATTACCTGGGAAGATCTCAGAGTTTGTTAGGAGGGACTAGTGGGGTCTATGAGGACCTGGAGAAGATGTTTCTTCCTCGAAGAGGAAAACCTTCACTTCGTGGCATAACTGCTGAGATAATCTGGGAGTCCTGGAAGTGCAAACTCCTGAGTTTCAAACTTGGACCATAATTTTTTTAAATGGTTTTGAAATAGTGTAATTAAAAAAACAAAAACCCCACGATTGTGGGTCGAAAGCAATCTGTTGACCACATGCATGAGTTCGGTATTTGAGAAAGCCAAATCCAGTTGTAGGAGATGACAGAGTTGACCTTGCCAAAGAGAAACCCCACGCTAAAGACAAAGTAGCTTCAGGAAGACAGTCAGCCAGGGCCCGGTATGTGGCCGTGCATCTTGGGTACCAGAAGCTGACTTTGGAAGTCAGACCTCTGAGGTGGAGCGGGGCTGACTGGAGAGAGCCAGGTGGGAGGTTGGGGTTCCACTGGGATCACTGCGCTACGACAGTGTTTACCCTGAAAAAGCCTCTCGGCCTTGCAGTGTGGTCCCATGAGCAGAGCAACACATCAACTCCATTTGTAACACAACACCTTCAACGGTTTGCTGGAAAATTGCTCCCCAAATTATACTTCTGTGAAGAGTACACAGTAATAATGCACCACAAGGGCAAAGAAAAATGCATTGCAATTGGATACATTGAATAATGTAATGTTTCCACAATACCAGAAAGAAGATTGTATTATTAAAATACCAAAGCCATTTTAAAACGCAGTGTTAAAATCACCACGAGCAGGCATTAAGACTGAGAATAACAAATACTGAGTTTTTCTTAGGGTTATGGTGGGTCAAAAAATCCCCGAGTCCACTTATACTTTCAGAGAATAGACAGGCCTTTACTGGAAAGGAGGACTGAAGTGCAAAGAAATCACTTTGGCTCTCATTCAATACAGGAGTGGCAAAAGGATAGACATTTGGGCATCTCTTTAAGCAGTCTACAAGGTACAGGAAGCAGGGGCCTGGCCAAAGGTCATGACCAGTTTAGATCAGTCTCCAAAATGCCAAACTTTTCTGGAATTGCCAGTCTTGGAGGGTAAAATAGTGGGTGCTTTCAGTGTCCTTAATGACCTTATTTAGTGAAAGTTGCTCAGTCATCTCCAACTCTTTGTGACCCCATGCAGTCCATGGAATTCTCCAGGCCAGAATACTGGAGTGGGTAGCCTTTCCCTTCTCCAGGGGATCTTTCCAGCCTAGGGATCGAACCCAGGTCTCCCTCATTGTAGGTGGATTCTTTACCAGCTGAGCCTCATGGGAAGCCATCTCTCTACAAGCAATGTGCAGTTTCTTGCTTCTTCATCTCTGTGTATGTACTTCATTTCTCTCTGCCAGCTGTTGGGGGGAGTGGTGCATGTGAAAATAGCTGTAGTTTTGCAGGACCAATCAGTAATAAGACCCAACCTTGGGATTTCCCTGGTGGCCCAGTGATTAAGACTGGTCCAAGTTTCCACTGCAGTTGTGAGGGTTTGATCCCTGGTTGGGGGAACTAAGATCCCACATACATTTGGTGTGACCAAAAAGGAAGAATAAAATAAGAATTAAAAAAAAAAGACCCAGCCTTGACTGATGAAAGACCTTGACACCCAGTTCTAAACTAAGATAAGAGGAAGTTGAGTCGACCTACTTCAAGTCCAACCAGAACCTCTCCAATTATTTTCTTTCCTGTCAATCTCATATTTATTAAACTTTGCATTATTTCATCACTGTATGTCAAAGAGGATGGTATGGGAAGGGAGTTGGGGAATGCCACTAACTGAAACGGAAGCCCCAAAGACCTACAACCCCACGGATGAGACTAGCCATCTGCTGAAGAGATGACTTAGAGTGTGCTCCGATTAGCTGAGATAGACTCCCCAGACGCATCTAAATGTCATTGATCCGAGATAAATAGTAAGTAGCATTGTAATAGTAAATGATGTAAATTGTAAATAGCATTGGAAAAGACCCTGATGCTGGGAAAGATTGAAGGCAGGAGGAGAAGACGATGAGATGGTTGGATGGCATCACCAACTTGATGGACATGAATCTGAGTAAGCTCTGGGAGTTGGTGATGGACAGGGAAGCCTGGCGTGCCTCGTCCATGGGGTCACAAAGAGTTGGACATGGCCGAGTGACTGAACTGAACTGATTGAAATACTAATCATGGAAATAGTACCACATTAATGATAGAAACAAGTAGTTGCTCTACTTGGGATATTTAAAAGCATAAAGATGAAGAACAAGTTGAAGAGCTACTATTTGTCTCTGGCCCTGGGCAGAGGGGTGGGTGCTTTGATCAGTCCCAGGTCTTTTGGCCCACTAGGAGGTGCTGCTCATTAGGGCAGAGGCTCATTAGAGCTTGATGACATCAACCATTAAAAATCTTCCCATGCCCCTCTCTGTGACCTTGCCTTGAGTTAGTAATTTCGTTTTTCAAAAATACTTTCCATTTCAGAAAAAAAAAATGTTCTCAGCAGCTGTCAGCCAGTTTCATGAGTTTGATTAGCCTGAACCAATCATCCAGAACTCACATGAACTCACAAGTTGCGCTCCTGAACCCTAAGATCTGAAGACCTTGGTGATCTTGTCAAGGTACCAGCCAATGAGTTCCTGCCTCGCTTAAATTACTCTGAAGAGAAGTCCTTGCAGCCACAAAAAACCAAGTGAGAAGCCCTGTTAACAACTGAGATGGTCAGTACCCCAGAGTCTTCTTTTCTCCAAACCCATTAGCCCATTCGGCAGGGAGACTTCTTACCAGGTGAGGGCCAGGGAGCCCCAGCACTGTGGCACAGAGGTGGGTGTGGCAGGTGGAGCTCTCAGAGCACTTCAAGCCTCCCGCTGAAGGCAGCTGCTGTTCTGCCTGTAAGCAGGCAGGGATGGCCGGAAGAAGGACTTGCAGAGCTCTGCCTTTTCATGAGCAGGCTGGCCACTTCAGCATCTAGACTAATGCTGCCTACCGGGTTTTCTCTCATTCTGCGGCTTCTGTCTGCAGATCTCTGTCTGCTTGGGCTACCATAACAAAACAGCATAGACTGGGGCATTTAAACAACAAAAATTAATTTTCTCGTAGTTCTGAATGCTGGAAATCCAAGATCAAGATGTTGTCCAGTTCAGCTTCTAGTGAGGACTCTCCTCCCATCTTGCAGACAGCTCCCTTCTTTCTGTGTCCTGACATGGGGAAGTGGGGGGAGGGGGGCGTGTAGAGGGGGAGAGCTCCATGTCTCTTTTTATAAGGGCACTAATCCCATCAGACAAGGGCCCAGCCTCACGATCTGATTAATCCCAAATCCTCACTTCCAATTACCATCACCTTGGGGGTTCGAGTTTCAACATGTGAGTTTTCAGAGAACACAAACATTCAGTCCTTCGTGGTGCCCTTCTTCTTGTCACTGACTTTTCCTCAGGGTCAGGAGCCCATTGAAGCCCCAGGAACGGTAGTGAAGAGCAGGGCTGAAACTGTTGTAAAACACAAGTGCCACATCCTTTTAGAGAAGAGGTATTGGGAAAGAAGAGCTACTCACAGAGCTTCACTGATGGGCTGGTCTCTTTTCTTTTATGAATATGCCCAAGGAAAGTGGTTATAGCCCAGGGACCAACCTCAGGTGCTGCAAAGGAGCCATGGAGGGAAGGGACCCAGAGAGTCACACACCAGCCTTGGGTTCCTTTTGGTGGAGAAAAGCAGTTTGGGATAGGTAAGGCTCATAACACCTCATGACATCACTGCATTTATTAGCAACCAGCGTGAAACAAGCCTTTTCTGAAAGCTGAATGACAGCCCAGAATTTATCCCCTTCAGTGCTTCCACCACTACCTTCTACTGTAGTTCATTTGAGGCAGTGTGAGAGTCACCTGGAGGTATGATGCTACTGTCTTTCTAGTTGGCATCAGGCAGCCAGATCCCCTGACTCAACTGCAGGTATGGCCACTTGGGGAAAGTGCCTTGGGTGCCATCTCTAAGAGGACAGATACAGACCTCACTGGGTTTTTAAATAAAGTTTTATTGGAGTATGGTTGCTTTACAATGCTGTGTTAGTTTCTGCTGTAGAGCAAAGCAAATCAGCTATATGTACACATATACCTCATCTGTTTTGTGATTTCCTTCCCATTCAGGTCCCCACAGAGCACTGAGCAGAATCGCCTGTGCTATATGGTAGGTTCTCATTAGTTACCTGTTTTATGTATAGTTTTGTATATATGTCGATTCCAATCTTCCAATTCATCCCACCCCTCTTTTCCCCTCTTGGTGTCCATATATTTGTTCTCTACATCTGAGACTCTATTTCTACTTTGCAAATCAATTCATCTGTACCATTTTTCCAGATTCCACATATATGCATTAATTAACCATATTTGTTTTTCTCTTTCCTGACTTACTTCACTCTGAATGATAGTCTCTGGGTCCATTCAAAATTGTGCAAATGGCACAATTTATTCTTTTTTAGGGCTGAGTACTATTCTGCTGCATATATGTCTATACTCCGTTCATATAGGGTGGGGAGTGTCTGCAAAGCCTTTTGTCCACTCAGCACACGTCTCTGGCTCTGAGGCCCAGGCCTCTCTCTGACTGGACTCAGTATTGACGCTCGGGTCCCACACAGTTGCAGTCACATCTGGGGGTTTCCTGACACCCATCCCTGGTCCTTAACACCCAAACTAAGCCAGCCAGCGGTACCGGCTCTCCCCGCCCTGAAGTGAGCTTAGGAGGCAGCAGTGGGCGATAAATAGGTTTGGGAGGTGAGTGACGTGAGCATGGGGGCCCTGAATCCAGACAGACTAAATTCCAGCTCTTCATGACTTTCTGTGTGACTTAGGGCAAGATGCTTAACTTTCCTGAGCTTGTCTCCTCCACCATCCAATTATGTGAACATTAACTTCTGCAAAATTCCTGACACAAAGAAATAGCACAATCAATGCCAGCTATTATTACTAGTATTTTTACTGTGTTATTACTAGCATTTTGATTGTGGTCACCTTTAATAGGTGGACAAAACTCAGTGGTGGAGACTCCAAGGATCCTTTGAGTGGGGTCCTTTTAAGGGTGACCACATCTGGCAGCTCCTAAGTTCATGATGAGATGTTAGTCTCAGAAAGAGGGGCTCGCAGGGCTGGAGTAGACAGGCACAATTTTAGGAAGAAACATGACCAACTAGGCAGGTAGCCAGAGAGAAACTGAGAAGAATTAGACTCAGGCAGAAAACCCATCTGAGAATGGGTACACCAGAGCTCTGAGTCTCAGCTCAGTGGAAGCCCAGGCCTCCCAGGGCAGGGGCAGCCAGTGCCCTTTGGTAGCCAAGGTGAGCCCTAACTGGAACCTGGATTAGACTGGGCTGTTTACCTCTGCATTCTGGACGGAGCCTAAGGACTGTTGTTATTCTGTCACTCAATTGTGTCTGACTCTTTGTGACCATGGGCTGCAGCATGCCAGGCTTCCCTGTCCCAGTATCTCCCAGAGTTTGCTCAAGTTCATGTCCATTGAGTCAGTGATGCTATCTAACCAGCTCATCATCTGCCTTTCCAGCACCAGGGTCTTTCCCAGTGAGTTGGCTCTTCCCATCAGGTGGCCAAAGTATTGGAGCTTTGGCTTCAGCATCAGTCCTTCCAATGAATGGGGGTGTGGAGCTGCTGGAAAGAAGTTCCACCCAGACTTTCTCAGTATGAAAACTCAAAGAGTGGGTCAGAGTTGCTATCTGGGATGAGAGGAATACACAGGGTGAATTTCTCCAGGTCAAATTCTCAGCAGACATCTGGCTCTGTCCCCAAGAGAAAATTTGAGCTAAAACTCAAATTGCTTGTTTATTAGCAAATGTAAATAATGTACAAATTAAACCACCTACTCCTGTTGAACTAATTTAGGTTATACTGGGGCTGGGACAGAGTGGCTGCTAGTTAGTTAACGCAATCATGCAAATTAACACATGCCTGGTTTCTAGGCAGATCACTACTGTCCACAGCTGGGGCCAGAAGGGAAATCGGGCATCAGACCTGCAAGAAAGCAGTAATCTCTGCTTTGTCTGTTCTGACACTTTTCAGCTGCTTTCCACAGGAGTCTTTTCGGGAGAACATTCAATACCTTTTTTTCTTAGCCCAACGATGCAAGGAAGCAGAAAATAAAAACTTGGGAAAGAATAACTTAAAAATTGGCATCTTAAAGAAAAATTGGCATCTTGGCCAGTGTCCCTCTGGTGATCTAGTGAGGTTAATTTTGTATGTCTTGTATTTCTCTGTAGCCTCCCAGAACTTCTCAGAGACCTAGAACCATACTCCATCAAGGGGGTTATTCAACTTGTCCAGAAGAGATACCTGGACCTCCTTGGGTGACGGGGGCTGATTCCAGGACACAAGGGAAAGGAACAGAATAGGATTCCTGTTTTTCATTAGCCACAGATGCTCAGGTCCTCAGCTCTCTCAGGTCCAGAGAGGAGAGAACCTGAGTTATTTGGGTTATAGTTTGAGTGTACACACAGCATTCATGTTTGCTAAGAGAGATGTCGGATTAGGTTCCTTCATCAAAATCTAATACAGAGCAGCTTCTATCGGGCCGAGTGTGTGCCAAGCCTCCTGCCATCCCAGTGATCTGCCTGCATTGGTTGGGACACCAAATAGCATAGCATCAGATGTGGTCCAGGTAGTGAGATTGGCCCACTAAGTGCGAGTACCGATCTGGGAAGCCAGGAAGGTTGTGCTCGAAAAGCATTCTTGAGAAGGGGGCTGAGGGCAAGGGCGGGTCCTTACTGTATCATAGATCAGCACCAGAGTACCTCTGCGATTTTCCCCAGTGCAGGGTGGTTCAGCATCATGGAAGGCATGTCAAGGCTAACTCCATGCGAGCAAGTTCAGTTCAGTCGCTCAGTCGTGTCCGACTCTTCGTGACCCCATGAATCGCAGCACGCCAGGCCTCCCTGTCCATCACCAACTCCCAGAGTTCACTCAGACTCACGTCCATCGAGTCCGTGATGCCATCCAGCCATCTCATCCTGGGTTGTCCCCTTCTCCTCCTGCCCCCAATCCCTCCCAGCATCAGAGTCTTTTCCAATGAGTCAACTCGTTGCATGAGGTGGCCAGAGTACTGGAGCTTCAGCTTTAGCATCATTCCTTCCAAAGAAATCCCAGGGTTGATCTCCTTCAGAATGGACTGGTTGGATCTCCTTGCAGTCCAAGGGACTCTCAAGAGTCTTCTCCAGTACCACAGTTCAAATGCATCAATTCTTCGGCACTCAGCCTTCTTCACAGTCCAACTCTCACATCCATACATGACCACAGGAAAAACCATAGCCTTGACTAGAGGGACCTTAGTCGGCAAAGTAATGTCTCTGCTTTTGAATATACTATCTAGGTTAGTCATAACTTTTCTTCCAAGGAGTAAGCATCTTTTAATTTCATGGCTGCAATCACCATCTGCAGTGATTTTGGAGTCCAAAAAAATAAAGTCTGACACTGTTTCTACTGTTTCCCCATCTATTTGCCATGAAGTGATGGGACCAGATGCCATGATCTTCGTTTTCTGAATGTTGAGCTTTAAGCCAACTTTTTCACTCTCCTCTTTCACTTTCATCAAGAGGCTTTTTAGTTCCTCTTCACTTTCTGCCATAAGGGTGGTGTCATCTGCATATCTGAGGTTATTGATATTTCTCTCGGCCATCTTGATTCCAGCTTGTATTTCTTCCAGTCCAGTGTTTCTCATGATGTACTCTGCATATAAGTTCAATAAGCAGGGTGACAATATACAGCCTTGACGTACTCCTTTTCCTATTTGGAACCAGTCTGTTGTTCCATGTCCAGTTCTAACTGTTGCTTCCTAACCTGCATATAGGTTTCTCAAGAGGCAGGTCAGGTGGTCTGGTATTCCCATCTCTTTCAGAATTTTCCACAGTTTACTGTGATCCACACAGTCAAAGGATCTGGCATAGTCAATAAAGCAGAAATAGATGTTTTTCTGGAACTCTCTTGCTTTTTCCATGATCCAGGGGATGTTGGCAATTTGATCTCTGGTTCCTCTGCCTTTTCTAAAACCAGCTTGAACATTAGGGAGTTCACGGTTCACATATTGCTGAAGTCTGGCTTGGAGAATTTTGAGCATTACTTTACTAGCATGTGAGATGAGTGCAGTTGTGCAGTAGTTTGAGCATTCTTTTGCATTGCCTTTCTTTGGAATTGGAATGAAAACTGACCTTTTCCAGTCCTATGGCCACTGCTGAGTTTTCCAAACTTGCTGGCATATTGAGAGTGGCACTTTCACAGCATCATCTTTCAGGATTTGAAACAGCTTCAGTGGAATTCCATCACCTCCACTAGCTTTGTTCATAGTGATGCTTTCTAAGGCCCACTTGACTTCACATTCCAAGATGTCTGGCTCTAGGTGAGTGATCACATCATCATGATTATCTGGGTCGTGAAGATCTTTTTTGTACAGTGCTTCCATGTATTCTTGCCACCTCTTCTTATGCGAGCACGGCAGGTGGTAAAGACTGCAGGTGACGCTAGGGAAGGAAGCTCATCTCAGCTTTTCCCACCTCGCCCACTTTGTTCCTATCTATGGCTTCTGGAAGCCCACTCCTCACTCTAAATGCCTTGTTCCCAACTCCACCTCACTCGGTAGGCGAAGGTCAGTGGGATGAGACAGGAGAGATTGAGGGAATGGATTCACCGTGGCCTCTGTGGAGATGCCCTGGGTCTCATCCTTGTCTCCCCTGGAATTACCTGTCTGTCTGTAGAACCATCTTCTCAGGCAGAAGCCCACTGTGGACAGCGCTGATGAAGGGTGAGAGCAGCTTCGTGGAGAGGCGCCCCTGGGACATTCTCCCGGGATGGTGCGCCATGCTGGAAGGACAAAGACATATGGAGAGGTGTAACAGATGGTTAAAATCCCAAATGTAAACTTTTGTCTTGGCTCCCTATGGAACTAGCTGTGAACGTTTTGGAAGGTCGCTTAAGCTTTCCAATCTTTAGTTAGCTTATCTGCAAAATGGGAGAAATAACCTAACTTTAAAAAGTGTGGTGAGCATCGAATAAAAATTTTGGCTCTAAAAACATCTTGTAATTCTCAAATGTCATGCAAATGTTTTGTTTCAAACTGTTACTTGAATGATGTTTCTTTTGCTCAATCTGACAGAAAAAAAATTTTTTTAATGCAAGATTGCAATGCTGCCAGAAAAAAATTGGAAACAATTTCTATTACAGAAAAGGCTAAGATACCCAGATAACTAATTGGATAATATTAAGCCCTTCCCAGGTGGCTCAATGGTAAAGAATCTGCCTGCCAATGAAAGAGACACAGGAAACGAGGGTTTGATCCCTGGGTCAGGAAGATCCCCTGGAGTAGGAAATGGGAACTCATTCCAGTTTTCTTTCCTGAAAAATCTTATGGACAGAGGAGCCTGGTGGGTTACAGTTCATGGGGTCTCAAAGAGTCGGACATGACTGAGCACGCCCACATCCACATCCAAGACCTTCTCTTACCTAGATATTCCCATCTCTCTTCAGGAGTTGACAACGGGGCATTTCCCCCAGGAATTCTACCTAACAAAAAATATTAGCATCAAAACTTCACTGGGTTTTCAAGTTTGCATCACATTCCCTGTGGGCTGTTATGTTGAACGTACGGTTGGCTGCATGTTACATTAATTAATTTTTGTTAAGCACCTTGAAAAGGAGTGACTATATGAATAGCTGCTAAATCCATATATTGTGAATGTGTTTAACTCTACCCAATGTGTGTAAACACACACACAGATCTAATTTAGAGTTGACATGTAGAAATCAATAAAGGATGTCACAGCAAAATATCGGTGAAGGCAAAATGATTTTTAAAACACTCTTCTGAAATGTTCTGCCCTTTCTCATGGGTAATTGGTCTGTCACTTCTGAGTTCCAGTTCCCCACTGGCTCTGTGAGTAGCATCAAAGCTTGAATAGCTCTACAGGAAAAGGCCTAATAATCCTCTGTGCAAATAGCTACTTTGTTAGGCTTGAGGGGAAAATTGTGATGATGGGCAATGTATCCTCAAAATATCTCCAGCTTGATTTAAAGATTTTTTTTTTTTTTGGCTGTGCCACACAGTTTACAGTATCTTAGCTCCTCAAGCAGAACCCACAATGAAAGCACAGAGCCCCAACCAGTAGACTGCCCGGGAATTCCCAACGATTTGAAAAAAACCATATCGCTTCTGCTGTAGAGGCCTCTGGTTTGCTCTAGGAAGAATCTGCATGATAGGTACATTCTTTCACTAGGGCTGTCTCCACAACTCTGAGAAAATATACTTCTGTTGTTCAAACCACTCGGTCTGTGGAGGCCAGGAGTCCGAGATCAAGGTGTTGGCAGGAGGGGTCTCTTCCAAGGCCTCTCTCGCTGGCTGGTTGACGGCCATCATCTGTCTGTGTTTCATGGTCTCCTGGGTGTCAGTGTCCCATTCATCTCTTCTTATAAGGACACCAATCACTTTGGACTAGGATTCACCCTAGTGGCCTCATTTTACTTGGATTACCTCTTCCAACATCCTATCTCCAAATACTGTCACACTCTGAGATACTGGAGTTTAGGACTTTAACACGTGAATTCAAGAGGAATGCAGTTCCTCTCCTGACACTGGAGATTTTTTTAAGTTCATTGAAGCATAGTTGATTTACAATGTTGTGTGAATTTCTGCTGTGCAGCAAAGTGATTCAGACATATATATATATATTCTTTTTTATATTCTTTTCCATTATGATTTATTACAGGATGTTTAATATAGTTCCCTGTTCTATTATAGTAAGACCTTGTTGCTTATCCATCTATGTATAATAATTTACATATGCTAACTCCTAACTTCCAATCCTTCCCTCTCCTCCACCCCTTAGCATCCATAAGTCTGCCTGCTATATCTGTGAGTCTGTCTCTTTGGTAGACAGGTTCCTTTAAAAACTAAAAATAAAGTTGCCGTGTGGTCCAGCAATCCCACTCTTAGTCATCTATCCAGATAATACTTTAATTTGAAAAGATACATGTACTTCAGTGTTCATTGCAGCTCTATGTACTATATGCAATATATCTTTACTACATGCAAGACAGCAAAAGAAACACAGATGTAAAGAACAAATTTTTGGACTCTGTGGGAGAAGGTGAGGGTAGGATGATTTGAGAGAATACCACTGAAGCATGTATATTCACATATGTGAAACAGATGACCAGAGCAAGTTCCATGCATGAAGCAGGGCACTCAAAGCCGGTGCCCTGGGACAACCCAGACGGATGGGGTGGGGAGGGAGGTAGGAGGGGATTCAGGATGGGGGGACACATGTGCACCCATGGCTGATTCATGGCGATGTATGGCAAAAACCACCACAATATTGTAAAGGAATTATTTCCAATTAAAATAAATTAATTACAAAAGAAAAGACACACGCACCTCAGTGTTGATTGCAGCACTATTTACAACAGCCAAGACATGGAAACAACTTAAATGCATGGGTAAAGGAGATGTGGTACATATGTACAATGGAATATTACTTAGACATAAAAAGAATGAAATAATGTCATTTGCAGCAACATGGACAGATCTAGAGATTATCATACTAAGTGAAGTAAGTCAGAGAGAAAGACGAATCTCATATAACATTATGTATATGTGAAATATAAAATAGGACACAAAGGAACAGTAGAAAAGTTTGGTCTTGGTACAGGGCAAGAACTGATGTTGTTATTTAGTTGTTCAGTCATGTCTGACTCTTTGCAATCCCATGGACTGCAGCATACCAGGCTTCCCTGTCCTTCACTATCTCCCAGAGTTTGATCCAACTCAGGTCCATTGAGTTGATGATGCCATCCAACCATCTCATCCTCTGTCACCCCCTTCTCCTCTTGCCCTCAGTCTTCCCTAGCATCAGGGTATTTTCCAACGAGTCCGTTCTTTGCATCCAGTGGCCAGAGTATTGGAGCTTCAACTTCAGCATCAGTCCTTCTGATGAATATTCAGAGTTGATTTCCTTTAGGATTGACTGTTTTGATCTCCTTGCAGTCCAAGAGACTCTCAGGAGTCTTCTCCAACACCACAGTTCAAATGCATCAATTCTTTGGCACTCAGCCTTCTTTATGGTTCAACTCTCACATCCGTACATGACTGCTGGAAAAACCATAGCTCTGACAATATGGACCTTTGTCAGCAAAGTGATGTCTTTTTTTAAAATACACTGTCGAGCAAGTATTTTTTAATTTCATGGCTGTAGTCACAGTCCGCAGTGATTTTGCAGTCCAAGAAAATAAAGTCTGTCACAGTTTCCTTATTTTCCCAATCTATTTGCCATGAAGTAATGCCATGATCTTATTTTTTTTGAAAGTTGCATTTTAAACCAGCTTTTTCACTATTCTCTTTCACTTTCATCAAGAGGCTCTTTAGTTTTTCTTTGCTTTCTTCCATTAGGGTGGTGTCATCTGCATATCTGAGGTTATTGATATTTCTCCCAGCAATCTTGATTCCAGCTTGAGCTTCTTCCAGCCCAGTGTTTCTCTTGATGTACTCTGCATAGAAGTTAAATAAGCAGAGTGACAATATACACCCTTGACGTACTCTTTTCCCAATTTGGAACCAGTCCATTATTCCATGTCTGGTTCTAACTGTCCTTGACTTGCGTACAGAACTGATGAAAACATTTCCCCCCCGGATCCCTAAGTACCAGCTTTGTCCCACAACTTACTGTTTTCATCCTTATTTCTTAATTTCTAAAACCAGTTCTGACTTTCTCCTGAGGCTGTTTCTGCTATGATGGAAGAGAGGTTCTCCGACCCAAAGACTGTCTAGAGGTCATGTATGGCCCCAGTTTACAAAAGAGGGTGAAAGAGGGTCTGGAAATGAAGGACGCTTGTGTCATATGGGCAGTGACTTTAGCCTGAACTAAACTCTCAGATCCATGTAATAGCTATCAAGTCTCAAGAACTAAATGGCTACCCAGCGAAGTCCACTAGAACTTTCTGCGATGGATGTAAAAGCTATATGCGTGCTGTCCGATGATGGTAGCCAGTAACCACCATGTCCACCAAGCATTTGAAATGTGGCAAGTGCAGCTAAGGAATTTAATTTTTAAATATGTTAATTTTAAGTAATCTAGTTTAAATAGCCACGTGGGGATGATCACTGTCACATTGGACAGCACAGTCCTAGACCAAGGATACATAAGAACAGCTCTGGTGTTTGTGGGATGCAGCTGGATTGAAGCAGCGCAAGCTCCTGCTTCTTCCCAGCAACACACACTCCCTATACCCTCTGCTTTCAGTTCCAATGGCCTTTGGAAAAGGAAGTTATCACCAAAGTCCAAAGGAGTATGCACTCCCTGCCACCAGCTTCAAGTTGGGGGCCCCATAAAAAGCTAGGTTAGTTTATTGCTTGACAAGCCAAAGTCTCCAAGAAACCAGATGACTATAGATAGAAATGTTCCTTAGCCACTGGAGGAAAGTTTTCTCACTAAGAAATATACCTCTCAGGAAATATTAACCTGGAAGATTGGTTGAAAGCAATTTTGAGCCCATTGTGGCTTCCTTTGCAAATACTGCTCTGAGAACTCAAGTTAGAAGACTCCATCAGAATAGGGCTTTGGTAAAAATACATAGTACCCATAACACCTGAGCGTGGGTTCTTATCATCCCATACTGTAAGGGGTTAGCATCTCTGGGAAATCAAGTCACATTTGCTCACTCTTATCATGCATCTGGCTCTGCAGAGCTTAGGTAAGTATCAGTTTAGAGCCCTACCATTTTTCTTTGTTATTTCACAGAGGTAAGCAGGGTGAGAACTGCCCAAGACAATGAAGGTAGCCATTACCCGTCATTGGACTAAGTATATAATTTCCCCAGCGATCCTCTGAGTAATAACAAAAACTTATGTGAGGTACATGTAGTGTTATATTCCCTGGGGCTTAATATGGCTCTCAGTAAAATTGATTTTCTGAAATCTTGCAATATACCTCATCAAACTAAATGAAACCTGCTCTGGTTTTATAAGAAGTGATTGGATTCCCTGTGATAAATTAACCCACACCGTCAGAGAGGCACTGGGTAATAGGCTGGTTCATTTCAGCCCCCACAGCTTCCATCCACAATTTTTTTTCCACAGGCCCTCATATAACTCCATCTGAGGCTGGGGGGAGCTGCCACGCAACTGAGAGCCTCAGTGGGCTTAGCTGGCCCCATGGAAAGTCATTTCTCCAAGATGATGATTCATCTCCAATTCCTCATGAAGGGAGCATGCCACTGTGGAGAGGAGGCCTCCTAGGACAGAGAAGAGGGCTCGAGTGGGAATTCTGGGGCTTCAGGGAAGTGGATTTTGTGAGCGATCAGATGGGGGCCTTGTCCAAGGGGGAAGGGCCTTGTGCTTCTGTGACTTCTCCCCTCAGCAGCATCATTGTGTTATGTTAGTGGAGATCAGAGGGCCTCTCCTCTCCTGTTTTTAAGCTTTACACACACAGATATATATATATGTGTGTGTGTTTATTTATTATTTTATTTTTTAATGATTTTTTTTTATGTGGACCCTTTTAAAGTCTTCATTGAATTTGGCGCAATATTGCTTCTGTTTCATGTTTTGGCTTTTTGGCCCCGGAGCATGTGGAGTCTCAGCTCCCTGACCAGGAATGGAACCGACGCCCCCACATTGGAAGGTAAGGTCTTAACCACTGGACCACCAGGGAAGTCCCTATTTCTTTATTTTTATAACACTTCTGAGAGGCTGGAAACAGCTTTGCATCTGAGAAAAAAGGCCATCTGAAATCAAGTGTCTCCTCTGTAAAAGACAACTGTTAGCTGTGCCTCTGAGGCCCAAGGGGGGCAGTTTCCCTTGGAAGGAGCAGTGATTATGGTTGGGCATTGATTCGCTCCATCCCTGGGAGCTGAGTTCCCAAGGAGAGAGCTGAAGAGAAATGACTCAGAGCAAATCCTAGGGGAGGAAGTCAGTCTCCTCTGTGGGAATAACTAAGATCCATTAGGCAGGCATATCTACATAGCATTTGCAGAAGACCACAGCTTATCACGACAACATTGAAATCCAACTGACATTTTGCACCAAGTACTGGGGGAAACTGATAGCAAAATTGCTTCTCATGCAGAACGATACCCTAGATGCAAGCACCGTGTTGCTAAAATTCTGTCTGGTATGGTTGATTTGGCCAGAGTAGACAGAGGCTCTGAAGAGTGGAAAAAGCAGGAGTTTAAACAAACCAAGTGCCAGATCTCCTCTCGAGACCCACCACCCCCAGAGCATATTCATGCCTGGCCCCCACACCGTTCTCCCCTTCCTAAGGTCCCGCCCAAGTTAATAAGTCTTGGAAAAAGCAAAGAACTGGCAACTCCCCCCAAGCAGAAGGAGAATGACAGTGGGGGAGAGATATGCAGTATTCACGAAAGATTTGGGGCAACAGGGGTAGGACAAATGTGAGAGGTGTTTTCTGTTTGGGAGCACAATGAATGTCAATGTTTTTCAACCCAAGAGGCCGAACTATCCAACAGAGCAAACCCAAGAGGGCAGTGAAGAAAGTCACCTGGGAAGACAGAGAAGTAAGTTTAAGAGCAATTAGGTGTCACAGAGGGGAATCTTGCAGTGATATAAAATAATGGGTCAATTTTTATTATTAATAATGAAAATAGCCATACATCATGGGCTTTGTGTGTAGAAAGTTTTATCTTTGTTATTCCAATTAATGTTTTCTTTATTAAAGTAATAAAGGATCCTGGCATGCAGGTTAAGGTTTAAGGTCAGAGTCAGGGTTAGGGTTAGGGTCTGGCTCCTTTCATATTATCTCCAGTCCTATTTATCACTATAACCTGTGTGTCAAGGGTGCATAGTATATGGCAGTGCAAAATAACTGCTTCATTCTTCACTGGGAGGATTTCCAAGAAGCAGTTACCCTGGATGGGTTCAAGTGGAGGGAAGGCTGTGCTCAATCAGATGATCTAATTCACAGGCTGCTGTGATTGCCTCTCCCTTCCCTCAGCCCCTTCAAATGGGCCCCTCTTCCCTGCAAGCTTCTGGGTGCTGGCTATTTGCTATTGGCTTGGTTTGATCCTGTCAAGACCTGGAACGTGACCGCTGGCACCGGATGCCCTGTTGGGTTTCTTCTAAGTTCTATAACTCACTTCAAGCCTCTCGTGTTTCATTTCATCCTTGAAATAGAGAGAATGGAGTTAGCAAGCCGGGGTTAACTAGGATTTGCCATCTTTTTATCTTTCTCCTCTGATATCAGTATTCTAAGTTTACTGAGGTATATGATGTGTGTGTGTGTGTGTGTATGAGAAAGGAGGAGAGAGAGAGAGAATCTGTAACAAAATCAGGATAGTTCCTTCAGGCTGTAACCTCTTTCTGTTTGTAAAGAGCACCTTCAAAGAGAACCCAGCCCTTTGATAGCATGCTAAAATGTTCATTTTTAATTAGTTTCTACTTTCTTCATACTGCAGCAATTAATCCTGCTTCCTAACTTTCATCTCTATAAATAAAGGTATTTAACAGAATTGTAATGTAGTTATATCCTCTTCACCTTCTGTTTTATCTTGCAAAAACACATTATTCCCAGAAATGCTTGTGTTCTGACCTTGCTCCAGAAGGTGCAAAAATGAGCAAATTTCTTACTATATGTTTTTGAGAGTTGAACATCTCACTTCAAGACACTGGTGGGCCCATATTTGGTCTGTTTGTTGGATCCATATGCCTCAGACTGAGTTTCTCTCAATGCCATTATGATCTCAAAGACACGCGGAAGCAGGGCAGAGTTGGCCCAGCAGTGTGTGAGGACCCAGGGGAGCATGCAGCAGCCGCTGCAGCTCTGGAGTTCAAACAAATGTTCTCAGGCACGGCATCCTCCAGAGCAGCAACTGCCATCTTCAGAACGAAGTCAACAGTGGGGACTTACCCAAGACGACAGTGAAGACTTAAAGACAACCGTGAGTAAACCCTTTGGATTTTACAGGTTCCGTCCTTGAACTTGGATGTATCTGTTGACTGATGAAAGCGGCACTTGGGTGAGGACAGCTCCTATTTTTATAAGGCAGGTCAACCCTATTTTGGTCTCTAGTCTCAACCATGTGGTCCA
Organism: Oryx dammah; assembly: GCF_014754425.2. Classification (NCBI taxonomy): domain Eukaryota; kingdom Metazoa; phylum Chordata; class Mammalia; order Artiodactyla; family Bovidae; genus Oryx; species Oryx dammah. The sequence goes on from NW_024070196.1 coordinate 5,591,353, forward strand.
CAGTCCTCTGCTCAGGGGTGTGATGTGACTAGATATTAGAGGGAGGAGAGGAAAGGGGGCTGGAAGCAGTGGAGCAGCCAGTGCGTGGACCACTGTCCTTGGTCCTGAACGCGAGCATCATGCCGCTTTAGGGCAGGGCCACACTTCACAGCCTGGAGATGCTAATGTCTCCCGTGTATCCTCCTCTAGATAGTCTCTGTGAGGCCAAGGAAGAGGCTGTGGCAGCACAGAATGAGAGAGGGCCTCAAAGAGATTTAACCTTGCAGTGGGAAAAAGGATTTTTATTTACGGTGATAAGCAGAGGCTTCATTTGAACGAAAGTCTTGGTAATTTCTTTATAAAACATCCTCTCTAAAGGATTTAAAACAAAATCAGTTTCTGCTCTGCTACTGAAGAAACATGGCTTCAGCTTATGCTTTACAAGGTTGTATAATACCTGGGTGATTTCATGTAAATTTGACGGTTATAAAGTTTTTCCTCTGGGATGTGAGTGAGGAGTCACACACTAGTGTACTCCACTCCTGGACCCCCAGCAGCCTGATACAGTGATAGTAACTCCCTTTCTGAGGGTGTGTTTTGCTGTGATCATGAGAATGTTCATGGACAACCAGCAATTCCTAGTTTATATTAAGGATTCTCCAAAAAACCCAGCCAAACTGTCTACCTCCTCTCAGACAGGCACTCTGCTCTCCCCTGTATCTCTGTGCCTTTCCCCCCAGGCACTCAGAAGCATCTTTTATCTTACCACAATTCAACCTGCAATCTCTTGGCCTTGGAATGGGTTCAGTACGAAGGAGAGAAACCAAGATTAGCTTTTGGAAGTCTCATGCCAAGGCTGAAAGTGTGAGCAGGTTTCCAAGGACTGTGTCTTTTCAGATGGAAACCAAACTCAAGATGTTTCCAATTCTTTGGCAGCCTGTCTCCACTTTGACTTTTCCATGCAAGGAGGTGTAAGAAGTCTATTTACAACTATTGTATAATGTAAAGGTAAATTATTTTGTTGCTATGTTTATTCCTGGTTAACTGAGGAAATTATATCATTTAGCCAAGAGTAAAACCTCTGAGGTTTTCCTTCTCATTTCTCTGCCTGTCTGGGGAAACAGGCAGAAGTAAACAATCATGACCTATTTTATTCCTAGTTAAATGAATTATCACTGTAATAATTACCAATAACGGCATCCTGTTTTGGCACAGTTCAACACAGGAATTTCTCAGGGAAAGCTTTGATCTTTACCATGAATTCTTAACCTTCCTGGTTCCTCAGCTCCTTAAGTTGACCTCTATCCTATCTGAGAGCAGGACCTTTGAGAACTAATATTACTTTCAAATTTAGATGAGCTATCCCTTAAAGGACAACTTTTTTGTTGTGGTGGTTACACGCAATACCTTTCTGTAGGCCGTTATTGCTTGTTTAATTTTCTATGAAAACGATCTGCATGCAAACAGAGTTCTGTCCCTTACCTCTGCTCCTCCTGCTTCTCCCAGGCAGACTACCGGAGCTGGTGGCCAGTTGCTGCGGATTCACCAGGACACCACGGTAGAAGCGAGATACCTCCCCGGGGTTTGATGTTCTGAATCTGGGGAGGAGGATAATGCTCTTGTCTCATGGAAAACGTGTTGAAAACTTTGTAGTTCCTGAAACTTGAGCAAATTTTAGTTATCCAGTGAAGGCTTGAAAGACAAAGACTGATCAAGGTCAGGCATCTCGAAGCTCTGTCTGTGGATCCTTCAGGATATACCCTGAACCTACTGAGTCAGAGTCTCTGGCATCTTTATTTTTTAACACCCTCCTCTCACTCACAGGTTATTCTAAAGGTACACTAAAGTTGGAGAACCACTGAGTTAGAGTATAGGAGTATTTCTTCAAGCAGAGAAGCCTAACTTGTGCATTTGGGACTCTGTGTTTGAAAATATGCCTCTGAATTCTGGGTACGTAAGAGACTTGCTTGATGTAACTGACGCAGACATATGTATCTCACTGCAATGTGAGTCCTAGGAGGGAAAGTTACATCTGGTTGGAGCCCTGAGGCTGTCCTGGGACCTAGACTGTCAAACGAAGTTGGTATTGTTAGGGAACCACGGACTGAATCCGTCTGCCTTGGCCAGGCACAATGATAACCATTTGAGCTGTCTCACAACAGGAGGCTTCAGGAAGGCACGTGGTGCTTCCACTGAAACTAAATGGGAAAATTCAGGAGGGGCCAAAAGGAGGGAGGAGACACCAGCCTACAATGTCTCCTGCCAACTTCCCAGAATCTTTAGAGCTGAAATTCATCTTGGCTGAGAGATGTGCGCATCACCAGCCAGGACCCCGTGTCAGACTAAATATGGGCCAAGCAAGATGACCGGCCAGAGACAGCCCAGAAGGTACCCCTATCGCCATAAACCCCAAGACTGCCACATGGCAGGGCAGTCCTGGTTCCCTTACTCTGCTGGTCTCCCCGCGAGCACCCCTGCCCAATTACATCTTTCTGTTGTCAGTATGTGTGTCTCCCCCAGTAATTCATCTCCTGGTGTTAAATAAGAGTCCGCCCTCGGGTCCTGGAAGGGAGCCCCCTTTTCTGCTGCAGTCTCACCAACACAGGGTGATGCAAAGGTCATGACCCAGGAATCAGGAGATGCGTGTTCCTGGCCTGGCGGTGCCATTGTCCAAAGCTCAGTCTTGGCCACAGCCTTGTTTTCCACTGGGCCTCAGCTTCCGTATCTGTAAAATGAGAGGATCGGAATGGGTCTGTGGTTTCCATACTATTTTCCTCAGAGTCAAGAAAGATGAAGGCGCAAGAGGCAGGCTGCGTGTTAGAGGTCAAGATCTTCTCTTCCACCAGAGAAGCTGAGCTTTCATCTTGTTCTACATCGCACTTCCACAAAAATGTTGTTTTTGAAAAAAGAAGTCTTCTGCTTAAAAAAAAAAAAAGATAAGAACAAATTATTAGGCTAGATGATCTATACAATCCTGGGTTTTAGTTGGTTGATCTAAGAAAATACAGCTTCTTCTCTTTGAAACAGAGGATTAAGAAAAACTATACCAACCATTTTGCATGTCAGATTCATCTTACAAAATGTTAATTTATCATTTAAAAATAAGCCAAGGCTCTAGAAGTTCCATTTCTCCCACAAGAATACAGATAAACTTTACAATGCTTCTATCAGAGAGAAGTTTGGGCTTTGTCAACCTCGATACTTTACGAATAGTTAAAGATAATAGATGAATTCATAACACTGCTAGGATTTTCCTCAAAGGGAAACAGCGGGAGCTGATGAAATCTGGAGCATTTGACTGGGTTGACATTAATGGCTAATAGTGGGTTTTGAAATATATGTGTGTTTTCATTTTCTGTATAAGCTCTATTCCACATTAATAATGGAAAATCTGGAGTTGATTGCTTTTTGAAAATATCTGCTTAATACTGATGTCCCCAATCACTCCAACTGAAGAACAGAGCCAACAGACCAGAAAGAGAGTTAGGTGAGATCCTGCCCATCCACAGGGGAACTGAGAGAGAGTTAGGTGAGATCCCACCCATCCACAGGGAAATTGAGAGACCCAGGCAAAGCCCACTGGTCTCTTCCTGCCTCATGTTTACCAGCTGAAAGTGAGGAAATATGTGCAGTTGAGTAAACCCTCCTTTGTGTCAGGGAGGTTTTTGGTGTTTTTTTTTGAGCAATAGTTGATTTACCGGGTTGTGATAGTTTCAGTTCAGTTCAGTTCAGTCACTCAGTCGTGTCCGACTCTTTGCGACCCCATGAATCGCAGCACGCCAGGCCTCCCTGTCCATCACCATCTCCCGGAGTTCACTCAGACTCATGTCCATCGAGTCCGTGATGCCATCCAGCCATCTCATCCTGGGTTGTCCCCTTCTCCTCCTGCCCCCAATCCCTCCCAGCATCAGAGTTTTTTCCAATGAGTCAGCTCTTCGCATGAGGCGGCCAAAGTACTGGAGTTTCAGCTTTAGCATCATTCCTTCCAAAGAAATCCCAGGGCTGATCTCCTTCAGAATGGACTGGTTGGATCTCCTTGCAGTCCAAGGAACTCTAAGAGTCTTCTCCAACACCACAGTTCAAAAGCATCAATTCTTCGGCACTCAGCCTTCTTCACAGTCCAACTCTCACATCCATACATGACCACTGGAAAAACCATAGCCTTGACTAGACGGACCTTAGTCGGCAAAGTAATGTCTCTGCTTTTGAATATACTATCTAGGTTGGTCATAACTTTTCTTCCAAGGAGTAAGTGTCTTTTAATTTCATGGCTGCAGTCACCATCTGCAGTGATCTTGGAGCCCCAAAAAATAAAGTCTGACACTGTTTCTACTGTTTCCCCATCTATTTCCCATGAAGTGATGGGACCAGATGCCATGATCTTCGTTTTCTGAATGTTGAGCTTTAAGCCAACTTTTTCACTCTCCTCTTTCACTTTCATCAAGAGGCTTTTTAGTTCCTCTTTACTTTCTGCCATAAGGGTGGTGTTATCTGCATATCTGAGGTTATTGATAGTTTCAGGTATACAACAAAGTGAATCAGTCATACATATACATATAGCCACTCTTTTAAAGATTCTTTTCCCAAATAGGTCATTACAGAGTATTGAGTAGATTTCTCTGTACTATACAGTAGATCCTCATTAGTTACCTATTGTATATATAGCAGCGTGTATAGGTTAATCTCAATCTCCCAACTTATCCCTTCCCCTCCTCTCCCCCTTGGTAACCATAAGTTTGTTTTCCACACCTGTGACTCTATTTCTATTTTGTAAATAAGTTCATTTATACCCTTTTTTCAGATTCCGTATAACAGTGATATATGATATATGTCTTTCTCTGTCTGACTTGCTGCACTTAGTGTGACAGTCAGTCTCCAGGTCTATCCATGTTGCTGCAAATGGCATAATTATTTTACTTTTTATGGCTGAGTAGTATTCCATTATATACATATATGTATATGCCACATCTTTTCCGTTTCTCTGTTGACAGATATTTCGTTTGCTTCCATGTCCTGGCTATTGTAAATAGTGCTGCAATGAGCATTAAGGTACATGTATCTTTTCAAAGTATGTTTTTCTCCATAGGAAGTTTTTTTTTTTTTTTTTTAAGTTCATGGGTGTATTGTTCTGCTAAGGCTGCCCTAACAAAGGACCACAAACTCAGTGGCTTAAAGAACAAAACATTTATTTTCTCACAGTTCTGGCAGCGAGAGGACAAAGATCAAGTCATAAATTTGGTTGTTTTTCTCTAGAACCTCTCTCCTCGGCTGGCAGAAAGCCTCTGTGGCTGTGTTCCCATGAGGTCCCTCTCTCTCTGTCCTAATCTCCACTTTTTAAAAGGACATCAATCAGATTGGACTAGGGCACACCCTAGTGACCCCGTTTAACTTACTTATTTCTTTAAAAACCATGGTCCAAATACACAGTTACATTTGGAGGTACTGGATGTTAGGGCTTCAATACATGAACAGTTAGGGCTTAAATATATGAATTTTAGGGGAACACAATTCAGCCCATATTAATGGATTAACATAAGTACAGAACTTTGAGTTGTACTAAAGAATTACTAAGCATTATCATTGTTATTATTATATTTATTATTACTGTTATTAAGTTGCCATTATTAGGATGCATTTTGCCCTAAATGATTAATTCCTAATCTGTCCATCTGGAATGATCTCTAGGTCTCCAGGACAGAACTGGCCAATTCTGGCCCAAGCCTGGTGTGGACAGCAGGTCGGCACCTCTCTTCTACGAGGGGACCAGCTCCTAGAGTGTGCAGACCTGGCTTTGCAAGTTGCTGGTTTTGTAAATTCTCCATGCACTGATATCATCCACCTGTCCACTCAGCATAAGGTATTTCATGATGAGATCATTTAAATCTGATTTTGAGGTCAGGGAACAAGTCATTTTTTTTTTTTTAAGATATCAAATGGTATCAAAAGCTTTACCAGAGTCAGGCTTTGAACAGTGGGACAGTACGTCACACTTTGATTCATACAGGAAAGATAAAAATAGACTAGCAACAATGGGAAATTATGAGATGTGTCTCTTGAGTCCTCACTGAAAGCCCAGAGGGCCTGTGAAGGGAAGTAAGTGCATATGGAGAGATTACCTTCTGCCGGCATCTGCAAGTGTGTGCCTTGGGGCTGGCACCTACTGTGCTTGATAAATCCTGGGTGATTGATTAATAGAAAAAGATAAGCTGGATACTGGGCTGCAATCCGAGACTTTTTGCTTTTCACATTTAAAGGAGTCTGAATTTACACCTTCCTGGGTCATAATGGCTTGACTTTAGAGCAAGAAAGGAAAGACCCCTTACCTCTACCCCCGCCTGTGGCCCTGGCACTCAGGAAAGCCTGTGGACTCAGACAAAGTTAATGACAATCACGGTTAGTCTGGAGGAGAGCGTGGCAAACCACCCCAGTATTCTTGCCTGGAGAATCCCCACGGACAGAGGAGCCTGGCGGGCTACAGTCCATGGGGTCTCAGAGAGCTGGACACGGTTAGTCAGCACATCCAGTCCTAGGAGGACTCACGTGTGTGTCTAGAACAAGCAAATGCTCACGAGCATCCATTTTGACTCTGATTTTGGAATTACTTTCTTGGGTGTGTCTAGAGAGGATGAACTCTGGCTGCTTCTCCCTGGGCCTGTATTGGGGGTCAGGAGTAGGGGTTTGGGAGTAGTGCTTTCACCAGCTTTTCGCTATCATGACACACGGAGAACCAAGCTTGTAGGGTTATCCAGGATCATCCTGGGATACCCAGGTATGTGAATCAGGGTGCAGTTCAGGAAATCAGAAACTGCTCTATTTATTGTATCAAAGAGTTACTCTGTTACAGCACAGGGAATTGGTTAAAAACTGGCCTTAAGACTGAGGTGAGAACCCACATGGAGGAATGAACTTTGGCACCGCCAGGCTGGGGGAAAGAGGAGAGAAGCTGCGATGCTCAGACCTGGAGCTTGGAGGAGGGTCCCAGAGTACTGGGCCCAGTCCTTGTAGAATGGGTGTGCTGATAAGATGCTGCTGGCAGCCAAGAAACTCAGAAGGGGGCCCTGGGCGCTGGGGCCTGGCCAGGCTGCTGCCGATCCTTCTGAGGGGCAGGAGGGTGCACAAGCCGTAAGCTGGGCTCAGGGTGGAGGGCAGGAGCTAAGGCGAGGTCATTGCTGACCGAACAGCCAGCAGGTCAGCAGGAGAGCTTCCTCTTCCTCCTCTTGCCTTCCGGTCTCCCTGTCTCGCTTGTGGGTAGAGCCTCCCATGGAGACATCTGTGATGGCTCCATACTCGCAGCTCCCCAGCACCCCGTATCTCATCACGGAGCAGAGTGCAGAGGATGGCTCTGGAATCTGGAGGGGATCACTATAGTTGGCACCCAGGGCTGGGCTACCAGCCCAAGGTATCTGGTCCCACCCCCTGCCCCTCAAGATGGAATATCAAATCTCAGCCTAATTAGAGCCCACTGGGTGTAAGATCCATCAGGCAGTGCTGGTTTAGAGACCTAACTGTCAGCAAAGAGAGATGAGGCCATATTGTGGAGAGAAGGAAGGAGGATCCGGCAAACGCTGTGAGGTGAGAAGTGTCCCTGGGTGCAATGGGAGGACAGAAAGAAAGCAGTGTTTGAATGTGGGCTCTGGAGATCAACTGCCAGAACTAAAGCCAGGTTCCAGCCCTGAGGGTGCCCCTGACCTGGGGCAAGCTTCTTAACCTTCCGGAGCTGCGAGCTGTGCAGAGCTAGTGAGGATCAAACGAGATAATCCAGGTAAAGTGATTAGCCCAGGGCTGGTCACAGGTGCGCAGTCAATGTGTTGGTCTCTATGACTGGAGAGTTCGTGCACTTCCTTCCTCCACTCTCTCCCTCCTTATAATCCTGATTGCTGTGCACACACGTGATGACCCATTTCCTCATTCTGACAGGCCTGTGATACTCAAATTCCGCGTCGGATACACTTTGATCTTTACTGGCCGGTTAGAGACTTCATCCTCTTTGTAAAGCTGGTGGGGAGAACGGGTCCATTCAGGGTTCTTTCCGTCTCCTACTCTAAAGCAGTGTGGTTCTGCCCGTGTGATGAAGTCAACTCCCCTGGTATCTGGGAGCTTAATCTTCTGTCTGGTTGGAATTAGTGCCATGATTCCATATTTATGAACAGTGCTGGAGCAGTCATTACTGAGTGCCTTGCTACTACTCTTGGTGACTGTGGGCAGGTAACCAAAGGTGTGGTTACATGCCAGCTGGCTCCATGAGACACCTGTCTCTGAAGCCGAGTGGTGTTTTTAAGGTAAGGATGCTACCCGTGGGACTGGGCAATAACCCCTGCCTCTGACTGTGAGCAAGCTCTCAAAATTTATCTCCTGCTCTCGGTCCTATGGCTTGTGCCTGACCCCATATCCAGCTGCTGTCCTTGGACTTCAGATTTCACGCTGGCCTGAACAGTGGGCACCTCCTTCACGTTACCTGCTGCTTTGCCCCAGATTGGATGCTCTCACCTCAGACCCACGCTCTCCCATGTTCTGGCTCTGTGTAGTCACTCTGCTTGGGTCAATTAATGTGGGGAGGTACCTGGAGAGGTTGGAGAAGGGAATGGCAGCCCACTTCAGTACTCTTCCCTGGAGAATTCCATGGACAGAAGAGCTTGGTGGGCTACAGTTTATGGGGTTGCAAAGAGTCAGACATGACTGAGTGACTTACACACACATGCACACCTGGGCAAGTACCCTGACAAGATGGTCTTCCTTGTTTATTTGAAGGTCACTAACATCTTACCATTAAAGATACATTGCTTTAGTCCAAGGTATAGGGCTTGGGATGGTAATAAGAGAAGCAAAAGGGTTTTATGGTGAAATCACTTAGGAAATACTGGGTTAACATGGTTAGACAGGTTCCCTTCACCTCAAATCTTCCCTGAGCTGTTAAGGTGTTGATGTTAACTGTGAACTTCCAAGAAAGGAAGTAGGAAGCAGTCTTCCGATATCCTGCCGTCGTCAGCTCGTTTTGGAGAAGTAGTGCCTGAGACTGACAAGTGTTGCACTGTCAGGGGCTGGCTTTTTCTTGTGATCTCTGTCTTTGTCTCTTTCTAGGTGTCTTCTTCCTAAATAAAAATGCTGTATGATATCACTTGTATGTGGAGTCTAAAATATGACACAAATGAATTTATCTACAAAACAGAAACAGACTCACAGAGAAAACAGACTTGTGCTTGCAAGCGAGAGGCAGGGGACGAAAGTGATGGGGAGTCTGGGATTAGCAGATGCAAACTATTATATACAGGGTAGATGAACAACAAAATCCTACTGTATAACACAGAGAACTATATCCTGTGGTAAACCTTACAAAAAAGAATATATATGTGTGTGATGAATTATATTGCAGAACAGCAAAAATTAACACAACATTGTAAATTACCTATACTTCAATTTCAAAAAAGTAATTCTGAAAGGAACTACATATCAAGTCATGATTACTTTAGTGATAATTAGCCCAATTAGTTTCCAAGCACTCGGGTTTTTCCTTCCTGAAGACCCTCCACTGTCTCTTCTTTTCCATTTCATCCTAACAGTCTGCTTGGACTTGGCCTGGAAGGGACTGATGGGGAAGACGTGGATCCTGAGCCACCTCACCTCACCAACTTTCCACTTTATTCCTTTACTGTGTTTCCTCAAGTCCCAAACTTGTGACTTTTCTGTCCATCTGTTGTGTCCTCCAGCCCACCCAGTGTGGGTCCCAGGTCTTTATGCCTGATCTCCCTTTCCTCATTCCTTCCTTTCTCAGATGAGTTTGGAAGGGCACTGATATGGTTTATATGAAGATAGTAGAATATTTGTGATGTTGTAAAGTCAAGTGGGCCTTAGAAACCATCACTGTGGACAAAGCTACTGGACGTGATGGAATTCCAGTTGAGCTGTTTCAAATCCTGAAAGATGATGCTGTGAAAGTGCTGCACTCAATATGCCAGCAAATTTGGAAAACTCAGCAGTGGCCACAGGACTGGAAAAGGTCCGTTTTCATTCCAATTCCAAAGAAAGGCAATGCCAAAGAATGCTCAAACTATGGCACAATTGCACTCATCTCACATGCTAGTAAAGTAATGCTCAAAATTTTCCAAGCCAGGCTTCAGCAATACGTGAACGGTGAACTTCCAGATATTCAAGCTGGTTTTAGAAAAGGCAGAGGAACCAGAGATCAAATTGCCAACATCCGCTGGATCATGGATAAAGGAAGAAAGTTCCAGAAACACATCTATTTCTGCTTTATTGACTATGCCAAAGTCTTTGACTGTGTGGATCACAGTAAACTGTGGAAAATTCTGAAAGAGATGGGTATACCAGAGCACCTGACCTGCCTCTTGAGAAACCTATATGCAGGTCAGGAAGCAACAGTTAGAACTAGACATGGAACAACAGACTGGTTCCAAATAGGAAAAGGAGTACGTCAAGGCTGTATATTGTCACCCTGCTTATTTAACTTATATACAGAGAACATCATGAGAAATGCTGGGCTGGATGAAGCACAAGCTGGAATCAAGACTGCCAGGAGAAATATCAATAACCTCAGATATGCAGATGACACCACCCTTATGGCAGAAAGTAAAGAGGAACTAAAAAGCCTCTTGGTGAAAGTGAAAGAGGAGCGTGAAAAAGTTGGCTTAAAGCTCAACATTCAGAAAACGAAGATCATGGCATCCGGTCCCATCATTTCATGGGAATTAGATGGGGAAATAGTGAAAACAGTGTCAGACTTTATTTTTTTGGGCCACAAAATCACTGCAGATGGTGATTACAGCCATGAAATTAAAAGATGCTTACTCCTTGGAAGGAAAGTTATGACCAACCTAGATAGCATATTCAAAAGCAGAGACATTACTTTGCCAACAAAGGTCCATCTAGTCAAGGCTATGGTTTTACTAGTGGTCATGTATGGATGTGAGAGTTGGACTGTGAAGAAAGCTGAGCACCAAAGAATTGATGCTTCTGAACTGTGGTGTTGGAGAAGACTCTTGAGAGTCCCTTGGACTGCAAGGAGATCCACCCAGTCCATTCTAAAGGAGATCAGTGCTGGGTGTTCATTTGAAGGACTGATGCTAAAGCTGAAACTCCAGTACTTTGGCCACCTCATGCGAAGAATTGACTCATTGGAAAAGACTCTGATGCTGGGAAGGATTGGGGGCGAGAGGAAAAGAGGACAACAGAGGATGAGATGGCTGGGTGGCATCACTGACTCGATGGACCTGAGTTTGAGTGAACTCCAGGAGTTGGTGATGGACAGGGAGGCCTGGCGTGCTGCGATTCATGGGGTCGCAAAGAGTCGGACACGACTGAGTGAGCTGAACTGAACTGAGCTGAGGCGTCCTCATGCTGATCCACATCACCTTCATTGTTCAGGAGGAAGAAGAAGGGTGGATGCTACGTTCAGGGCTTCTGACTGCCAGGCTAGTCCTTTTTCTCCTTGAACCAAGCTGCTCCCAGGACTGTATCAATCAAGACTTTTTATTCTGTGTTTTTGATGCTTTAACATTTGGGGCCTTGATATCCCAGTGAGACTGCCTCTCCCATCTAATTCCTAGAGATACCAAACAGCTCACCCGTCTTGCAAACATGCCTTGTAAACCAATCACCTCCTAGATCAGACTCTCACACTCCAGGCCACTATCCACATTCCTAATATCCCAGGGCCAGGTCTCAGGCACCTAGGGACACCCCTGTGCCCCAGACCTGCTGAAATTATTCAAACAGCCAATTCTAGGCTTGCTTACCTATCTCATCCATTCTTCCCCATGGAAAGTGTCTCCAGCTCCAAATTTCCTCCCTGCCTCTGCTGGTGACCTTGGTGCTTCCCCATGTAGCCCCCTCCTCTTGGGATCTGTGAGCATTACAAGCTCTGATCTTCATTGGCAGTTGTTTCCTGAAAAATTCTTTTTATATCTTATATTTTAAAACAGGGCTTGGTCCCAGGGAACTGGCTACACTTTTGGAAGCCCTCTGAGCTCTGGGCCTGTGGAGGCCCAGAGGAAGGATCTCCTGGTGGTGGAGACCTGTGGTGTGAGTGAGCCTGCTAGTTCCTGCCCCTGGAGACGGCCTCTCTGAGGGAGGCCCTGACATCGCTGCTCCTGGCTCTGGAAGAACATTCTCTAGGGTCCAACACTGACAAAACCGCCATCTTTTTTTCCTTGTGCGTTTTCACTCAAGCCAGGCATGCCAGAATTTTCAAAGGGAAATCAACTTCAAAATAAGAGAAATCAAAAGGAAAATGTACCAAGAAACACACACACACACACAAAACCCCACTAACATACATAGGAACCAAAAACAGAAAATGAAAGCAAAAAAGGAAAGAATGGAAGAAAGGAAAGAGAGAAAAAAGGGAGGGAGGAAGGAAGGAAGGAGGAAAAAGGGAAAGAAAAAGGAGAAGACCTAGGAATGGCCCACTTGAAAGCTCTGGCCAGCAGCCATCCCGGCTGTGCTCCAGCCAGTCCCTTCAGTCTACAGGGGTGAGCTGTTACTGGATGACAGTGAATTCCACCGCCCCTCAATGCCCCCACCCCTCCCCTCCACCCTCAGCTACATTATTGATTAAAAAGCCGGCATCATTATGGGATCCATTTGGCAGCCACGTCCCCTCTTTGGATAGGGTTCAGGGCAAATGAACATTGCACTCAGATATTGCTTTCGAGTGTAACTATTCCATTCTGTCTGCACCCTGATTTGGGGTCACACCCCTTCCTGCAGCCCCAGAGCCCCAGCACCCCCAGGCTTCATCTGCCTCCATCGCTGCTCCCTGCCACCAGCTCCCAGTGGCCCCCGATCCTGTAGTTTTGCCTCTTTCTGCCAGAAGCTTTCTCCTCCTGCTCTCTTGGATATGACAGTCTGGTCCATGCTCATTACTCTGGCCTGTGATCTTGACACTCTGGAAGACTCTGCTGTCGAAAATTATCCTAAGCTCTAGTACATGCTCCTGGGACACTGTTGAACACAGCCTTGAACTCTTGAAGATCTGGAAGGGACATTGTACAGAAACCATGTTATTAGATGCTTCTTGCTATATTCTTTGTATAGTAAACAAACATCATCACTCCAGTAAAAAAAAAAAAAAAAAGGTTAAAATAGTTAGAAAGGGAAGGAAAACAGGAAAGACCAGCAAGGCAAACAACAAGGCTCTTTGAGCTTCTGTGACCTCATTCATTTCTATAACAAATAGTGCGTCTTCCACTGAATAAATACTTATTGAGCGCCAACTCATTGGGTACTATGATTTCTAGACTCTGGGAGTATATCAGTAAACAGAGGAAAATCTCCATCCTCGTGGTGCTTCCATTCTACTGAGAATGTTCAGTGTCCGCAGACACTAAATATGATAAAGTAGCAAATTAATTAACCAATGGAAGGTAATAGGTGCTGATGAGAATCCAGAAGGCAGGAAAGGGCATTAAGGCACCCCAGGGAGGCTACAACCTGGGTTCTTAGAGACAGAGAATTCAGTAAAGGCCTCAATGAGAAGGTGACATTTGAACCTTAAGGGAAGTGAGGGAGAATTTATGCAAATATTAGAGTGCTTTAGGCAGATGGTTCTAGATGGGCCAGTGCAAAGGCCCTGCGGCATTCAAGGATAGCAAAGAAGTCAGTGTGGCGGCAGCAGAATGCATAAGGGGAGAGCAGTCAGAAAGGGATGGCAGGGTCCTGGGTCACGGAGCGTCATGGGAATGACAGGCTTTACAAATACTTTGACATTTACTCTGAGTGAGATGGGGAGCCGCGGCCAGCTTTGAACAGATAAATAATGTCATTTGACTTATATTTTGAAAAAAGTGCACTTCTAATTTATTGAACACTTGGGATGATGCCAGAAATTATGTGAAACACTCTGCATGCACTATCCTTCTGATCTTCACAGGACTTTTTGGGAAAGAATCTATTGTCATCGTCTAAACTTTAAGAAGTGAGGACACAGACTAGAGAACTGAGAAACGTGCCCTTAGACAGCTGAGACATCAAGGGAGCCGGTGGAGCCCCTGACTTCCTGACTCGGAAGCAAGAGCCCGCGACCTGTGCCTTGCGGGCACTGTCATGGCCCCACTGGACTTCCGGCCCTCGCCACCCACCTGGCCACATTCTGGAGAGCACGATGCTCGAAGCGAAAATGAGACCCAGCCTCCGCTCTCTGGGTGCCGACTTTGCACGAAGGACATTTCACCCCTGCTTGGCTACATTTAAATTTCTCCTTCACATGTGACCCATTGGAGTTCAAAGTTCATACTGATCAGCTCCAGCACATGAAATCGGTACATTGTGAAGACACTGATTGAAAGCAAGCATGTGAATATTGCTTATAAAATGCCCCTTCAAACCTACAGATCGATAGTGAGGCCTCACATTGTTCCTGTCTGACCTGCCCAGTTTGGCAGGCAGCCCACCTTGGCACTGCAAACCAAACAGCAGATCATAAATCTGGGTACGCCTCAGATTCTCACAGTACCCCAGCATCCCGCTCCAACGGGCTTAAATCGGTCAGAGCCTAGGACACGGTCAGCTGAGCAACAGCTGGCCCATGTAGAGCCGGTTGTGTGTGTCTGTGAGGTGGGTGTGTCAAGTAAAGGATGAGAGAGTTAATGCAAAGCGTTAAGATTAAACAAAAGCAAAAACGCAGTTGTGCTGGGGAACGTGTGGCGAGGAGCTGTCTAAGAGGGCTGGGACAAAGCCAAAGGGCTTCGATTGGCACCCTCCTCTGATGGGCAGCTCTGCACCCCAAGAGCAAAAGCTCTAAAACATCATTACTATTTAAAGTGACCTCGTGATTTATAATAAGATATACATATTTGGTCTTTGTTCCTATTTCTGTCACTGAGTTCCTAAAACCACTGGAATTTTCTAAGTAGTGAGAACAATTAAGATGTCTTGCTATGCTAATAAGGCTACTTTTGGAAAGCACCCTGGTAACCTGAGATGGGAAGGGGAGAGGGGTTGGAAGTTGACTCAGATGCCAGAGGCTGATGATTTAATAAATGGTGCCTATGTAAGGAAGCCTCCATAGAAACCCGGAAGGATGGTGCTCTGAGCGTTTCCGAGTTTGGGAACACATGTAGATTCGGGGAGAGTGATGCACCTGGAGAGGACACGGAGCCTTTTTACCCTTTCGCCACCCCTTGCCCTTGTGCATCTTTTCCAACTGTTTGTTCTTGAGTTGTATCTTTTCACAATAAATAGGTGATCTAGTAAGTAAAAAGTTTGTCTGAGTTCTGTGAGCTGCCATAGCAAATCAATCGAACTCAGGCATGGGAAGCTCTGATCTGTAACTGACTGGTTAGAAAGTCACAGCCTGGACTTGTGACTGGTGTCTGAAGTGGGGAGGGGTGGTGTTGTAGGGCAGAGCTCTTAACCTGGGATATCCAGTGGCATCTCCAAGGAGACAGGGTCGGACACCTAACTGTACCCAGAGCATTGCTTGGTGTGTTAAATCGCGTGCACACACACACACTCATACACATTGGAACTGGGTGCAGAACTGGAACACCTACTTGGAGTGCGAGTGGAGGAAGCAGGAGAAACTCTGTCAGGCTCAAGTGAGACTCTTCCCAGGGCCATTCAAACAAGGCAAGGTGGACTTCTCCAGGCCAGAGACTTCCCTGAATGCAAGTCTGAAGGAGAGGGCAGTCACTGACCAAGGCCACCGAGCCAAGGGCCACCTTGGAACTCCACCGGGGCAGCAGGACACGTCTGTGGAGTTTTCAGTGTTAGCTCTGACCTTGACCTTCACTGACCTTCAGTTAGTGTTCTTGTTCATCCCAAGAGCATTCTTGCCAGAGGGCAGGATTTGGCCACAGGACAAATATCAGCCAGGCTTAGTGGGCGGGAATGCTGCCCCCGTTGGCGCCTCTGGTTCTTGACAGGCTTGACTGGAACATCATCCTGTCTGGCCAGTGCACAGGCAGCTTCTGTCTACACTGGCACACTTCCTGTGACTATACTACCCTGAAGAGTGGAGCAAACCTGGACCCAATGGCTGTAGTATTTGCAGCCGCCTCTCTCAGAGGCAGCAGGTGGTGAGGGCTTGGCAGTCTGTGAGTGAGGCTGGAGAAAGTGGACTCCTGGAGCAGAAGCAGCAGATGCGGCCCCTTGAAGGGAGCTGCTGTTTGGGGGTGGGGAGTGCGCATGGCGACTGGGGGACCACAGATGTTGCCACCTGTGTGAACTCAAGAGTCACTGGGGCAAAAATTAGTCAGAACCCAATGGGACCTGCTTCTTCAGAAAAGATGCTAGTTAGACCATTCATTTTTTTATTCAGCAATTTTGTTTATTTTGCATGATGATCCATTAGGAACTAGGAATAGAGACATCTTGTCTCTACAATTTCCGGCGGAAATCTACAATTTCCGCCTTCAAGTTTGCAGTCAGAGCAGTGCTGACCAACACAGCTTTCTGAGGGGCTAGAAATGTTGTCGAGTTTCCCAGGGGGGCTCAATGGTAAAGAACTCACCTGCCAAGGCAGGAGGTGGTAAGAGACAAGCATTCAGTCCCTGGGTCTGGAAGATTCCCTGGAGGAGGGCATGGCAACCCGCTCCAATATTCTTGCCTGGAGAATCCCGTGGACAGAGGAGCCTGGCGGGCTCAGTCCACAGGACTGAAGTGACTTAGCCCGCGTGCTGAAATGTCCTCTCTAACTCTGCGCTAGCCAGTAAGCTGGCCACTTGCCACATGTGGGCTACTGAGCACTCAATAGAGGGCTAATGCCCCTGAGACACTGAATTTTAAATTTTATTTAAGTTTAATTAATTCAAATTTAAATTTAAATAGGCACTTGTGAATAGCTGCCTTATCGAACAGAGCAGGTTTAGAGGAGGAATCAGTGAAGATATTTTTGGCTGTGAATCACAGTAGATGCAGCTCAGAGTCAACAGAGGGTCTATAGAGATGGGACGGTCCTCGGGTTGATTCAACGCAAACATCATCAAGGATTCCGGTTCCTTCCAGGTCTCCTTCCTGCCTTCCTCAGCACGTTGACTTTGACTTCAGCTTTTTCCCTCATGGTCATAAGATCGTTACCGTATCCCTGCCCACAGCATCAGTGTGAGGGCTTTCTTCCTGTTTCTCCTGCTCAGAAGACCCCACTGGCGCGGCCCCACATCTCCCCTCTGGTCTCACTGATGAGATCTGTCACACGTTGGGTCCGTGATGGATGCATGACTGGTCACCATCAGCGGATGGAAGCAGCAGGGTGCCCCTTGAGGCCGGGCTGCTGGCTGGGCTCTGACACTGAGCAGGCGTGGGAAGGGCTGTCGGTGGATAACCACCAGAACTGACTCAGTGGAGACTCCAACAGGTATGCAATTCTAACACACACAAAAGATAAAGGCTGTAAATGATGTAGGAATAAAGTGCTATGGGAGTGCAGAGAAAGCAGTGGTCAAGTCTTCCCAGGAGATTTAGAAAAGATAGCTTCTTAACTGAGCCCTGAAAGATCAGATTAAAAATCGTCACTTCCCACAAGCGTGGTCTAGCTAAGCTCTGCCAGTAGGTGAGAGGTGGCCCACACTTCTCTTGGACATGCGAAGCTCTTCACAATAATGATGGTATCATCCCATGGCTTTCTCCAGTTATTCTTCTGCTTGCTCTCATTTCATTTTTCTCTAAAGAAATGGAAAGGAAGTCTCGAGCCAGTGGTGAAACTGATCCTTAATTTCTTGCTCCATGTAGTCACCATCTCTCCATCCATTCATCCACCTTCCCCCACACCCAGCCTTTCTTTGATTCAACTTCTTTCTCTTGGAAGATCAGATGGAGAAAACTGGCAAGTGAGAAGTGGTATACAGAATAAGCATGTGATCTGGGACACACGTACACACACCTTTAGGAGGCCCCTGGTAGTGGGTATGATGAGGCCATAGAGATGGATCTTTTTCAAGATTTTTTTTAAAATGTTGACTATTTTTTTAAAAGTCTTTATTGAATTTGTTACAATGTTGCTTCAAGTTTATGTTTTTTATTTTTAGCCTTGAGACATGTTAGACCTTAGATGCTCAACCAGGGATCGAATCCTCACCCCCCTGCATTAGAACGTGAAGTCTTAACCACTGGGTCATCAGGGAAGTCCCAGAGATGGATCTTAATGACACTGATGAATGGATTTTTTTTTAAAGTCAGGCATGTTGTATTATAGTAAAGGAAAACTATTAGCATTAATAACAGCCAAGATGGCGGTCTGCCCCATCTCTCGCTATTTTCATCTTGAGCAGCCCCTGCTTCTACCTTGAAGATGGTTCTATCCCATCACTGGTAAGGGGCTGAGTTGTCTCTGTCTGGGGCTCATCTACATCCTCTTCAGGGAAAGCAGCCAAGGATATGGCCGTGTTTTTGCTTCAACTGTGGCGTCTCATAAGCCCCATCTCACCTTGGGTTGGCAGCTGAGGGATTTCCTATACATTTAGTGAGACATCTGAGAGTCAAAGGGATGCAGAAAGGTTATCTACATAATTTAAGACATTTCCCCCTTATGTGCACGCATGGGCACAGATCCCCACATGCAGACACAGAGAGCTGAAATACTAGGGGCTGTCAGACAATGCCTTCTCTCAGCTGTTGCTTATTCTCTCCATCCAGTGAATTTTGCTGAGAAAATGTGCACGCCTGAGAAAGAAGAGTTAAGTGGTCTGATGTTGGGGAATAGAGTGTGAGGGAAGCTATTATGTCAACAAAATGTTGAGAGTCTTCTAATTTTTAGCCAATTGTTTAAAAGACGACAGATGGTAATGTTTATGAGATGTATAATTCAAGGCAAATCTGTCCAGATAGAGAGGATACAGCATCTTTAACTTGGCTAACAAATGTTGAGCTGCATTCAGATAAATAAAACCAACCAAACCCAAGGCACATAATTGCAACATTGGAGAGATGGAAAACAACCTTATTTTTTTTTATTATAAATAAAAGAATGATGTGTATGAGAATAAGGGGTTGGGATGTTTCTCTCCTTCTCTGCTGATCAGTTATATCATCAGTCACAGGTGAAGGCAGGGCAGCCTCAGATTTTGAATCTTCAACATTTGTCTGCTCTGTCCAAGGTCATGCTGCAGACCAGTTTTTTAGTTCTCCAACTTTTTGTTTTCAGCCGAATAACGAGATCTTTGTTTCATTAATATTTAAGAGTAATTTAGATTGTGCCAGATGATCTTAAAGCTCATTTAAATCAGCTTGAAGATAATATTAAGCTTTCTTCCAGCATAACCTACTACCATAAATGATAGTATCATCTGCATATAAATGATAAGCTGAGTATGATAATGAATAGCCAAGATAATCAATACAGAATGACATCTGCATTGGATTCCAGATAAATCTTTCAAGAATCCATTATTCTGCTTTCAGAGTTAAAGATCCATTGTTTTTGTCCAAATCTTCTAAAGAAAACACAAAAGGTTTTCATGAAATGACTCTTTTATTATGTTGGAACGGGGGATGTCCACAAATTATACACGTACTGTTTTGCAAATACAATAATTAGAGTTCACACAGATCATTACTTTATTGGATTGAACAACTGTCTCTTGGCAATTGCTGCTGCTTTCCCTTCCTCTCCTCCTCCCCGCTTCCTGGTTCCCCTCCTTCTCCTTCTTCTCCACTTCCCCCATCCCTCCTTCCCCTACTCCACGCCACCCCCCACCTCCCTCCTTCTCCTTCCCCCTCCCCTTCCTTCCAACAATGAATGCTTTTCAAATACTGTTTCACTTGGGACTGACTTGAACGCTTATTTAAATTGCTACAGATCTGTAGGGTGCCTGCCTATGACACCATCTGGGGGAAACCTTCATATTCTAAAAGTGTTTATTTGAATAAATCATATCTTCCCTCTTTATTGGGCTTCCCTGATAGCTCAGTTGGTAAAAGATCTGCCTGCAGTGCAGGAGACCCCAGTTCAATTCCTGGGTTGGGAAGATCCACTGGAGAAGGGATAGGTTACCCACTCCTGTATTCTTCGGCTTCCCTCATGGTTCAGCTGGTAAAGAATCCACCTGCAATGCAGGAGACCTGGGTTCAAGCCCAAGGTTGGGAAGATCCCCTAGAGAAGGGAATACCCACTCAGTATTCTGGCCTGGAGAATTCCATGGACTGTATAGTCCATGGGGTTGCAAAGAGTCAGACATGACTGGGAGAATTTCACTTCGCTTCCTTCTTGATTGACCTAGAACTTACTGATATCTCTAATTTGAATAAAATACAAACTTTGGATAACTATGTATCAAATATGATTTGTAAGAATTAGGGTATATTTTTCTTTCCTAAGAGAAGAGACTATTTTTAAAGTCAAAGAGAAAAAGCATAATAAGGAGAAGTGGAGAAATGGACAAAAAGAAAAGTCAGTGTCAAAAGACATGAACTGGTCTGTGTGTGGCTGAAGAGAGAGGCTGCAAAGTCAACCCTATTTGTCTCCTTAGCAGATTCTGGGTAGCGTCATGCAAGGTGGTGATTCTTCCTTTCCTCCTATCTCTCCTCACATCTTTTTATCTCTGATGTTCTAGCAGGACTTCCCCAAATGCATCAGGGTCTCTAATCCACATCCCAGAGTTTCAGGAGGTGCTCTTAAGGTTTTAGAGCTGGTGGAGAAGGTGGGGTTTGCTCCTGGATCAGGAAGGAATGGTTTTCCCTCTTTGCAGACTCAGCAAGGCCAGTTACTGTTCTAAGTCCAGGGAGATGGAAGAGATGGTAAACATACCAGTAGATAAGCCAATAAGCTCCCTGTGGGCAGCTGGGGATTTGCCTGGTTTATCTGCGTGTCTCCTCCCACAGCCCCTGGAATGGAAAGTATACCCAGTGTTTGTTAATGGAATGAATGGCTGTGGTTAGAGAAAGTCTGTTGTAGAGACCGAGGGCTTACTGCTCCTCTGCATCACTGGACTCGTGCAGGCAAGCAAATAACTCTTCTCTTCTGGGACTCCCCCTGACCACTCCCGCCCCAGCTCTACATATACTTGAGGAATCACTTCTTTGACTTTCCAGATCTGGAGAGAAAAGACCTTGAGATGAAGGTCTTTTGCCCCTCTCTCAAGGAGACATAGTTCCCTGAGAAGCTGTGAGGGAAGAGGAACTACGGAGACTCTAGGTGTGGAGAGATCTAGGGGAAAAGGAACTAAGAGGACTCCAGGTACCATGGGGAGTACTAGGGTAGAAGTCAACTCCAACTGTTCTGCAAACATCACCCTGCCTCATGTCTCCTTATCTTGGCCTTGCTTGTGCTTTATGTCTAGAATGTTCTTGTCAGTCTAGAGGGTTCCTGCTCTTCTTCCTTCAAGATTCTGCCCCAACTGTCACCTTCTTTTTGAAGTTTTCTGATTTTTTTTGGTAACATTAAATCTTTTTTCTTTGCCTCTGTGTTGCTTTATGTATAACTTTATTAGCACTGGATATTTATCTCCAGGCGTCTGCCTTCTCCACAAAACTGTGGACTCTGAAGGAAAAATTTTGTTTCTCTTGATGTGTGCTATGCCAAGCACAGTGCCTGGCACAGAGTAGACACTTAAAGGGGGTTTGCTGAATGAGAGTGATGATGCCACAGGGCATTGCGATGGTGCCATGCAGAGTGCCGTCAGGCTGTTCAGCTTGTACACTGCACGTCTGTGTGCTGGGCTCACATCTCTGGATCCCTTCCCTCTGAGTGGAAAGATGGTGAGGTTGGGGCTTAGGAAAAGGGTCATCCCAGAGCTTCCTCTGTTCCTCTTCCGCCTGACTCCAGGGCTCTAAAACGATGTGAGTTCTTGAGTGTAACGTGCTTTCCAGGGCCAGCGGTCTTTCCCTGTGTCCCCTCAAGTCTCCCTGTCTGTGGCTCATGTCTCAGTCTCCCTCAAGAGACTTCTTGATCTTTCATTTCCTCCATAAGTAAATACTTTGGTGTGTTTTAATTTGAGAATAGTATTGAGGCCCGATCTTTTCCTATTGGGATCATTTGTCGAGACTAGAGAGGTGGGAACCATAATGCCTACAGTGGCGGGAGAGAGGAGTGGGATGAAGATGGGAAAAGTTGCAAAGAAAATAGATTAAAGCCCAAGGAAATCTCCCTCAGTACGTGGCCAGGCTCACCTGGGTCACACACAGGGGAACCAGAGGGCCAGCCAGGTTTCAGCCATGAAGGGGCAGTTCAGCTCTGAGGGCAGGGCTGTGCTGAGGCAGAGGAGGGTTGCTGGGGTAACCAGCACAGAAAAAGCTCTCATCTGAAGAGCTTTTTCACTTGTCTGAGGGTCTGACCAACTAGGGTGATCATCTCACAATGCTCAGTGCTTCCTCTGAGGTTGGTTTATCCTATTCTAACAATGATCACAGCAACACAGCTCCTTAAAACCTTTTCACACCTTTAATGGTCATTGCTGTTCAGTCACTAAGTCCTGTCCCACTATTTGTCACCCATGGACTGCCGCACACTAGGCTTCCCTGTCCTTCACCATCTCCTGGAGTTTGTGAGAGAAACTCATGTCCATTGAATCAGTGATGCCATCCAACCATCTCATCTTCTGTTACCCCCTTCTTCTCCTGCCCTCAATCTTCCCCAGAACCAGGGTCTTTTTCAATGAGTTGGCTCTTCACATCAGGTAGCTAAAGTATTGGAGCTTCGGCATCAGTCCTTTTAATGAATATTCAAGACTGATTTCCTTTAGGATTGACTGGTTTGATCTCCTCGCAGTCCAGAGGACTCTCAAGAGTCTTCACCACTACCACAGTTTGAAGCATCAATTATTTGGCTCTCAGCCTTCTTTATGGTCCAACTCTCACATCCATAAATGACTACTGGAAAAATAATCGCTTCGACTATATGGACATTTGTCGGCAAAGTAATGTCCCTGCTTTTTAATAAGCTGTCTAGGTTTGTAGTAGCTTTCCTTCCAAGGAGCAAGCATCTTTTAATTTTGTGGCTGCAGTCACTGTCTGCAGCGATTTTGGAGCACAAGAAAATAAAATCTGTCACTACTTCCACTTTTTCCCCACCTATTTAACATGGAGTGATGGGATCAGATGCCATGATCTTAGTTCTTTGAATGTTGAGTTTTTAAGCCAACTTTTTCACTCTCCTCTTTCACCTTCATCAAGAGGCTCTTTAGTTCCTCTTCGCTTTATGCTTTTAGGGTGGTATCATCGACATACCTGAGGTTGATATTTCTCCCCACCGTCGTGATTCCAGTCTGAGTCATCCAGCTTGGCATTTCCCAGGCTGGCATTTCCCAGATGTATTCTGCATAGAAGTTAAATAAGCAAGGTGACAGTATATAGCCTTGAATCCGATATACAAAGTGAGGCTGTGTTTTGTCACCTGTCTTTACTAGTCATGGTTCAGTGGTTGAAAGGTGCTCAGAGGGAGCCACAGCTCCAGGCAGGTCTGGTCTCCCCGCGTGGCCCTTGCCATGGAGGTGCTTGCTGTCTCCTCCGGACAGGCATCCCAGGCCCATGGAGTGTGACTGGAACTGAGGAGCCCTTTGGTGGTGAAGGAGATGTCACAGAGACATCCGTTTCCTTCCTTGGGGTAAACTTCATTCTTCGTGGCTCTGCCCAAAGCCAGAGCTTTCCCACCTGAACATGGGGTCTCCGACAGGGAGATTAAAGAGCCCTTCTCACCAGTCGGAATCAGTGGTTTCAAAAAACGTCTCCTCTTGAGAGAGTCGGAACAGGGTGGGCGCTGGGCATACTGATGGGGGTAGGAGGTGGTGAGAGCAGGGGCACTCAGAGAAGAGCTGAGAGGCGAGAAGTGGGGAACATGCCCTTGGCAGGCCCTGCAGTTTGTTTCCTCAGTAACACAACAGGAGGAAACCTCTAACCAGATCTAGGAAGCAGGTATGGCCCACTGACCTCATGACGATCAGTGAACTAGGCAAGCGTGAGCCTAGCTATGCAAAGCTCTTCTCCCTGCGTGCGAGCCACAGTCCTCTACCTAGGACACAGGCCAGGCTGGGCTTCGTCCCCTCCTGCACCCCACAGTCTTTTGCTGCTACCAGTGGGAAAAACGACCCCCTTTAATAGCCAGCCTATGAGGTAGCTGTCATTTTACACCCCCCCACCCCCTGCCCCACATTGTACAGATGAGGAAACTGAGGCAGAGTCGAGGTCAACAGGACACAAGAGGAATTTGAACCCAAGGAGTCCAACTCTAGAGCCTGAGCCCTGACCCATGGCATGAACCTGCCTTGCCATTTTCAAATAAGATGTTTGTTTAGAATCAACTCAAGAGTTTTATTAGGGATCACTGAGAACAGAAATGGGCTTTCCAGATGATGCTAATGGTAAAGAACCTTCCTGCCAATGCAGGAGATATAAGAGATGTGAGTTCAATCCCTGGGTCGGGGAGATTCCCTGGGGGAGAGCATGGCAACCCACTCCAGTATCCCTGTCCAGAGAATCCCAGACAGAGGAGCCTGGTGGGCTACAGTCCATAGGGTTGCAAAGAGTCAGACATGCCTGAAGTGACTTAGCATGCAGTCACGAGACCAGAAATCTCCTCCTGGACCCCTGGGTCTCTTCACTGGTGCTCAGATATGGCCACTGGCATCTTTATTTATGGAGATGGGAGGAGAGATGGTTTTCAGAGGTCACATCTCTGTGGGGGTGGTGCTGGTGGGGGGTGGACCTGGACTCCTCAGCAGGAGTCGTGCTTCTGCTGCTAAGAAGCACGATTCTTCCTCACCTTGTCTCGTAAGCCCAGCGGTCTGTCACCCAAGAGTCTACGTCTTATTTTGCAAACTGAATATCTGCCGGTTATTGATTTGTCTGACACTGAAAAATGTCCACCACTAAAAGGAACGCTGGGTCTTTCATTCTGGTCTCTCCCTCCCTATTTTCTTTATTGAGGAAAACATTCTATGACAAAAACCACATTAATGGTTCTTTTAATGCTCTGGGCATCTTTCAAAGAAGAGTTCATAAAACTTCGTCCAAACCTTGTCAGATGAACACGGCCACTGTGTGAGAGCTGAGGTACCTGAGCTTGATGAGGGGAGTTAAGAGGGTAGGGGAAGGGGCCCAGTGGGGTGGGGTACCTGCAGAAAAGGCCACCGGGCACCTGAGGCTCTTACCTTGGCAGCACCAAGAGACTGAATTTAAGCCTCACAAATCTCAGGCCACTCCCAGAAACAGTAAAGCGGAATCTCTGGGATATGGACCCCAGCTGCACACCTTTTAAAGGCTCCCATGTAATTCTACCGTAGCCTTCTGCTTGTTGCATGGCACTTCTCTTCCTTTTTTTTTTTTTTTTTTACTCAAAAGACATGTGTAACTCCAGCCCAGTTCTTGTTATGGAACTGGGGCATGGGCTTCTATCAGAAAATGGTCCTACCAGCCAGCTCACATATGAACCCCAGAGTGGGTTCTGGGAGTCCTTTACTTGACTTTCAGTGACAACTGATATTCATGGTGAGCTAGTTATCTGTTACTGCCTAACAAATTACCCCATACTTACTGACTCAGAACAACTGACATTTATTATCTTGTAGTTCTTGTGGGTCAAGAGTGTGGGGGCAGCTTAGCTGGGTGATTCTGGCTTAGAATCTCTCATTAGGTTATAGCCAAGATGTCAACTGGGGCTGCAGGATCCCCCAGCAAGATGATTCCTACAGATGGTGATAGGCAGGAGGCTCCAGTTCCTCACCATATGGGCCTCTGACAAGGCTGCTTGAGTGTCCGCCTACATGGTAGCTGGCTTCCTCTAAAGTGAGTGATTCAGGAGCCAAAACAAAGAGAAAGACAACAGTTTTTTAGGTCTTCATCTAGTCATCATATACCATCACTTCCACCACATTCTATGGCACACGAACAGAGAACTTCCAGATGTACAAGCTAGATTTAGCAAAGGCACAGGAACCAGAGCTCACATTGCCAACATCAGTTAGATCTCAGAAAAACCAAGGGAGTTCCAGAAAAACATCTGCTTCTGCTTCTGCTTCATTGACTATACAAAACCCTTTGACTGTGTGGATCACAGCAAACTGGGAAATTCTTAGAGAGATGGGAATACCAGACCACCTGACCTGCCTACTGAGAAACCTGTATGCAGGCCAAGAAGCAACATTAGACCTGGACATGGAACAATGCACCGGTTCCAAATTGAGAAAGAAGTACGTCAAGGCTGTGTATTGTCGCCCTGCTTATTTAATGTATATGCAGAGTTCATCATGGGAAACGCTGGGCTGGAGGAAGCACAAGCTGGAATCAAGATTGCCGGGAGAAATATCAATAACCTCAGATGTGTGGATGATACCACCTGTGCAAAAAGCAAAGAGGATCTAAAGAGCTTCTTGATGAAGGTGAAAGAGGAGAGTGAAAAAGCTGGCTTAAAACTCAACATTCAAAAAACTACGATCATGGAATCCCATCACTTCATGCAAATAGATGGGGAAAAAGTGGAAAGTGGCAGGTTTTGATTTTCCTGGGCTCCAAAATCTCTGCAGATGGTTACTTAAACCATGAAATTAAAAGACACTTGCTCCTAGGAAGAAAAGCTATGACAAACCTAGGTGGCGTAGCAGAGACATTATTTTGCCTACAAAGATCTGTATAGTCAGGGCTACGGTTTTTCCAATAGTCATGTATGGATGTGAGAGCTGGACCACAAAAAAGGCTGAGACCCAAAGAACTGATGCTTTCAAACTGTGGTGCTGGAGAAGACTCTTGAGAGTCCCTTGGACAGCGAGGAAATCAAACCAGTCAATCCAAAAGGAAATCAAGCCTGAATATTCATTGGAAGGACTGATGCTGAAGCTCCAATACTTTACCTGATGTGAAGAGCCAGCTCATTGGAAAAGACCCTGATTCTGGGAAAGATTGAGGGCAGGAGGAGAAGGGCTAACAGAAGATGAGATGGTTGGATGGCATCATCAATTGAATGGACATGAGTTTGAGCAAGCTCCAGGGATAGTGAAGGACAGGGAAGCCTGGTGTGTTACAGTCCCTGGGTTCACAAATAGTTGGGCATGACTTAGTGAGTGAACAACTACAACAAACCATTAAACACAGCCCACAGTTAAGAACTGGGAGATTAGATTCCACCATTTAGAGGGAGAAAGAGCAAAGAATTCATGGACATATGTCAAAACCATCACAGTGGGTATTGGAGATTAGTGGCTTTCCTCATTTTATCCCTCTTTTTTCCCCAGATGGAGGCCTTCATCCTGGATTCCGGAGATGCACCACGACGTCACATGCACAGCCCGGAGAGAGACTGTATCCCCTGGGCCAGCTTCCTTACTTTTGCCTTCTCTCTGTTTTGTTCTGGTCCTTGACTCATTTTCCCCAGAAACCCCACAGCTATCTGTCCCGGTTCTGCTTTCTCTTGTCTGGCCTCGGTGTGAATTGTCAGTCTCTTCTCAGTGTGGTTCTGCTTCTGGGGATGGTCATGGGGCTGGGGATGCTGTGGACCAAGAGGGAAGAGAAGGTAAGAAAGAGAAAAGAAGTCCTCTCTGCGGTCTGAACCTCCTCCATGAATCATAATCTCCCAGGAGCTCATCTCCTATTATGCTAATGGAGTGTTTGTCCCATTGCCAGACTTGAATGACATTATACAAGGTCTGGCTTTGAGCTGTTGGAAATTAGAATTAGAGCAGGAGGGAAGGATCTTGCCTACAACATTTGAAACCTTGATTTTAAATTAATTATACATAATTAGCATAATTTAATTACACTTAGGACAGAAGTTTTCAAAGTATGTTCTAAAGAACCTAAGATTCTGTGAAGATCTTTGGGGAATTTTGCAAATGTTTTATTGAAAAATTTTCAATACCATATGTTTTTAATTGTATACAAATAATATATTATATACCAACTTTTAACAATCAGCACATAAGCTTGTGCCTGCCAACCTAACTTTGAGTGTCTGAGCCCAGATATTGGAATAAAGCTTTCCCTACTATGTCTATTAACTATAAAATGTCTGGAATTTGCAAAGCAAATAGGTTTTTCATAACCTGTTACCATTTGCAGCTCCTCATCTGTGGGAATCAGTCTTCCCTCACAATTATATAATCAAAAAATGCTAAAATAAATTGGATGTGTAGGCTGATGTAACTTCAATTTATGGCCCTAAGTCCCTGTTTTAAATTACGTGTCACAAAGATTTTCCATTATCTCCTTGATTGGCTTCTAATAAATAAAAATTTTGAGTGAAAGCCTATAAAATAAATGTTTAATAATAATTTGCCCATTTTAATCTGTTTCCTATGTTAGTATATCAGAATACTTGCTGTTGCATATTAGAGAAAACCCAACTCAAAATGGCTTAAAGCAATAGGAGGATTTGTCATTTTACATATAAAGAAATTCTGGGGTTGGTGGATTTGATGGCTCAGCAACATTGTGGAGGACCTAGGTTCCTCTCATTTTCTATTCTGCCTTCCTCAGGGTGTTGACTTGGGGTTAATTCCCTCCAAAATGGCAAGATGGTTGTCAGTTCCAATTGTCCTATGCTCACATGGTTGTTAGTTTCAAGCATCCCATGCACACATGTCCCCAAATAATCAATGGGCAGAAAGGGCAAAGAGTCTCCTCTTAGGACCAAGCACTCTTTCCCAGAAGCCCCTGAGCAGGTCTCCCCCTGGTGTCTAATTGCTAGAGACTGTCTAAACCAGGTTTAGAAGGAGAAAGCCCACCATCATTGGCTTTTTCTGAATCACAGACCCTAAAACAAACCTGGGCTCAGCCAGCATGAACATAGAAAAGAAAGGCTGTTGGACCCTACTAACAGTGTATGCTAGGACTTGGGTTCATTGGATGAATTATTTGATAAAATAATTTTCCCATTAAAAAAAATCAGTTGGAGAAACCAGGATTATTGGGAACTTTTCTTGGATTGGTCTTGTGGCTGTTTTTGCGGAAGGTCAGCTTTGCTGATCCTGCCCCAGTTTTGCTGGGAGAGAAGGGAGAGCTCCTGTCTGCATTAACCTCGGGGCTTGCAGCCTGCTTTTTCGCATCAGTCCTGTCTGCAGTCACACTGCATGATATCTTCATGGGGAGTGACAGTTTACAAGGTGCTTTTGTAGATATTGACCCAGTTAATTCCCAAAGGATGATGTAGTCCAGGGGCTCCAAAACCTAATTGACCACCCCATCATCCCCATCACATGGGGGAGCATCTTGAGCTAATGAGAGTCATCATTCCAACTGTGGACCCACTGAATCAGAATATCCTAAGGTAGGGTTTGGGAATTAATTTTTCTCAAAAAGTGCTTACTGGAAACTGAGAGGGGTTTGACGTGGCTGGAGAGTTAGTGCAGCTGGACAAGAGGCTGCAGATGTCGGTGGTGGTCAGGTGGAGCAGGGACTTGGCCTTTGTCCTCTGGGACATCAGGTGAGCCCCTATGCAGGCGTCATCAAGTGAGACATGGCTGACAGGTGACGGGCGTTAAGCCAAAGCAAAGTCAGGGCGAGAAGATAAGATGGCCCAAGAAGAGGCTAAGGATACACAGTCAATAGGGCTTGGCTTCTTTTTTAAAAAATTTAAAACATTGAAGTATAGTTGATTTTCAGGGTCATTTACAATGTGCTAATTTCTGCTGTATAGCAGAGTGATTCAGTTGTATACGTGTATACATTCTTTTTCTAATATTCTTTTCCATGATGGTTTATCATAGGATATTGAATACAGTTCCCTGTGTTATACAACAGAACCTTGTCATATGTCCATTCTATATATAAAAAGAATTAGCAGATTACATTTGCTAATTCCAGCTTCCCATGCCATCCTTCCCCCAGCCGCCTCCCCACTGGCTACCACAAGTCTGCTCTCTGTGTCTCTGAGTCTGTTTCTGTTTTGTAGATAGGATCGTTAGTGTCATAGCTTAGATTCCACATACAAGTGATACTATGTGGTATTTGTCTTTCTCTTTCTGACTTACTTCACTTAGTATGATCAGCCTAGTTGCCTCTGTGTTGCTGCAAATGGCATTATTTCATCTTTTCTGTGGCTGAGTAGTATTCCATCGCATATATGCACCACATCTTCTTTATCCATTTATTAACGGACGTTTAGGTTGTTTCCATGCCTTGGCTACTGTGAATAGTGTTGCCATGAACACAGGGGAGTGTGTGTGTGCGTGCGTGGGTGTGTTAGTCTCTCAGTCGTGTCACTCTTTGCGACCTCATGGACTGTACCCCACCACGACCTCTGTCACGGGAATTCTCCAGGCAAGAATACTGGAGTGGGCTGCCATTCCTGTCTCCAGGGGATTTTCCCAACCCAGGGACTGAACCTGGGTCTCCTGCATTGCAGGCGGGTTCTTTAGCATCTGGGCCACCAGGGAAGCCCACAGAGGGTGAGTGTATCCTTTTAAATTATGATTTTGTCTGGAGAAATGCCAAGGGGTAGGATTGATGAATCATATGGTAATTCTATTTTTAATTTTCTAAGAAACCTCTAGACTGCTTTCCATAGTGGCTGTACCAACTTACATTTCCACCAACAATATAAGAGGGTTTCTAGGATTTGGCTTCTAATGGAATTAGGAGAAAGACCTGAAGTAGCTCCCCAGTGTCTAGCGTGGAGGTTCTGTCTCAACAGACCCCTTTTCTCTGTCACTGACTTTCTGGCCAAGGAAGGCAACTTTACAATCCAGCTGTCTCTCCTAAGGCTGAAAGTCCTAGGATTGCCTGTGCTGATGGTGTCCTAACCCTCCCTTCTGCCCGCACCTGACCACTAATCCCTAACCACAAGAGAACAATCATAAACAATCAGGCTTCCACTGAACTTACACATCATAGTTTTTGTCTGCAGGAAAAAGGAATAAATCCATTTCATGTCAGCTGGAGAAGAAACATCCATCTACAGTGTAAGCAAGGAGAGGGGCTATGTGGGGCGGCTGCTGCTGCTGCTGCTAAGTCGCTTCAGTCGTGTCTGACTCTGCGACCCCATAGATGGCAGCCCACCAGGCTCCCCCGTCCCTGGGATTCTCCAGGCAAGAACACTGGAGTGGATTGCCAGCCCACCAGGCTCCCCCGTCCCTGGGGTTCTCCAGGCAAGAACACTGGAGTGAGTTGCCATTTCCTTCTCCAATGCATGAAAGTGAAAAGTGAAAGTGAAGTCGCTCAGTCGTGTCCGATTCTTTGCGATCCCATGGACTGCAGCCCACCAGGCTCCTCCGTCCATGGGATTTTCCAGGCAAGAGTACTGGAGAGGGGTCCCATTGCCTTCTCCGTATGTGGGGCTAATTTGACTTAAATAAATCATTAATGAAGTTCCTTAGTGGCTCAGAGGGTAAAGAGTCTGTCTGCAATACAGGTGACCCGGGTTTTATCCCTGGGTTGAGATGATCCCGTAGAGAAGGACACGGCAGCCCACTCCAGTATTCTTTCCTGGAAAAGCCCATAGACAGAGGAGCCTGGAAAGCTACATGGTGTCACAAAGAGTCGGATACTACTGAGCGACTTCAGAAGCCAAATCATTAATGTTTAAATAAAGAAAATAAAGAAAAGTGCATATTAAAGAGCCTGGAGTAAACCAGAAGATATTTGAATTCTCAAATTGTATTCTTGTCTCTTTGTATTCATTTTATTCCATTGTGTTCTAGATAAAATGAATTTTAATGTTTTGCTGAAACACTGACGGAAACTATGAATGAACAGCAGGAAGGGTAAAATGAAAATCCTTGAATTTCATAAATAGTTTTTTCATTAAAAAAAAAAAAACACCCAGGAAGAGCTTGGCAAATTTACTTTTTTTTAAGGGCAATATTTTATGAGCACCATCTCCAATCTGACCACTTACTTCTGTTTTTGCCAAGATCTCTAGGCTGATTCCCATTCTGTACCTCTCCGCCACATATGGAAGTCCCTACACACCCTGTTCATCGCTTCACTCTCTGGAAACCTGGCTTGTTCAGTTGCTGACATCCTGGATGAACTCAGGAAGCCCACTTCTTTGCCACTAAAATAAAACACATTAGAGGGAGTCAGTTCATGCATAATAAGGTGGAGAATTCTCATGACTTCAGGTCCACCGTCTCATTCACTGAAGAGCAAGTGGAAACAATGTTGAAGAAGAAACAGAGGTTTGGTGAAATAATGCCATTTGCAGCAACATGGACAGACCTAGAGGTTATCATGCTAAGTGAAGTAAGTCAGAGAGAGACAAATGTCACAGATATCACATGTGGAGTCAAAAATATGACACTCATCTATGAAACAGACTCATGGACATTGAGAACAGACGTGTTTGCCAAAGGGGCCACGGGAGGGACGGACTGGGAGCCTGCATCAGCAGATGTGAACTGTTGTATAGTAGAGTGGATAAACAAGGCCCCACTGTACGGCACAGGGACAGAGTCAGTACTCTGTGATAAACCATGGTGGGAAACAATAGGAAAAAGAGTGTATACATGTGTATAACTGAGTGACTTTGCTGCATAGCTGAAATCACCACAGCACTGTAAATCAACTATCAGTTCAGTTCAGTTCAGTCACTCAGTCGTGTCTGACTCTTTGCGACCCCATGAACCACAGCACGCCAGGCCTCCCTGTCCATCACCAACTCCCGGAGCTTCCCCAAACTCATGTCCGTTGAGTTGGTGATGCCATCCAACCATCTCATCCTCTGTCATCCCCTTCTCCTCCTGCCTTCAATCTTTCCCAGCATTAGGGTCTTTTCCAATGAGCATCAAGCTCTTCCCATCAAGTGGCTGAAGTATGGAAGTTTCAGCTTCAGCATCAGTCCTTTCAATGAACACCCAGCACTGATCTCCTTTAGGATGGACTGGTTGGATCTCCTTGCAGTCCAACGGACTCTCAAGAGTCTTCTCCAATACCACAGTTCAAAAGCATCGATTCTTTGGTGCTCAGCTTTCTTTATAGTCCAACTCTCACATCCATACATGACTACTGGAAAACCCATAGCCTTGATGAGACAGACCTTTGTTGGCAAAGTAATGTCTCTGCTTTTTAATATGCTATCCAGGTTGGTCATAACTTTCCTTCCAAGGAGTAAGCATCTTTTCATTTCATGGCCGCAATCACCATCTGCAGTGATTTTGGAGCCCCCCCAAAATAAAGTCTGACACTGTTTCCACTTTTTCCCCATCTATTTGCCATGACATGATGGGACCGGATGCCATGATCTTAGTTTTCTGAATGTTGAGCTTTACACAAACTTTTTCACTCTCCACTTAACTTTCATCAAGAGGCTTTTTAGCTCCTCTTCACTTTCTGCCATAAGGGTGGTGTCATCTGCATATCTGAGGTTATTGATATTTCTCCTGGCAATTTTGATTCCAGCCTGTGCTTCCTCCAGCCCAGCATTTCTCATGATGTACTTACTCTGCATAAAAGTTAAATAAGCAGGGTGACAATATATAGCCTTAACGGACTCGTTTCCTGATGTGGAACCAGTCTGTTGTTCCATGTCCAGTTCTAACTGTTGCTTCCTGACCTGCATATAGGTTTCTCAAGATTCAGGTCAGGTAGTCTGGTATTCCCATCTCTTTCAGAATTTTCCACAGTTTATTGTGATCCACACAGTCAAAGGCTTTATACTTCAAGAAAATAAATTCTAAAAAGGATTTGAAATAGTCAGTTTTTTAAAAGTGGCATATCTATCCAATGGAATTTTACTCAGCAGCAGCACCTTGCAAATACATGGATGAATTTCAAAATAACTTTATTGAGTAAAAGATGCCATACCCACGGGTGTACATGTCCCCATCTGCAATCCGCCTCCCACCTTCCTCCCCATCCTATCCCTCTGGGTTGTCCCAGGGCGCCCATGGCTGATTCATGTCAGTGTATGGCAAGAACCGCCACAATATTGTAAAGTAATTAGCCTCCAGTTAATTAATTTTTTTTAAAAAGCCAGACCCAATCGTGTATGTATGTTGATGCTACTTCCTCCATTCATCATCCCACTATCCCTCGCCCACTGTGTCCAGAAGTCCATTCTCTACATCTGCGTCTTCTTTCCTTCCCTACAGATAGGTTCATCAGTATCATTTTTCTAGATTCCATATATATGTGTTAACATACTGTATTTGCTCTTCTCTTTCTGACTTACTTCACACGGTATAACAGGCTCTAGGTGTAAGACAGGTGGCTGGTGAGAAGTTGCTGGGTAGCGCAGGGAACCCAGGCTGGCACTCTGTGATGAGGGGGTGGGGGGAGGAGATGTATGTATAATTATGGCTGATTTGTTATTGTTGTATGGCAGAAACCAGCACAACATTGTAAAACTTTCTTTAAAAATTTTTTTTAATTAAATAAAAGAAGCCAGACCATACAGTACATGACTTCATTATTAATAAAATTTTGTAAAATGCAAACCACTCGATGACAAAATATGTGCTGGTGCCTAGAGATGATGAAGGGAAGAACAAAGTGCTAGGAGTACAAGGCAACATTCGGGGCGACGGGTCCACTGGGAATCTTGACGGCAGTGAGAGTTTCACAAGTGTACACATATGTCAAACCCCATCAAGTGTATACTTAAAGTGTGTGCAATTTATTATGCCTCAATTCTACATAAATAAAGCTATAAAAAGAAAAGCAATGGGAGGAAAAGAGAGAGTGAACATTCTCAACTGAAAGTTTTCAACCCAAGATGACTAATCGTCATTCTCGAGGGAAGTTTTTCTTTATAATTTTATAGCTGTTTTCGCAGGTGTATGTTTCTGTATTAACCCCGCAAGTCATGTCAGTAGGTCATTTCTGTTTACCAGATGCTTGGGCATAAGGAGGCTTTAGAGACACAGGTTGGTGAAGATGTAAACTTAGTCTTTTCTGTTTTGCCTAGTCCTGTTTGCAGCTCCTGGTGGTTCTGAAGGATTTCAACCTCAGCCTGCGCTGGAGGCGGGAGCCTCCTTCTGTGCCTGGCCCCTCTCCAGCTGCCCTTTCTCTCCTCCGTGCTCTGGAAGGTCCGATGCAGCAAGCGGCAACTGTGTGCCTGGAGATGCTGAGCAGGAGTGCAGATGCTGGGAGGAGACAGGCTCGCCTGGGCAGAAGCGCTGCTCAGAGACCAAATGCTTTCCCTGAAGAGAAGCAGAAAGAGAAATCAGAGCAGGGAGGGGTGAGACCAGGGCAGTCTGCGGAGAGAAGGAGCCCTTGCTGCCTGTCGTGGACCTTGGGATGCAAGGTTTGTAGAGGTGAGGTCCCGGGGGCCCCCTCTTCCTCCGCATCTTCGCTTGTCTGCATTTTCCATTCACAGACATCACCGTGGTGTTTGTGATAACGATACTCAGATCCTCAGGAACAATCCTGCTTAATGCAGACACCTACTTAGAATGTGGGGTTAGGGTGAAGGCTTATCAATTGATACCCTAACAGCAGGCAGATGTTGGTGCTCAAGAACATGAGAAATTTCAGCCAGAATCACTCCTGCCATTGGCTGTGATGCCAATGATATTATATGTATTGAATATATTTTCTGTAATTTATGGGGCAGCTACGACTAGTCCAGTGTTCTTGCCTGGAGAATCCCAGGGACGGCGGAGCCTGGTGGGCTGCCATCTGTGGGGTCGCACAGAGTTGGACACGACTGAAGCGACCTAGCAGCAGCAGCAGCAGCAGCAGCATGACTAGTCAGGCACTGAGGTAGGCATCATAGACACATTATGTATTTAATCCATATACCCATCCTGCAAGGAAGTAATTGTGATCCCCATTCTACAGATGGGGAAATGAAAGGTTAAAGAAACAGAGTGACTGCCCCTCTCACCCAAGACCATATACTCAGCAAGTAGAAATGCTGGGACTTGAACCTCGGTGAGTCCAGCTCAAAACCCAGTTCTCTTTCTTCCCCGGCAGACCACCACCCTTCCTGGGCCGCTTTCTGTCGGATGCCATCTGCCTGTCTCGTATCTCCTTTCTGTTTTGGCTTTGGGTTTTTTTTTTTTTTTTTCCTGTGCTCTCAAGTTTTGTCTGCCCCCACATCTCTGCCTCCTAACATGTGAAAAATGACAGTAGCTGATAAAGAGTTTAGGGGAAGCACTCACAGTTTCAGAACAGAAACAAAAAGACCAAAAAGCAGTCTGGGCATCACCTTAAGAACTGGAAAGACTCTAGTGGGGGTTAGACATTGCTGACCTCCAAGCTGTTTCTCTAAGCAGTCCTGAGCATTCTCCTAGTCAAGGAGACAATTTCAAGGTGGGAGGATGAGCTCCAGAACAGGACTTAGGGTTACCCAAGTGAATGCAGATGCCAGGCCTCTTTTCTTCAAGGAGTCAGATGGGTCCACCCTGAGAACCTCGTGACATTCATTTGTTTCCCTTACCTGGTCTCCTCGGGTGATGTCCTCTCATAAGAGGCAAGGGGCCAGGAAGTGCAGATCTGGGAAACAAGAGGAAATGAGAGCTCTTTGGGAAAGGGCAACTGGGACAAATTAAAAGGGTGGAGGAGATGCTAGCCTAAACAAGGGAGAGGAGAAAGGCTGCAGAATAAGCA
The DNA here is from genome assembly GCF_014754425.2 of Oryx dammah. NCBI lineage: Eukaryota > Metazoa > Chordata > Mammalia > Artiodactyla > Bovidae > Oryx > Oryx dammah. Next base: position 5,627,692 of record NW_024070196.1, read on the forward strand.
AGAAGAGTCTGTGTCTGTGGCCCCTGGACCAGCGGAATGCAGGTTTGTTTCCTATAGAAAGATACAGTTTTTTCTGTCTTCTCTTGCAAATAATGACAAGGAAGAATGCTTGCAGAGTTTACTGAAATGGAATAGTCTGCAGGGGTATTCAGACTGAAAGAAATGTGTTCTCAGATACCTTATCATGTTCCCCACCAACTTGTTTTTATTTCAAATTGCCTACAACAGGTGCTAGAGTCTGGGCAAACTGTAATAACGTACCTTGCAACAGCTGTGCATGGGACGCCCCTAGAAATAGTCCAAAAAGGTTACACAACGTGACCAGTCTCCTATGACTCGGAGCAGCCCTAGAACTTAAAACATTTTCCTATCCTCGAGTTAAATCAGGCCCTTGTGATATGTGTTCTGTAACTTTACATGAAAGGCTGCTGACAGAAGGGTGGATACCGTGACCACAAAGCTGGTGGTGGGTACACGCAAGAACACGCGGTGGACCCAGTTCTGCCAGTACAGCCTGTTCAGGATGAAGTTATTCAGTCCCCCCCAGTCTGCGGAAGACAGCAGAGTTTAACGCAGCTGCCACCCACAGCTAACACACTTCTCAAGCTGCAGCCCACATGGAATGAACTATAGTTTCTGAGAACATTTCTAGCACCCTCGTTTCCGCTCTCTTTCTCCAGCTCAAGAAAGCGCATGTGAATGCAAGTGAGTGGCAGTGGTGTCGTGACATCTGTTCTAATTTGATACAAATAAATAAATAAATAAAATTCCTAAACTTTATTTGTAAGAGACTCATAGAAGCACAACCTACAGTTGATGCTGGTACTGTGTGAACCAGGACTGCAGCTGAGAACCATTGGCTGAGAGGACCGCCTTACTTAGATAAAGTATGTCAGTCACATAGAACACAACACAGCTTTTCTTCTGGTGTTTTTCCCCACGTGATTTGAAATGGGACAGAATGCTTGCAGGGAGCAGAAGTCTAACCATGTGTCTTGGTCAGGATTCTGAGTTGCAAGAGACAGAAACAGATTCTGGTTGACTTAAATAGAAAAGAAACATATAAAAAGGGTAGGGGTACACCCATGGCTGATTCATGTCAATGTATGGCAAAAACTACTACAATATTATAAACTAATTAGCCTCCAATTAAAATAAATAAATAAATTAATTAAAAAAATTAAAAGGGTAATGCTGAGCTCACAGAGTTGCCAAGGCACCACAAGGCCTGTGCATTCAGAACAATATCCCCACTCAGGCTGCAGAACCGTCCTGGCCAGGGCACCGATGCTACTGAGTCCACAATGAAGTGGCTATTCCCACCCATGCCACCAGCATGAACACTGCTAGCCCAGCAGCTCATTTTCTGCAAACCCCTCCACTACCAGAGGCCTGTGAGGAAGCCCCAGATGACTGGCCAAGTGGAGGGCATGAGATGGAATCCCAGAAAGTGTTTTAAAGTCAATGTTCTATGAGGGAAATGAGTAGATAAACTTCATTCTGACATTCTGCTAGACTGCAGGCAAGGCCACCATGCTTCTTGTTCCCATCTTCATCCCTAGGACCTAGTATATTACTTGGCACTTAGAAAGGGCTTAATAAGCTTTTCTGGAAATGACGTAAAATTGAATTTTAAATTTAGAAGCACTCTTTCCAAGGGCTGACTGCCAGTCACTATTGCAAATTAGCTCTAGTAAATCAAAGTAAATGAGGAAAGCAATCAAAGATAGAATCTCTAAGCTCAAGGGTTGTGTTCACTTACCTTCCACAGCATTGCCCTTTGACCTCTGGGTTAGTGGTTGGTTTGTCTGTTTTTACGCACAATGACAACTTTCCTTTTTCTAGTGATAACTGTATGTGCCTGTGTTTGTCCATCCAAATGAACAAATTGATTGAAGGTTTTTTGCTATCAAGAAATGAAATGCTCACCAGCCTTCATCTGGAGGTCAGGGAATCTCCCAGAGTATTTACTTCTGTTTTGTGAGACTTCTTTCTTGGATGGGGGAGGGAGCAGAAATGGGGATTCTTTACTTACGGGCAAAAACAGCTTTCAGAGGCCTGTTCGTCGTGTCCATACAATTACCTGGTCTGCCATGGGGTTGCTAAGAGTCGGACACGACTGAGCGACTTCCCTTTCACTTTTCACTTTCATGCATTGGAGAAGGAAATGGCAACCCACTCCAGTGTTCTTGCCTGGAGAATCCCAGGGATGGGGGAGCCTGTTGGGCTGCCGTCTCTGGGGTCGCAGAGAGTCAGACACGACTGAAGCGACTTAGCAGCAGCAGCAGCAGCAGCACATTACATTCCTGTTGAATCACCCGAGATGTTTTGCCCTGTTTGTTTCTCCCTGGTCCTTTGCAGAATTCCCAAGTATAAGACTAGAGAGGAGCAGGTATTGCAGAAGATCATTCCTGAAGCAGATTCAGCAAGATGGTCCATGTTAATACACAATTATATGATTAGTGTTTGAGTTCTGCTGTAAAATGGCAGTATGGATTATTTTCCATAGCATATGTGCCAGAAGTTTTTTTAATTGATTTTGAATAAATCATAAAAATTATACCCTTTGATCAGAAAAATATCTTTTAAAGTTCAAAGATACAAAATCTCAAGGTTAATGGTTAGGGAAAAAGCAGTGTTTTGAAATGATCATAAACTAGATTTTATCTAAGTTCAATCAGATCAAAGTGTGAATATGCCTATTCTCTGCCAGTTATTTTCTTGGGGAGAGGGGTTTTTTCAGTACATATGTGTATATGTTGAGTTTCTCTACATATATTCTCTCCCTCATTGGTGCAGAAATTATCTTTTAAAATGATTTGCTTTCTTCAGTTTTGAAAAGTAAAGCATCTTGATTACAATTATGTTTAAAATAAGTATATGTGAATTAAAAATTATCTCTAAATGGGATAATTGTTGGCTATTGAATTTTTTTCTTTTTTCCCTGTAGTTTCCAATTTTTCAGTAATCAGCATGTATGGCTTCCATGATCAGAAAAAATATACATGTTACAGACATTTTTGGCTATATGATCTTCTTGCATTCTTAAAAATTCTCATCCTACAAAATAACAGGTTTTATGGGGAAACGAGGACTGGAGCAGATCTCTCAAACCTATGGAAATTTGAAACCAAAGTATTTATAGAAATCAATAGCAATTCTAATAATAATAGTAGCATAGATAAATACATGAAGCTTGGAATCCATATATTTTCTCTTTTGCAATATATATCTTGGTAGGCATTCATTTTTGATAGAGAACATTTTCATCAATATTTGGATTTAGGATGTAGCCTTCTTCATGAATTCATTGTTTTGACATAGAGTATAATATCTTGGCAATGTCTTTATCTTCACTTTCAGTCTGCTCAGAACAGCTTAAGATAGAGGAAGCATAGGGTATATGGCAAGTCGCTGAACCAGACAACATGTGCCGAAGTCAAGACTGGAGAGTTCCAGTTTCTTCCTGAATTCTGGCATACATTTGTAAGACTTTAATTTTTGAGAAAGCCTCCCTCAGGTTCCTTCAATGTGTTAATACGCCAAGGGGAATCGCACAAGAACAATGTTATTTCTGCATTATACTGACCTCATCCCCTCCTTGTTGCTCAGTTGTGAGCTGATTTATATGAAAGGAATGCATTATACATGGCCTCAGAGCAGAGTTTTTAAAAATTCTAGGCCCTGCCATTGTAGGGCCTAGACCATAGAGAGCTGGAAAGAGCAACAAGAAGAAAAATCTGGATAAGCTAAAAGTGCAAATTTATCTTCAACCATGGGCAAGAAACCAAGAAGCTAAGGAAAGATGGACTTCTTTTCCCAAAGGATAAGTATGAACACTGGTTCACCTGTGGCAGAGCACGGGAAAAAGAAATCTCATACTCTGTCTTCATAAATAAGAAAAGATTAGCTAAAAATTTAAAGAATTACTGAAAACGAGATGGGTTAGTGTGAGAGTATAGAACTCGGGTGGGGGTGGGGGTCACACACATTAGGAACATAGATTCCACATCTCCATGAGCTCTGGATGCTCATCTTATGGGTAAGATTGGGGGTCGAAGACCTGGAAGAAGGAGCAATTCCTGTGGAGCAAGAGCCCTGAGCTCCTGAAGGTGGGCAGCAAACCCCGACACCTTCAGCACGTGGGGAAGGAGTTAAGAAGACATGCCTCTATCTCTGGTCAGGAGGCTCTTCTGGGTCCAGTAACCTACACCAACACCAGGAGAGTTCTCCTATTGCTGGAGGAGGGTGGGAAACTCTCGTCTACATGGAACCGCTCAAAGATACAAGGTAGAGTTGGCTGCCAGGGAAAGGGGGAAGAGGATCGCTGAGACAATCCCCAAACTGAAACCAAAATCCAGGACTTTCCTCGGCTGATGGTGAGCCAGGAGAATGAAGAAACCACCCGCACCTATCTGCCCATCTCCCACCACCAGGGTAGCAAATCCCAAGTGACAAGCAACATTTATCTTCTTTCAGATGAGAGGCAAGAGCATTGAAAGGGACCCTCTTTGAGGCACACACAAATAAGGAAGGATGAAAAATAAGGGTAGGTTGCCTGACACCCTAAGCTTAAGGCAAAGTTAGACCAGAGTTTCTTAACAGGGTCACTGTTGACATTTGGGCCACATAATTCTTGGCTCTTCTGTGCACGTGTGTGTAGTCACTTCAGTCGTGTCTGACTCTTTGCAACACTATGGACTGTAGCCCACCAGGCTCCTCTGTCCATGGGATTCTCCAGGCAAGAATACTGGAGTGGGTTGCCGTGCCCTCCTCCAGGGGATCTTCCCAACCCAGGGATCCATCCCGCATCTGCTTGCACCTCCTGCATTGCAGGTGGATTCTTTACCCACTGAGCCATCTGGGAAGCCCTGTCCTGTGCATCGCAAGATATTTAGCAATATCCCTGGCCTCCACCCACTAGATTTCAGTATCATCCACCTCCTCTAGTTGTGACAATCAGAAACATCTCTAGACATTGTTAAAATTTCCCTGGAGGCAAAAATAACTCCTTGCTGAGAACCATTGTGTTAGAGAAATTTGAAGTTAGTAATGTACTGAAGATGGACATAAGCATAATAAAACTCAACTCACCTTAACTTATTACTAAGTTAAGTCAATCGACTCAACCTCATACTAAAGGCTTGGAAGAAAAGGCACGCCTTTTTTCCAGACCTATATGGTATTTAATTTAGTTTCTATTATTTTCCACATGATGTCTACCACTCAACAAAAAATTATGAGACAGACAAAAAAGGCAAGAAAAACCAGCTCAGTGTTAAGAGCCAAAGTTATCAACAGAATCAGACTCAGAGACAATTTTGATGTTGTTACTATAAGGGAGGAAATGATGATGATTAATATTTAAAAGCTCTAGTGGGTTAGTAAACAACATGCATGAACCGGTGGAGAATTTGAGTAGAGAGACGAGGAGAGGAAAAGGGAAAAAAAGAGGAGGAGGAGGAAAAATACAACTGACACATCATATGGAAACACTGAAAACCAAATATTCTCTGAAACAAGATATAATTAACTCTCTAAAACAGAAATAGTAGGCAAGCACTGTGGCATTATTGCATGTGTAAAAGTGAACTGTATGGCAATGGCAGAACAAAAGATGGGAAGGAGGAATTGGAGGTTTACGTATACACAAAGCCTTATAATGTTATTTGAAGGTAGCATGTAATAAATAAAGATGTATATTGCAAACTTAAGGGTATCTACTAAATACCTTTTAAAGAAGTCTAAATAATAAGACAATACTAGAGATAAATTTAAATTTAAAATCAGATAAAAAAGGAGCAAAGCGACATATGAAACAAATAAAAAATGAGTATTAAAATGATAGATTTAAGTCCAACCATAACAATAATTGTACTACATGTAAATAATAAATATATCAATTAAAAGACAGAAATTATTAAACTGGATTAAAAAAGCAAGATGCAAATTAGATGCTTTTATAAGAAATCAGCTTTAAATATGAACATTTATTTGAGGAACATAAAAGTAAAAGGATGGAAAAGGACATACTATGTAAGTGCTAATCAAAAAAAGCTAAAGTGACTATATTAATACAGCACAGAGTAGACTTTAGAACAAAAACTATTACCAAGATTACAGAATGAAAACATAATAAATAAAAGGGTTCATTCATCAAGAGCACACAACAATCTTAAAGAGATGTATATTTACAAACTTCAAAATACATGAAGTGAAAACTGATAGAAATAACAAGAGAAAAGATAAATCCAAAATTATAATTGGAGATTTCAGCTTTCCTATCTCAGTAATAGGTAGGACAAGTTGACATAAAATTACCAAGGAGATAGAAGATTGAACAATATCAACCAGCTTAACTTACTCAAGACATTCACAGAACATGCCACCTAACAATAGTATAGTATACATCATCTTTTCAAGTGGAACATTAACAAGATGGATCATATTTTGGGCATAAAAATCCTAACAAATTTAAATGAATTGAAATAATATAAAGTATATTCTCTGACCAGACCTCTAGTTCAAAGAATTAAACTAGAAATCAACAGCAGAAAGATATCTGGAACAGTCACAAACATTTAGGAATTAAATAATACAATTCTATTTAACCTGTGAGTGTCCAGGAGTCTCCAGGGGAGGCGTGGGTCAACAGTGGCCTGCTGTGGGGTCAGGAACACTGAATGCAACAGTGCTTGCACAAGTCCTTCTGAAGGAGGTCACCATTACTATCATTACCCCTACCATAGTGTGGCCTCAGCCAAACAACAGGCAGGGAACGCAACCCCATCCATCAACAGAAAGTTGGTTTAAAGATTTACCGAGCATGGCTCTGCCCACCAAAACAAGACCCAGTTTCCCCCACAGTCAGCCTTTCCCATCAGGAAGCTTCCATAAGCCTCTTATCCTTATCCATCAGAGGGCAGACCAAATGAAAACCACAGTCACAGATAACTAACCAAACTGATCAAATGGATGACAGCCTTGTTTAACTCAATGAAACTATGAGCCATGCCGGGTAGGGCCACCCAAGATGGACAGGTCATGGTGGAGAGTTCTGACAAAACGTGGTCCACTGGAGAAGGGAATGGCAAACCACTTCAGTATTCTTTCCTTGAGAACCCCATGAATGGTATGAAAAGACAAAAAGATATGACATTGAAAGATGAACTCCCATGTCTGTAGGTGCCCAATATGCTACTGGAGAAGAGTAGAGAAACAACTACAGAAAGAATGGAGACACGGAGCCAAAGTGAAAACAACGCCCAGCTGTGGATGTGACTGGTGATGGAAGTAAAGTCAAATGCAGTAAAGAACAACATTGCATGGAAACCTGGAATGTTAGGTCCATGAATCAGGGTAAACTGGAAGTGGTCAAACAGGACATGGCAAGAGTGACCATCGACGTTTTAGGAATCAGCGAGGTGAAATGGACTGGAATGCACGAATTTAATTCAGATGACCATTATATCTACTATTGTAGGCAAGAATCCCTTAGAAGAAATGGAGTAGTCCTCATAGTCAACAATAGAGTCTGAAATGCAGTACTTAAGTGCAATCTCAAAAATGACAGAATGATCTATGTTCATTTCCAAGGCAAACCATTCAATATCACAGTAATCCAAGTCTATGCCCCAACCACTAATGCTGAAGAAGCTGAAGTTGAACAGTTCTATGATGACTTACAAGACCTTCTAGAACTAACACAGAAAAAATATGTCCTTTTCACCACAGGGGACTGGAATGCAAAAGTGAGAAGTCAAGAGATACCTGGAGTAACAGGCAAACTTGGCCTTGGAGCACAAATGGAACCCAGGCAAAGGCTAACAGAGTTTTGCCAAGAGAATGCACTGGTCACAGCAAACTCCATCTTCCAACAACACAAGACATGACTCTACATATGGACCTCACCAGATGGTCAACACCGAAATCAGATTGATTGTATTCTTTGTACTGGAAGATGGAGAAGCTCTATACAGTCAGCAAAAACAAGACCAAGAGCTGACTGTGGCTCAGATCATGAACTCCTTGTTGCAAAATTCAGACTTATATTGAAAAGAATAGGGAAAACCACTAGATCAGTCAGGTATGATTTAAATCAAATCCCTTATGATTGTACAGTGGAAGTGACAAATAGATTCAAGGGATTAGATCTGATAGAGAGAGTGCCTGAAGAACTATGGATGGAGGTTTGTGACACTGTACAGGAGGCAGGGATCAAGACCATCTCCAAGAAAAACAAATGCAAAAAGGCAAAATGGTTGTCTGAGGAGACCTTAGAAATAACCAAAAAAGAAGAGAAGCTAAAGGCAAAGGAGAAAACGAAAGATATACCCAGCTGAATGCAGAGTTCCAAGGAATAGCAAGGAGAGATAAGAAAGCCTTCCTCAGTGATCAATGCAAAGAAATAGAGAAAAAATTAGAATGGGAAAGACTAGAGATCTCTGCTGGGAGCCAGCATGGGAGATCCCACCCATGACAAGGTCATGTGGAAGAGACCTGATAAGCAAGGCTTCAGGACTCGAGGGACCCCTAGACCTGCTTGAGCATCTACCCCAAAACCAGAATCTGTCTGTCTTACTATTTTATGCCTTTCACCAACTCTTCTGACATTAACAGGGGGGCTATCCCTGACCACCTTTCTCTGGAGAAAATCAACTTAGGGCTCTAGCTAATAAGTCTCCTGGACATGACAGGAATATTTCAATTCAAACCCCCTCTGTTAGCATTCTAGCTTGCCTGACAGGTTTATCCAGACTCTTGCAGCTACGCTTATGATTATTCACAGCTTCCCAACTGTGAGAGGCACAGGAAGCCTAAAAATATAGAGCCTTTCGAAGAGTTAAAAACTATTAGGATAGTGCTGGTGTAGGATTTCACTGTTGAGCCAATGCTTGCTGCTAAGTTCCCATATCGCTTATCCATTGTACACCTGGGAGTGCATTAGTTAACATAGTTGGAATGTGAGAAAAACAAAATAGTAGCCTTGAATTTAACCACATCAAACCTTTGAGCTAATTGGTCCTTTCTTTGTTGTAACTCGCTGCACCTTTGCTCCATGAGAATGTAACTCTGATAATTTCTGAGGCTGACATAGATCAGAAATATAAAGAAAAAACACTTCAAGGGAAAATAAGTTTTCTTGTGGAGCAGGCTTTATCAAAAGAGGGTCATAAAATGTCGACAGGCCTCCAAGGCCAGAAGATAATGGACACAACATTGTTTGTGGGAAAGGTATGCAGAAAAAAATCCTAGTTTCGATAAGGGCAAAACTGTTGGAGTGTTTGGGCTGATTCTGCATGACCTTGCATCTTTCATTTCCCTCTATGTACAAGTCAAGGTATAAAAGTCCCTTTTGAAAATAAAGTTAAGGGCCTCGCTCACCGAAGCTTGGTCACCCCGCGTCTTTCTTTTTTCTTTCTTTCTCTCTCTCCCTCTCTTTTTCAGGCTGATCCCTTGGAGCATAGAGGCTCTCTGCGTTCACTTTCCTGCCTGGGCTTCTAAGACCTGAACGGGAAGGCGCTCTGCATCTTCACTCCCTTGGGAGACTGGGAGGGCACCTGTGGCCTCCGTGAACAGAGCAAGTCCTTTGTCTTGGGGCTTTATTGGCTTTCTGTGTAAACAAAGGAATATCAGCCTCTTTTTCTCCTCTATTTTCTTATCTACAACATTCTTTCTTTATCTCTCTCTAAATCATTTGCCGACACCGTCACACTTTGGATACTCTGGATCCAACCAGGGCAGGACCCTGGCAGATCTCTTCAAGAAAATTAGAGATACCAAGGGAACATTTCATACAAAGATGGGCTCAATAAAGGACAGAAATGGTATGGACCTAACAGAAGCAGAAGATATTAAGAAGAAGTGGGAAGAATAAACAGAACTATACAAAAAAAGATCTTCACGACCCAGATAACCACAATGGTGTGATCACTCACCTAGAGCCAGACATCCTGAAATTCGAAGCCAAGTGGGCCTTAGGAAGCATCACTATGAACAAAGCTAGTAGAGGTGATGGAATTCCAGTTGAGCTATTTCAAATCCTGGAAGATGATGCTGTGAAAGTGCTGCACTCAATATGCCAGCACATTTGGAAAACTCAGCAGTGGCCACAGGACTGGAAAAGCTCAGTTTTCATTCCAATCCCAAAGAAGGGCAAAGTCAAAGAATGTTCAAACTACTGCACAATTGCACTCATCTCACACGCTAGCAAAGTAATGCTCAAAATTCTCCAAGCCAGGCTTCAACAATATGTGAACTGTGAACTTTGAGATGTTCAAGCTGGTTTCAGAAAAGGCAGAGGAACCAGAGATGAAATTGCCAACATTCTCTGGATCATGGAAAAAGCAAAAGAGTTCCAGAAAAACATCTATTTCTGCTTTATTGACTATGCCAAAGCCTTTGACTGTGTGGATCACAACAAACTGTGGAAAATTCTTAAAGAGATGTGAATACCAGACCACCATACCTGCCTTCTGAGAACTCTGTATGCAGGTCAAGAAGCAACATTTAGAACTGGACATGGAACAACAGACTAGTACCAAATAGGGAAAGGAGTATGTCAAGCCTGTATACTGTCACCCTGCTTATTTAACTTATATGCAGAATACATCATGCAAAATGCCAGGCTGGATGAAGCACAAGCTGGGATCAAGATTGCTGAGAGAAATCTCAATAACCTCAGATATGCAGATGACACCACTCTTATGGCAAAGAGCCATAACAGGAACAAAGACCCTCTTGATGAAAGTGAAAGAGGAGAGTGAAAAAGATGACTTAGAGCTCAACATTCAGAAAACGAAGATCATGGCAACTGGTCCCATCAATTCATGGCAAATAGATGGGGAAACAATGGAAACAGTGACAGACTATTTTATCGGGCTCCAAAATCACTGCAGCCATGAAATAAAAAGATGCTTGCTCCTTGGAAGAAAGGCTATGACAAATCTAGACAGCATATTAAAAAGCAGAGGAATAACTTTGCTGACAAAGGTCCATCTAGTCAAGGCTATGGTTTTTCTAGTTGTCATGTATGGATGTGAGAGTTGGACTATAAAGAAAGCTGAGCACCGAAGAATTGATGCTTTTGAACTGTGGTGTTGGAGAAGACTCCTGAGGGTCCCTTGGACTGCAAGGAGATCCAACCAGTCTATCCTAAAGGAAATAATTCCTGAATATTCATTGGAAGGAGTAATGCTGAACCTGAAGCTCCAGTACTTTGGCCACCTGGTGCAAAGGACTGATTCACTGGAAAAGACCCTGATGCTTGGCAAGATTGAAGGCAGGAGGAGAAGGGGATGACAGAGGATGAGGTGGTTGAATGGCATCACTGACTCAATGGATATGAGTTTGAACAAGATTTGGGAGTTGGTGGTGGATAGGGAACCCTGGCATCCTGAAGTCCATGGGGTCACAAAGAGTTGGACATGACTGAGCAACTGAACCAAACTGACTTAACCTGTGATCAAAGTCACAAGGAAGATTATAAAAATATTTGAATAGAATGAAAACACAGCATATCAAAATATGTGTGGTAGAGCTGAAACAGTGCTTAGAAGGTATATATAGCTGTAAACACCTAATTAGAATAGAAGATCTTTAAATCAATCAAATCAATCTCAGCTATCACCTTAAGAAACTATTAAAAAAAAGAGAAAAATCTAAACAAAGAATAAGCAGAGAAAGGAAATAATAAAGAGCAGAAATCAATAGCATTACAAACAGAAAAATAATAGGGACAGGAAATGAGACAAAAAGTTGCTTCTTTAACATTAGCAAAGCTGATAAGCCTCTACCCAGATTAATTAAGGGGGAAAAAAAATCTCAAATACCAATTGTTGTTGTTAAGTTATTTAGTTGCTAAGTCATGTCTGACTCTGTGACCCCATGAACTGTAGCCTACCAGGCTCCTCTGTCCAGGGGAATTTCCAGGCAAGAATTCTGGAGTGGGTTGCCATTTCCTTCTCCAGGGGATCTTCCCAACCCAGGGATTCAACCTGCATCCCCTGCGTTGGCAGATGGATTCTTTGCCACCGACCTATCTGGGAAACTCCAAATATAAATATAAGGATTGAAATAGGATGCATCATTACAAATCACACAGATATTAAAAAGCTAAAAAGGGAATACTATGAAAAACTTTATATCCATTAATTAAACAACTTGGATCAAAGGGCAAATTTCTTAAAAGGTATATTTAACAAGCCTCAGATAACCTGAATCACTATACATCTTGTTAAAGAAACTTAATTTATAGTTAAATGCTTTTCTATAAAGAAAAATCAAGCCTAAGATGGCTTTACTACAAAATTCCACCAGATGATTTTGGTTAAAAATAATGCCAATATTACACAATTTTTTTCCGAAAATAGATGAGAAGCAACCATTTCTTAAGTCATTTTATGAGACTAGCAGACAAAGATATTGTATGCAGAGAAAACTACAAACCAATATCCCTCATGAATATAAATATAGAATTTGTCAATTGAATATCAGAAATACATAAAAAGGATAATATTAATACATTATGATCAAGTGAAGCTTATTCCAGGAATGCAAATACATTCAATGCTTTAAAAACTGTTCATTATAATTTACCATATAAACAGATTAAAGAAGAAAAACTATATGACCACTTCAGTAGATACAAGAAAAAGCATTGCATGAAATTCAAAGTCTGATCATGATCTATCTATCTATCCTCTGAAAAGTAAGAATAGACTCCTTAATTTGATAAATGGCTTCTACACAAATCCTACAACTGACATCACACTTGATAAGGGATTGAATAATTTCCCCCTGAAATTGGGAACAAGGTAAGAATTTCCATTCTCACACTTGTATTCAAAATTGTCCTGAAAGTCTTAGATAGTACAGTAAGGCAAGAAAAAAAAAAAAAAGCATACATGTTAGAAAGGAAGAAATAAAATTGCTTCCACTTGTAGATATTATCATAGTCGATATAGAAAATCTTAAAAAATCTACAAAACAGCTATTGGAATTAGTAAGTAAGGTCAGCTGGGATGAAAGCTACAACACCAATATGCCAAAAGTGATTATATTTCTATACACCAGCAATGAATGTTTGTAACGGAAATTAAATATACACCATTATATGCATATATATATGGCTGAGTCCCTTCTCTGTTTACCTGAAACTATCACAACATTGTTTGTTAATCAGTTATACCCCCAGTACAAAATAAAAAGCTTTATAAAGCATCTAAACATCATTGGCAAAAAAAAAAATATAAATATATACCATTTAAAATAAAGCACAACATGGAAGCAGTCTAAATGTGCATCGACAGATGAATGGATAAAGAAAATGTGATACATATATACAATGGAATGTCACACAGTCATAACAAAGAACAAAATAATGCATTTGCAGCAACATGGATGGACCTGGAGATTATCACACTGAGTGAAGAAAGTCAGAGACAAGTATCACATGATATCGCCTATACATGGGAAAAAATGGTACAAATGAACTTATTAATATTTGCAAACAGAAATAGAGTCACAGATATGAAAAATAAGCTTATAGTTACCATGGGGGAAAGGGAAGGAGGGATAAAGTGGGAGATTGGGATCAACCTATACACACTGTTCTTTGCAAAATGGGGTCTCCCTGGTGGCTCAGTGGTAAGGAATCTGCCTGCTAGTGCAGGAGACGCAGGTTCAATCCCTGGCTTAGGGAGATTCCCCTGGAGAAGGAAATGGCAACCCGCTCTAGCATTCTTACCTGGGAGTTCCCATGTACAGAGGATCCTGGTGGGCTACGTCCCTGGGACTAAGTTGTTTGACTTAGTGACTGAGCACATGTATAAAACAGATAACTGATAAAAACCTGCTGTGTAGTGCAGGAGACTCTACTCAGTACTCTGTAATGATCTACGTGGGGAAAAGAATGTAAAAAACAGTGGATATATGTATATGTGTGACTGCTTCACTTTGCTGTACAGCAGAAAGTAATACAACATTGTGAATCAACTATACTCCAATAAAAATTAAATACATAAGGTGCTATTTACAACAGCACCTAAGAACATTACACAGGTTAACATCTAACAGAGTATGTGCAAGATCTATATTCTGAATACTATTAAACTGAGGAAAGAAATCAAATAAGACCTAAAGAAATGGAAAGATATACTATGCTTATGGGTTGGAAGTTTCAATATTGTTAAGACAGTGATAAGGTTGTTAAGAGTACGTCAAGGCTGTATCTTGTCACCCTGCTTATTTAACTTAAATGCAGAGGACATCATGAGAAATGCTGGGCTGGGTGAAGCACAAGCTGGAATCAAGATGGCCAGGAGAAATATCAATAACCTCATATATGCAGATGACATCACCCTTATGGCAGAAAGCAAAGAAGAACTAAAGAGCCTCTTATTGAAAGTGAAAGAGGAGAGTGAAAAAGTTGGCTTAAAACTCAACATTAAGAAAATTAAGATCATGGCATCTGGTCTCATCACTTCATGGGAAATAGATGGGAAACAGTGGAAACAGTGGCAGACTTTATTTTGGGGGGCTCCAAAATCACTGCAGATGGTGACTGCAGCCATGAAATTAAAAGACGATTGCTCCTTGGAAGAAAAGTTATGACTAACCTAGACAGCTTATTAAAAAACAGAAACATTACTTTGCTGACAAAGACCCACCTAGTCAAGGCTATGGTTTTGCCAGTAGTCATGTATGGATGTGAGAGCTGGACTATAAAGAAAGCTGAGCACCAAAGAATTGATGCTTTGTTTGTTTGTTTTTATTTCACTTTATTTTACTTTACAATACTGTATTGGTTTTGCCATACATCAGCATGAATCCGCCATGGGTGTACATGAGTTTCCAATCCTGAACCCCCCTCCCACCTCCCACCCCATATCATCTCTCTGGGTCATCCCAGTGCACCAGCCCCAAGCATCCTGTATCCTGCATCGAACCTAGACTGGTGATTCATTTCTTACATGATAGTATACATGTTTCAATGCCATTCTTCCAAATCATCCCACCCTCGCCCTCTCCCACAGAGTCCAAAAGTCTGTTCTAAACATCTGTGTCTCTTTTCCTGTCTTGCATAGAGGGTCATCATTACCATCTTTCTAAATTCCATATATATGTGTTAGTATACTGTATTGGTGTTTTTCTTTCTGACTTACTTCACTCTGTATAATAGGCTCCAGTTTCATCCACCTCATTAGAACGGATTCAAATGTATTCTTTTTAATGGCTGAGTAATACTCCATAGTGTATATGTACCACTGCTTTCTTATCCATTCATCTGCCGATGGACATCTAGGTTGCTTCCACGTCCTGGCTATTATAAACAGTGCTGCAATGAACATTGGGGTACATGTGTCTCTTTCAATTCTGGTTTCCTCAGTGTGTATGCCCAGCAGTGGGATGGCTGGGTCATAAGGCAGTTCTATTTGCAGTTGTTTAAGGAATCTCCACACTGTTCTCCATAGTGGCTGTACTAGTTTGCATTCCCACCAATAGTGTAAGAGGGTTCCCTTTTCTCCACACCCTCTCCAGCATTTATTGCTTGTAGACTTTTGGATTGCAGCCATTCTGACTGGTGTGAAGTGGTACCTCATTGTGGTTTTGATTTGCATTTCTCTGATAATGAGTGATGTTGAGCATCTTTTCATGTGTTTGTTAGCCATCCGTATGTCTTCTTTGGAGAAATGTCTATTTAGTTCTTTGGCCCATTTTTGAACTGTGGTGTTGGAGAAGACTCTTGAGAGTCCCTTGGACTGCAAGGAGATCCAACCAGTAAATCTTAAAGGAAATAAGTCCTGAATATTCATTGGAAGGACTGATGCTCAAGCTGAAACTCCAATACTTTGGCCACCTGATGCGAACAACTGACTCGTTGGAAAAGACCCTGATGCTGGGAAAGATTGAAGGCAGGAGGAGAAGGGGATGACAGAGGATGAGGTGGTTGGATGGCATCACTGATTTAATGGACATGAGTTTGAGTAAACTGCAGGAGTTGGTGATGGACAGGGAGGCCTAGCGTGCTGCAGTCCATGGGGGCACAAAGAGTTGGACACGACTGAGTGACTGAACTGAATTGAACTGAAGACAGTGATTCTCCTCAAACGTATCCATAGATTGAATGCAATTTCAAGTAAATCCCAGTAAGATTTTTTAGCAGAAATCAACAAGTTGCTTCTAAAATGTTTATGAAAACTAGAAGAATAGTCAAGTCAATTAAAAAAAGTCTTGAAAAGCTATGTTATCTATTTCAAGGCTTATTATGAAGCTGTAATAATCAAGATATTCTTGTACTGTGAAAGGATGAACACATCCAAACAGAATAGAGAGTCTAAAAACAGAACCACACATATATGTTTTTAGGCTATTTTCAACAAAATTAAAAAGGCAATCCAATGGAGAAAGGATGACTTTCAATAAATAGTGCTGGAAGAATTAGACACTCGATAACAACAACAGCAATATGTATCAATATTAATAATAACATTAATCCATACTTCTATAAAACTTCAATAAAAAAGCACAGGAGAAAAATCTTTGTAACCTTGAGTTAAACACTGAATTCTAAGGTATAAAAGCCAAAAACAATCCAGTTAATTAACTGAACTTTATCAAAGTTGAAGACTTTGCTCTTTGGAAGACAGTGTCATGAAAATTAAAAAAACATAGACAGGGCAGAAAATATTTGCAAAGCACCCATCTGATAAAAGACTTATATGTAGAACAAATTCAATGTGAATATCAATAGACTTATTGTGGTGATCATTTTGCAATACATACATATTTTGAATCATTATGCCATGCCCCGAAACTAATATTCTATGTCAATTATATTTCAGTCAAAAAAGCAATACATAGAATTCTCATGAGTCAGTTATAAGAACACAAATAACTTCATAAAACATGGGAAAAATCTTAATAGATGTTTTACCAAAGAAGCTATATGGATGGCCAATAGACACATGATAAATATACGGAATCGTTGGTCATTATAGATATGCAAATTAAAACCACAGTGAGCTACCAGTACATATCTGTCAGAATGGCTAAAAGAAAAGAAAGCCCAGTGATAATAAACACTGGTATGTGTGTGTGTGTGTGTGTAAGCCTGGAACGGTAGGAGTGAAGGTAGGAGTGAAATGATTGAGCCATTTGGGAAATCAGTGTGGTGGTTTCTTAAAAAGGTAAACATACACTCACTAAAGGATTCAAGAATCTCACTCTTGGGTATTAATCAGAGAAGAATGAAAATTCACGGTCACAGAAAAACCAGCATTTGCATGTTTACAGCAACTTTATTCATAATCACCAAAAAATTGGAATTAACCCAAATGTCTTTCAACATTTATTTAATGGATAATAAACTGTGGCACATCCATGCATTGGAATATTTCTCAGCAACACAAAGAAGTAAGCTACGGATGTGTGCAGCTTGTGTATATCTGAAGTGAGTCATGCCAAGTGAGAGAAATCAGACTCCAAAGGCTACGAACTGTGTAATTCTAACACTATGACGTTCTGGAAAAGGCAAAACTATGGAGACCCACCACGCTGGTGGTTGTCAGGGTCTGGGGCAGAGCCATCAGGGTGGACTACAAAGGAGCCTGAAGGAACTTTTGGGGGTGACGGAAGTTTTATATCTTGATTGTGGTGATAGTAAATGTAAGTCTGAAAGAAATCTAAAAAATCTAAACGGTTAACCACACTTGCTCCCCAAGTGATCTGGCATCTACTGCTGATGAAGACCGTGTGCTGTTTTCTGTCGGGAAATGTTTGGGACCCACAGGGCTCAGGGTCAGATAACCGCTCTGCCTGAGCAGACACTGGACAGCTTCTCGGGGATGGGTGGGCGGGCTCTGGGCCCAGCCCTGCTCCTCTCACCAACCAGCTGGTTGCCCCGACCGGCGTCCAGTGAGAGGTGAGTTTCGCCCACACCTGCTCCTAGGGTCCCCAGATCTAGGGAATTCGCAACAGCTTCCTAATGTGCTCATGACCTCTGGCCTGCCAGTGTGGGTGCCACACCCGAACCAGTCTCCAAACTGAAGTGAAGTTCAAGCTAGCTCCTCGTAGCTCCTGGAGGCAAACCCTCAGGGCAAGTGAAAGGGTCCCAAAGACGGCAGTGGGGTGTTTTGATCAGTGTAAACTGCTTTGCAGCCTGTATTTTCAGGGACCAGGCCAGGAGTTAAGACCCTGCTGTTAACAGTCACTTTCTCCTCTCCGCCCACTCTGCAGAGCCTGGCAGAAAGGCAGGAGGAGCAGCGGGCAACAGATGTACACAGCGGCTGGGCGGAGGCCCAGCAGATAGGAAGAGGCAGTGCGAAGGCCAGTCTGCCCACATGCTGAACGGCCCTGTTTTCTTGGGGTCAAGCATAACCTCGCTTGCTCCGTGAAGCCCCTCTTCCTTTGCCTTTATCAACCTTTCCTCATGCACCGATTCCATTTGATCACTATGTAATCAGACAGAACTGAAAGCGTGATCTGCGATTTGAAGGCCTGTGCTTTGAGAAATCGTGTGTTTGCACTGCTGAGGTTCTAGGAAGGTAGTAATGAGACATAGGAGGAGAGAGAATAGGATGGAGCAGACAGAATCAGGGCTTCTATCACCATAAGGGGTAATCTCTCCAACTGGCCTTAAGTCCTGACTTGGCTAAAGCAGTGTGCCCCTTCCCAGCCACAATATCGGGACGGGGGTTCAGGATGGGGAACACGTGTGCACCCGTGGTGGATTCATGTTAACGTGTGGCAGAACCAATACAATATTGTAAAGTAATTAGCCTCCAATTAAAATAAATAAATTAGAAAAAAAAAAAAAAGACAGAGGGGGAAGGGTTCCTTTAAGAGCAGACCCTGCAGGAATAAGGTGTGTGTTTCAAGCTCCTCTGGTCCTCCACTTTCCCCGTCAGACGACAGAGGAAACTCTTCCTGAGATTTCTACAGCAGAAACCTGTTGGCAAGGCAGAGATCACCTGGCCGCCTGCCAAGCTGAGCTGAGATGCTGTGTGGCAGAGACGCGGCAGTGAGCGTTTGTGCATCTCTGGTACCTGGAACAAAATATGCTGAGCTGCAAAGTGTGGCTTTCAGAAGTCACCAATACCATGTGACGCCGCATGTCAGCTGCTCACATCTTTATTACTGAGCTGTGGGACCCACTGAGACAGTTACTGTGTGTGAGACAGATTTGGGTCCCATGGGTTACCGCACACCCCAAGCAATGATGCTCACCAAGCGTGTCAGGCCAACTGCAAGACCCCTAAGCTGTAGAAACTCGGCGCCTGTCAGTTCCTTCGGGGGTGCGTGTGTGTGTAGGCGTGTGCATCCCTCCTCCAGGCCCCATGGTGTAACAGCTGAGAGGGATCGGGCTCCCGGCTACAGGAACTTGTTCTCCGCATGGTTTTCTCATCTCCCTCTGCTTCCGCCAGGCCTCCCTCCCGGCCCATCTGCCAGAGCCTTCCTCCCCCTCTCTCACGCTCCTCTTTGAGGTGGTAACTAACCAACACAGCAATGCCCTTGTGGCTCCCTTTCCAGCTTCTCTCAGATTAATGGAACAGAAACATGTGCTTGCATCTGATGCCAGTAATCATATCCTGAGTGACCACAGAGAGGGAGATTAAGCAGAGCTCCTGGCCTGGCCCCGGGGGATACGGTTACAGGAAGAAAGCATTTCTTGACAGCAGCAGCCCTGGCTCCCTCTCACCTGCCCCTCCTCCTTCCCAGGCTTGTTAAGTCCCTTGAATATTTTCCATGAGATTAATTAAGGTCTAGCCAGCAATGGTCCCAATCACTCAAGAACTGGGTTTTCATCTACTTTTTTGATTTGCAGACACGGATATGGATGTGAGCAGAACATACTTCTATATTTCTGCCTCTGATGTCAACTCTGTGCTCATCTACTTAGGACATTTTCAAACAGGGAAAAGTAAATAAGTATACGGTTATCTAACCCAATGACTTAATTCAGCAAATATCAACCATGAGCAAATTAACTCTTCTGGAAGGATAAAATCTTTGCCCAGAGGGGACTAGTGTGGGCAGTGAGGCACATACTCAAACTGATGTGACATGAGGTTGTGTGTGCTGAGTGTGGTGAGAGAAACACAGGAAATCCAGGGAGCACAGGGAAGGGAAAGCTCCTGGCTGGGGAAACCCAGAAAGGCTTCTGGGAAGAAGCGGCATTTGAGGCGAGCCTTGAAGGAAGGTAGGATTTTTGATGAACACAGAGAAGAGGGAAGGCTTTATATGAGAAATGTTCAGCTTAAGCAGAAGCCCAGAGATAAGAGGACACAGGGTATTCGGAGACGAGTGAGAATTTGAGTTAAACTGCAAAAGTTTGTCCTAAAGGAGAAGTGGTAGATGAGAAGTGGGTCTGGAAAGACTGAATTTTGAAGCATATAGTGTCAGGCTTAGGAGCTGGGAGTTTCTGCCGATTGCAACGGGAGCCATTGAACGTCTCAGAACAGAAGAGTGACAGGATTCTGTCTTTTTGATTGGACTTTTTAAAAAGTACCCTTGTAGAAGTGTACTATGGAGATTGTGAGGGGGGTGGCAGAGGAGAGGGTAGAGACGGCTCAGTGAGGAGGTTTGGAAAAGAGTAGTAAATAAGCACTTGATGGGATTGGAAAAAGACATTGCGAAGAGACACTCTGGCAACTGGTTCGATTCAGGAGGCGAGGCCAGTGGGTGAACTAGAGATGATGCTGAGATCGGAGAGAGGTTACTGGAGGCTGGTAGTGCCATTCAGAGACGGCTGTATGAAGGGAGGATCAGCGCCAGAGCAGCAAATGACCGGTCCAGCCTGGGATATTCAGACACCCAGGAAAGGCGCCTGGGATGAGGGCACCTTAGAGCATGGCACCAGGGCGGGCATTGACAAGAGAGCTGTGATGTGAGGACCATCAACGGGGGTGGGGGGTGCCCTGTGAGGCTCAGCGAGGGGGTTAGTGAGGGACGGCAGGGAGTGGGCAGCCAAGCTCAGAAGCTCAGGTCTCTGGGGAAATGGCCATATGATGAAGATAGGAAAGAGACTTCCCTTGTGGCCCAGTGGCTAAGACTCTGCACTCCCAGTGCAGAAGCCTGGGTTCCATCCCTGGTCAGTGACCTAGATCTCACATGCCACAACCAAAAAAGATCTCTCCCGCTGCAACTAACACCCCTTGTGGCCAAATTAAAAAAAAAAAAAAAAAAGATAGGAAATCCTGAGTTTCCTGTCCCAGAAGCCAAGAGATTTCCTGACAAATGCTGAACTGGTCAAGGATGAGGACTGGGCCGGGGCTGCTGAGGAGGTGGTCCCCGGGTCCTTCCTGAGGCTCCAGCGGGTAGAGAGAGGTGGGGCAGAAGGCAGATCAGAAGCTGGTGAAGGTGAGTGGGTGGTGAGGAAGTGTAGGCGCAAGGGTATTTCCTGGAGAGCTTTTAAAAATAGGACAGCGGCCCCTTGTTTGGTGCTGGAGAAGGCCTCCTGTCTGGGACCCAGGAGATGGATGCCAGAGGTCAAGAGGAACCCCAAATTGAGATCTCTTTTGGGTGTTTGTAATATGATTTTCCTCTAAAGCCAGAAACTGTGGCACGTTCGGTCACTGGAGGCAGGGAGGAGATGGCTGTTTGTACATCAGGAGGCCCTCCTTCAATTGCATCCAGTGTGTCTTACTCCAAAGGGTGAGCACTGGCTTGGTGACTTCTAGACTGTTCCTGAGCCTGGTTTTAGGGACCAACCTGGGGTGACCAGGAAGCTCTGTTCTTCAGGGACTCTGATAGAGGTGCATGGAAAATAAACAAAGGGGTGTGTCAGCTCCCACCGTCCCTTTTATGTTCCCCAGGAGGAAAAATTCTGTCCTTTTGAAGATAGATGAGGTTCATTGATCTTTACTCAGGAGAAGCTGTCAGAAAAAAACCCAAGTGTGGGACCTTGCCCTAGGATGCCTGAATATCCTGGTTTGGGGAGAGCAGGAATGTCACTGCCTGCCATGGGAATGTCTCCCTGGACCGGTCAAGCCACATACACCCAGAGTGCTCTGCCTGACCCCCCTCCATGACAGCCGAGCCCCCAGGACACTGCCAGATCAGCTTGTGTGAGGTTTAAAATCATATACCCTGACTGTGACTAGCTCCTGGCAGGAGAAACGTCCAGAGTCTGAATTTGGGGCCTGTGGATAAGTCACTTGTTACCAAGGGAGGTTAGTGCATCTCCATCACCATTTTGGGAAGGAGGTCTCTTCCACTGTTACATGTTGTAGCTATTTATAGAGTCCTGCAGCCAGTGCCTCTTTCAATCTGCAGGAATTCTCCACGTGTGTTACCTTAGAGGGTCTCAATGCACTGCTGCCCACTACGAAAGACACAGCTGGCAGGGGAGGGGAAGCTAGGGCAGCACTTTGACTCCAGCTCGGTCCATCACCGGGGATCCTGAATCTGGCAGGAAAGGCAGAAATAAACAAGTGAGGTTCCAGGCACTTCCTGAAAGTCTAGTGGTGGCAGCATCAAATATCCAGAGCAGTGCTGCCTCCCTGCAGTGTCCTAACCACTCCTTCCCTAGTGACCTCAGCTCCGGTTCTGGTTCCTTGCTTTCCGTGTATTTCCCAGGCCCCTCTATCTCCCAGTGAAGTGTTCCCAGTCTTTGACCCAACAAACAAAAGTTTCTGTTGCTTGCAGCCAAGAACCTTGACCCAGTGTGGTACAGTTAAGAGATAATCGGGACCCAGGAAATGGGCTCTACTGCACCCAAGAGGCCAACACTAAGTAAAAGTCACCCTCCTGCCAGGATCTCAGAATGTCAACCTTTCAGTGGGAGAGACAGCGAAGAAACAAACAAGTGTTTACACATAAACACACGTGTATATATATCAGATGGTGAGAGGAGAAAAATAAAGTACAGTGAAAGAGAGAAAGTTGAAAGGGCTCTGTTTCAGACAGGGAGGGGAAGGAAGCCTGGTTGGAGGAGGCGGCGCTGATGGGTGACCTGAGTGCATAAGTGAGCTGTTGAGTCGGATGCCCGGAGAAAAGCCTTGCAGTCAAGGGAACCCCAAGTACAAAGGGCCTGAGGCCAAAAGAAAAAGCGTCATGTCTGTCTCCCTTCCCCGCATAGCTTCCCGAGAGCAGGGATGCTGTCTGTTTTGTTCATGCCTGTACCCACTGTTTCCAGAACACGTTTGGGCTCGTGAGTATTTGCTAGTTGAATGGCGAATGAGCGGGCATCCGACTGGCAGTCAGTCAGGGTCTGGCTGGTCACTGCAGCCCTTCCGGTGAGCCTCCCAAGGAGGGGTCAGAACGGCAGAGACAGTTGGGAGCAGCTTCAGGACAAGGGCCACCTGGCGGGAACAGGATGGGTTACCTTAGTCATCTCCGGGTGTCAGGAGGATGAAATTACTGACTGTCTGTACATTTCTCAGAACCACGGGCAGAGTGTGCTCTAAAAGTTGGCTATTATTAATATGACTCCTCTTCCCAATCAATAATAAACCATAAACCTATGTGTCTATGCCCTTTTGGATGCGGTCTATTGTTTCTTTGTACTGAATTTATAAATTGCTGATCAAATATTCATGTTATTTATCTGCCAAGGAGCAATTACAGACAGGCTCATTTACGATACTACTGTTATTGTTGTTTAATCACTAAGTCGTGTCTGACTCTTTAGCGACCCCATGGACTGTAGCCTGCCAGGCTCCTCTGTCTGTGGGCTTTCCCAGGCAAGGATACTGGAGTGGGTAGCCATTTCCTCCTCCAGGCGATCTTGCCAATTCAGGGATCAAACCTGTGTATCTTGCATCCCCTGCATTGGCCGGTGGATTCTTTACCACGGAGCCGCCAGGGAAGCCTACGATACCATTACCCTGCTGTTTATCTGGTGGGAGCCTTATCTCGATCCCCCTTTCCTTGATGCATGATTAAGGGGTGGTCTCTGGCCCCCCAGGCGCTTGTTGATTCCTTTGGGGGACGGGAAATAGAATCCACCATGGAACTTCCTCAGTGAGGGACCTGCCCTATCTCCATGCCCCAATCCGATAGTTAGGGCCTCAGATGGGGGCAATGATCACAGGCATGGAGGTGGGTTCGCGGCTCCAGCTCTGGGTCCCCCTCCCCTCCTCCTCTCTCGCTCATGTCCTAACTGTCTGGGCTTCTCATTTGCATGCGGCCCCTGCTGTGACCTTCTCTTGGCCTGGGAAACTATTCCCCAAGGAGAAAACTCCACCCGGCACCTTGTATGACCGTCCACCTTGTTCACTACACATTCGGCCAGAGGGAAATGAGGTCACATGAAACGAAACTCCCAGTCAGTGTCCATCACCTCCTTTCCCGCTATCAGCCACCCCGCTGACCCTCGAGTGAACCGACTCTGAAGCCTTCTCCTGTCTTGACAACCGGTCGGTTTTCCTGGCCTGGGAGGTGCAACCTTTCAGAAACATGATCCCCGGGGCAGGCTCAGGGGAGCGCCTTCTTCCCCTAGAGCCCCCTTCAACCAGGCAGCTAGAGCCAGGTCTCCAGGTGGAAGTGGTGCATTCAGATGGCACCTGCTAGACTAACTGGCAGGTTCTCCCCTGATGAGGACTCTATGTGCATTGCATGTGGGCATTTAAATTGGTGTAATAGCCTTTGGGAGGGCTATTTGGCAATATATATAAAAAGCCTTAAACATATAGATTCCCCTGACTCAGTAATTCCACCCCTGGGAATTTATCCTGAGAAAATACTCAGAGATGCAGCCAGAAATGTATGTACAAGAATGGTTACTGTGGTTCTAGTTATAATAGTAAAAAAAAAAAAAAATTGGAAAGAATCCACAGGGACTGTGATAAATAATTTATGATACTTTCCTATAGAGGAATACTAGGCATTCTTATTTTGAAAGTGTACTTAAAGCATATATGATGATTCGAATTGTGGCTTCTCTCCTTTTTTTTCTCCTGATTCTCTCCTCTGCCCTCTGGATCACTCTGCACCCTCCAGGTGGCCTGCCCTTGTCCTCCCTCTGGGTTTGTCCAGTGTGGGCACAGCAGGAGGAGAGTGAAGGCAAGGCTTTGATTCCTGGGCAGCTTCCACTGTGTCGGGGGGTTCCTCCCACCCCTCCTGCCCTCTCTCCTCCAAGTCCCTGACTGCCCCTCCTGCAGCCTTACCTGGAGGATCTCTTCCTGGCGCTCAGTCCAGGTCAGCATGCCTCCAAGTCCCTTATCAGTCCTCAGGAGGTCAGACGGAAACCTGTTTCCTGGAGGACCCGCACTGGTACAGTGCAGAAAAGAAGATGTGACAACATGAGATTAAGCAGCTGAGTCAGGCCAGAAAGCAGCACAACCCCAGCTCTGTACATAAACAAATACGTTCAGGAAAGGAAAGTGCATCTGCACTTAGCAGGGAATAAAGGACGGGAAGGAAATATACCAATGATTAACTGTCTTCACCCCTGGTGGTGAGATTGTAGGTGATTTTTCTGGTCTTACATATACAATTCTGTATTTTGTACATTCTTGAAAATAGCCATGTATCGCCATTAGAGTGGAAAAAATGTTGAGTTAACCTACATTTAAAAACAAAACCAAGACTTCCCTGGTGGTTCAGTGTCTAAGACTCTGTGCTTCCAGTGCAGGAGGCCAGGGTTCAATCCCTGGTCAGGAAAGTAGATCCTACATGCTGCACACTCCAACTAAGACCCAGTACAGCCAAACAAATTTTAAAAGTACATATTTTTTTAAAAGACTGAGATTTTTAAAAATTATAAAAATAAAACAAAATTGAAATAAAGTAGAAGAATTAACTAGTTGCTAGCAGTATAATGGCTGGTCAGTTACCTACAAGTATACAGAAGACAATAGATTTTAACTAAATGTATGATAATGTGATTTAAAAGAAATGTAAACATCTCAGGGGTGAATTTAAACGAGGCCTTGACTGTTTTCAATCCCACCTCGTCTAACGCTGAGATTCTTGCCTGATGCTGAGCTGCGGTCCTGGTTAACATAGCTCCTTGCTGAGGCTGGACTCTTCCACATACCCTGTCCTGGCTCTGCCCCCTCAGCCTTGCCTCCCTTGGTGCTAGGGGTGGCTGAGGAGGTCTGGGGGAGGCCCTAGGATCAAGCTGAAGATGAGGTCAGAACAAGTTAATACTTTGGCACATCCCAAAATGTTTCCTTAAATGTTTTCCACATTCATTTAGAAGGGAGAAATTCTGATTTTCTATTAGTAAAACCCATCATATGCCTCCATGTTCTAAGTAAGGGATTTATTTAATACCAAACACAGCATTACATTTTGGCTTATTTGAAATGGTCTTCCTTTCCCAGTTTCTCCAGCGCTCCTAACTAAAAAGAGTTTAGCTGCTTTTCCACTTGGGTTTCCCAGGTGGCTTAGCAGTAAAGAATCTGCCTGGCAATGCAGGAGATGTGGGTTTATCCCTGGGTCGGGAAGATCCCTGGAGAAAGAAGTGGCAACCCATTCCAGCATTCTTGCCTGGAAATCACAGGGACAGAGGAGCCTGGTGGGCTAGAATCCATGGGGTCACAAAAGAGTTGGACTCGACTTAGCAACTAAGCAACAACAACAACTTATCCACTTAGGATAGAAGTAACCCATACAGAGATATGGTTACAATAACTCGTTCAACATTTTCAAAAGTTGATTTTTGTTGTTTTTTTTTTTTTTGTAAAGGGTGGTGGTAGAATGGGAATTTCATATGGGCAAAACTTTTCAGTAATGCTTGATTTTGTTCAGATTTCTTTCCTAGTTTCTAAATCAGATGGTTTCTTTAGAAACATGCCATGGGGATTACATTTTTAAGGAAGTAAAATTAATTGCTTGTACATAGGAAAGATCCCTCTTGCAGGACTTACTTTTAGGGTTTCAGCTAAGGGAGCCTTGGCCTTGAGGAAACATTCAGCTGGCTGGTCTCAGATTAAGAGGTGCAGACTCAAATAGCACCAGGCAACTTGCTTGAGCTAGTTATAAAAATAAGAAATATTTTAACCCTGGTGACTCAGACAATAATCTACCTGCAATGCAGGAGACCTGGGTTCAATCCCGGGGTCAGAAAGATCCCCTGGAGAAAGCAATGGCAATCCACTCCAGTATTTTGGCCTAGAAAATTCCATGGATAGAGGAGGCTGGCAGGCTACAGTCCATGGAGTTGCGAAGAGTCGAATATGACTGAGCGACTCACAATCCTTATATAGTGACTGCTACATGCCAGGCTGGATTCTAAATGCTTCACGTGTGCCCTCAAAACTGACACTACTGCAACCCTTACTTTATAGATGAGGAACAGGAACACAGACAAATTGCCTAGGGTCTCACACACATAGCAGTAGACTCTGGATTTGAACTCAGGTTGGCTCCAGACCCCAGGCTCTGTGCCTTCAGGAATGCATTTTAAAACTTTTGTTGAAATATAGTTGATTTATAGTGTTGTGCTAGTTTCAGATGTACAGTGAAGTGAGTCAGTTTTATATATATATATATATATATATACACACACACACACACACACATATAAACATATATATAGGGCTTCCTAGGTGGTGTTAGTGGTAAAGAACCCACTTGCCAGTGCAGGAAAGGTAAGAACTGCAGGTTCGATCCCTGGGTTGGGAAGATCCCCTGGAGGAGGGCATGGCAACCCATTTCAGTATTCTTGCCTGGAGAATCCCATGGACAGAGGAGCCTAAGGTCACAAAGACTCGGACACGACTGAAGGAACCTAGTATGCACACACATAAATATATATGAGAATGTATTTTCCGTCTCCCTCAGGATGAGGTGACTGAGGTTTGCATTTTGACAATTACATCAAGTCATGCGTGGAAGCTGAAGCTAACCAGCTCAGTGTTTCTGATTGATTCCCATGATCTTTTAACGCGTTTCGTAGATTGGTAACTGGAACAACTGCCCAGCTCTTCTGTCCCAAATCCCGCTTCGCTGGGCATCATGCTCATTGGAGGAATCATCAGACACAGTCTTTCAGTCTCAGAGCCTAGAAGAGCTGCACCCTGCGGTCCCACTAGCTTTTGGTTCCTGAAAACACTCTGCCTCCTGATTGGCTGCCAGAGGAAATAGTGTCTGACTCTTTCAGCATCCTTTGTAAGGTACAGTGGCCTCTCGATCAGGGAGAGGTTACTCCAGCAACCAAGGGCCTGCATTCCCCCTCCCAGCTCCAGAGGTGAAGGTATGCACCAATTACCTTCATCTGCAAAACCCACGTCTCTCTGAGCAGGGTGCCCTCAGCAGGATTTTTTAAAAACCTGCCGCAGGTTAAAAAGCAGACTTGCTTTTAATTTATTAAAAGACTTGGCATTTTTTTTTCCCCAGTGAGCATTTTAAAATGCAATTAGACGAAATGGAATAATAATCAGGCAAAAGCACTGAGGAGTTTTCACGTAAGTGGCCATCTTTCTCACGCTCCTTTCCCTTTCTGGGCATTCCTGCTGGGACTTTGTGTTGGAAGCCCCTTACCCATCCCCACATTCCTGCAGATCTGAGCTCTTGGGAATCGAGTGCTGGATCTTCACACAACCCCTGCCAGACGGCAGGGGCTCATCACCCTCACACTGTGCAATGGTCTGTCTCCTGGTTTAGTATATTTTTTCAAATTTCCCTTAAGATTAGGCTGAGCATGCCTGGAAAATCCCATGGACAGGGGAGCCTGGTGGGCTGCAGTCCATGGGGTCACTACGAGTCGGACACAACCGAGCAACTTCACTTTCACTTTTCACTTTCATGCATTGGAGAAGGAAATGGCAACCCACTCCAGTGTTCTTGCCTGGAGAATCCCAGGGACGGGGGAGCCTAGTGGGCTGCCGTCTATGGGGTCGCACAGAGTCAGACACAACTGAGGCGGCTTGGCAGTGCATTTTTTAATCTGTTTTAAACTTTTTATTTTCTTACAACTTTAAAGGTCACGTCCCATTTGCAGTTATTCCAAAATATTGGCTATATTTCCCATGTCATACTATAGAGTGCATCACAGAGTCTAACTTACACCCAGTGCTCGTGCCTTCCATTCCCGCACCCCTGTATTGCCCCACCCCCCACCGTAGTAGCCACTGGTTCGTCCTTTCTATCCGTGAGTCTCCTTCTTTTTTGTAATATTCACTGGTTTGTTGTATTTTTCAGATTCCACATCAAAGTGATGCCATACAGTATGTATCTTTCTCTGTCTGACTAATTTCACTCAGCATAATGGCTTCCAATTCCATCCATGTTGCTACAAATGGCAAAAGTTTGTTCTTTTACGACTGAGTGATGTATTGTACATACGTACCACATCTTTATCCATTCATCTGTCGACAGAGAGTTTCCATGTCTTGACAACTTTAAATAAGAATATGTGCATTTTTAAGTAAGTTCCTTACTCAGGGACCTGTGTGCCCAGCAGAGTTTGAGAACGACTATCAACCCTGGGAGCGGGCCCACACCCACCTCTCCCGTCCTCACGCCCCTCGAACTGACACAGTGTTGGGGATCACGGACGTTTCAGGTGGATGATGGCCGAATGAGTGAATGAATGAAATTTCAGGAGACATGCTACAGGATTTTATGAAAAAAAAAAAAAAAAAGCAAAAACCGTCCCCCTTTCACTCACCGATGACAGTGGTCAAGGGAATGGGAAGTGAGGGGAAGTCAGGAACCTCCCGCATTATGTATTGTTAGCAGGGTCAAGCACCTAGAGGACACAGGGGTTGTGGTGTAATAACACGCACACGTGAAGAGGAACCTCATGCCCATTAAATACTATTGGCCCCTTAAAGTGCGAAAGTGTTAGTCGCTCAGTCATGTCTGACTTTGTGACCCATGGACTATAGCCTGCCAGATTCCTCTGTGCTAGAAATCTCCAGGCAAGAATACTGGAGTGTGTTGCCATTTCCTTCTCCAGGGGATCCTCCTGACCCAAGGATCGAACCCAGGTCTCCTGCATTACAGGCAGATTCTTTACCATCTGCGCCATCTGAGAAACCCAGTTGGTCCCTTACCACTGGCATAACCAGTGCTTTCTTAGCTGGAAAGCTCAGGATCCCTGTGGTGCTGACGTCTGTACTGTAAGTGCCACAGCGGTGAAGAGATGTGGGTCCTCTGGGCTGTCACAGCCTCCTTGCCCTGTCCCCAGGCCACATCAGATGCCTTTCATAAGCCCGTAGAGCATGTGCGCAGCTAGCGTGCCTTCTTATGAGCCGCGCACCTCTCAGGTTGCAACCTGCCCCTGGGGCTGGGAGGGTCTCTACAGCATTTGCCTCTGTGAGACCTAGCAGAGTGCCTGCTCACTCCTAGTAAGTGGGCCACAAATACCTGAGGAGTCCATCCACTCATAGTCAATGTGGATTTAGTAATTAAAGGTGTTTCCATGACACTGGGATTTGTCAACAGGTCAATAATGGGTTCAAGGAGGTCTGTGAGCCTCAGAAGGGAAGTCATCGCGTTTTACCAGTTCAATTATCCTATCCCCTTCCTCAGCCAGCCTCTTCCCTAAGTTTTAAAGGGCAACTCATCAAGGGCACACTTGTCCTTTGAAAAGAAACTAGCCAGTTGAAAAGGCTTGCACTGAGTTCCTTGTCCAATCAGGGCACTTCATGGAAAAAAAACAGATTTGGTTATTGATCAGATTAAATTTCCATTCAATTCTCTTTTCCTTGCTTCTTTTCTTCCTTCTTTCCTCTCTTTCCCCTCCCTCCTTCCTTCCTAATTTTTTCTCCCAGTGTGTACATTTTTCTGAAGTAGGTTGACATTCTCGGTCATGGGCAATGGGCACCAGATCAATTGCTCCAAGTTTAACTTGTTAAAAAATCACAAGAGAAATGATCACCTAGGTGCAGTGTGTTCAGATTTTAAATCTCTCCGGGTTTGGCTGGCCGCTGGAGGCCCACCAGTTTGCTCTCTCCGGCCTGTGAGAAAATGTGGACATTGGGGCTTCCAAATAAGACTCTCCTCCAGCCACACTGATACTGACGTCCACGCAAACCTCGCTTACCCATGAAAAAGGCCCACTCCCCACACCAGGCCTTGCTCACACCTGCAGCCTGCATCCCTATAGGGTACTTGCGCCCTCTGCAAGCCAGGCTCTCAGCTCTCAGCAGGCTGTTGATTCCAACGTCCCCAGGATAAGGGAGACCATGAGGTTGACCTCCTAGCTTTTTATTTCCAGGAGCAGAGCGGCTGAGTCCTCTCTTCCAGTGATCTGAGCAGCTGAGTTCTCTCTTTGTGACCTGACGGATGTTCACTGACCATCACCACGTGGACCCGACACAGCACAGGGCAGAGTCCACCCAGGGGGGCTGCCAGATTCATGCTCAGGAGCAAACAAAGCCACGTTTAGGCACCCCAAATGCACAGATGCAGAGCTCCCCAGGGAGGTCACACACTTAAAAATACTATGTACTCATGCAAACTCGTGAGTCTGGAGTCTGTGGCTCATAAGGTGAGCTTGGGACCCCACAGAGTCAGTGGATGGGTGCCCAGAACTTCTTCCTTCTGGTCTTGTTTTCTTTTTCTTTCCTGACCCTCTGCTCAGGCCCAGGCTGGAGCCCCATCTCGTCAAAGCATGAAGGCTGTTTTCACTAGGCTTGCTGGTGAATCCTCACACGGTGTAGCCTTAACCTCATCCCCCTTCCCCCAAAAGGAGGCAGAGAACATCCCTCTGTTACAGAGCACCCAGAAGACACACCAACTTGCTTCCTGCTGACACTTCCTCTCAGCTCCTTCACCTTGATGCCCTGATGTTCTGAAGGACCACGCTCCCCCACTAGGGATGCAGGGAGAGCAGACACAGAGACTGAACCAGGGGCACTGTGGTAGGGCTGCCAGGAAAGATATTTTATCCCAAATATTTGAGATGTACTTACAATAAAAAAGTTATTCTTCACTGGTCTGAAATTCATGTTTAACTGAGTATCTTGTATGTTTGGGCTTCCCAGGTGGCTCATAGTAAAGAAACCTCCTGCCAATGCAGGAAATGCAAGAGACGGGGGTTCAGTCCCTGGGTGGGGAAGATCTCCTGGAGAAGGAAATGGAAACCCACTCCAGTATTCTTGCCTGGAGAATCCCATGGACGGAGGAGCCTGGTGGGCTACAGGGCAAGGGATTGCAAAGTGTCAGACACGACTGAGTGAGTGCACACACACTTGTTGCATTTATTCTCTAAATCAGATAATCCTTCCAGGAAGGTCATGGCCACCTTAGGAAGCAGCCTCCTTACTTTATGCCACCACCTAGAATCCCATTTCAGCCAGAGAGGCTGCTCCTGTGAGCTGGGGCTGGAAGGCTTTTTTCAAAAGAGGAAACCCCCCTTTGGAAAATAACTTTATTTGTTAAGTTATTCTTAACCCCACCCAGTTGAGGTCATATGACTGAGCAAGGGCTTCCTTGGTAGCTTAGACAGTAGAGAATCTGCCTGCAATGCAGGAGACCCAGGTTCGATCCCTGGGTTGGGAAGATCCCCTGGAGAAGGAAATGGCAAACAACTCCAGTATTCTGGCCTGGAGAATTCCATGGACAGAGGAGTCTGATGGGTTGCGGCAAACCCGTGATGGAAGAAAGGACTCGGCCTCCCTCTTCTCCATTCTTTGGTGGCTGACTCTTCCAGGATGAGATGGGACCACTCTTTCTGCCCTCAATGGGCTGGGGTTTTCATGCAGGTATCAGTTTGCTAGGGCTGCCCTAGCAAGCACTGCAAATTGGGAGGCTTAATAGAAATGTCTTGTCTTCCAGTTGTGGAGGCTGGAAGTCTGAGAGCAAGACCTTGGCAGAATTGGTTCCTTCTCTGTCCTGTGATGGAGAATCTTCTAGGCCACCACCTAGCTTCTGGTGTTTGCTGGGAATCTTCAGCGTTCCCTATCTGTGGAAGCCTCACTCCCATCTCTGCCTTCATCCCCACCTCCCTATGTGTGTCTCTATATCCCAATGTCTCCTTTTCATATGGACACAAGTCATGTTGAATTAGGGTCTATGCTAAGGACCTCATTCTAACTTGATTACCTGTGTAAAGACCTGATATCCAAATAAGGTGCATTCTGATGTCTGGGGTGTTATGATTCCAACATATCTGTCTTAAGGAGGGGGGACCCAGATCGGCTCAGAGCAGAGGGCCTGCCAGTCGTGTGTATTTGCATTTGCCAGGAAGGCAGCTCCTAATCAGAGTCAGTGGTCTGGTTCCTCTGATGACTATGGATAGATAAAGATTTAAGGCCTTGGGGTAATGAAGCTAAACCGCTTGTCACCACCTACTCTGTGTTCCAGGAGATTGCATTGCTGTGGGAGGCAGCCCCAGCCTGGCCCTGCAAAGTTTCTCCCATTATGTGAAGAGCAGGAGATGATAGCCAACATTAATATTCAGCCCTTCAGCCTCCATCAGCTTAGCCCTCTGCACTCCTCTCTAACCCTCCAGAGGGAACAGCAGAGCTCTTCTCTTTGAAGAAAGACATCGGCAAGTATCTGCATGCAGTAGGGGACTGGTGATGCTTTGCTTAGAGTGGGCACAAGGAAGGGAGTGTGGAAGGGAGAAAGGGGGTGTTTCTTAGAGATCATCCCCCTCCCTCTTCTAATTCAAGATCAGAATCTGCTTGCTTCCCTTCCTCCATGCAGACGTTGGAAGAACAAGATAAATTTCCTTGTCAGCTTGGGCTCTAAATTCTCATTTATTTATTAGGAAATGATACAGTTTTCTCCAAGCAGCCATCTCTCCTGCTTGCTTAGGTACTGTCCATTACTAAAGAGTTGAAGGCAGAAAAAGACCCAGTTGGAGGCCAGGGCGGTTTTCTTTGTTGTTGTTAGCTCTCAGTGTCTATATCACTAGGGAGAGTGTTTTTCTGAAGCCAGTCCAGGAAATTTCATTCCAAGAACAGCCTGCTAATCTGAGCTTCTTCAGGACTAGCGGGTGTGATGGAGCTGGCACGATGGGCAAAGAGAGTGGCCCCAGGGTGGCGGCAAGTCTTCCCTCGGTCTGCCAGGGTTGCCTTGTCAAGAACCACAGGCCTAGTAACTCTAACCTCAGGGTCTGGTTTACGATCACAGTGTTGGCAGGGCTGGGTTCTCCTGAGGCCTCTCTCCTTGGCTCAGGGATGGTGCCTTCTTACGATGCCCTTACGTGGTCTGCCTTCTTGTTTGTGACTATGTCCTAATCTCCGCTGTCAACTGAAAAAAAAAAAAGCTAAACCTAAAACTTGAGAATAATGCTTTATTTGGTGGACTAGCTAAGGACCTAAATCTGGTAGCCAGCCTTTTCAGTAGCTCTGAGGGACTCACCTGAAGAGGTAAGGGAAGAGCCAAGATACATAGGAGTTAGGGCAACAAAAATCAGGTAGTTGGAACATCTAAAGATCACTGTTAATTACAGAAAAATAGAGAACTTAAGTTAATGAATTTAGCACTTGTCTATGTATGACAGGGGTTCCTTGGTGGCTCAGCCAGTCAAGAACCAGACTGAAGTGCAGGAAACCGGGGTTCGATCTTTGGCTCAGGAGATTCCCTGGAGAAGGGAATGGCTATCCATGCCTGGAGAATTCCATGGACAGAGCAGCCTGGCAGGTTATAGTCCACTGAGTGGCAAAGAGTCAGACACAGCTGAGCGACTAACCCGTTCTTCACTTCATTACGTATGGGAAGATGCAAGAATCTGGGCTCACTGAAATCATTCCTCTGATAGTCACCTTATCGGTCCAGTCTCACTTTTCTGGATTCTGTACTCTCTTGAGTGTACCGGCCTGTGGCTGCT
Source organism: Oryx dammah (assembly GCF_014754425.2). Taxonomy (NCBI): domain Eukaryota; kingdom Metazoa; phylum Chordata; class Mammalia; order Artiodactyla; family Bovidae; genus Oryx; species Oryx dammah. The sequence goes on from NW_024070196.1 coordinate 5,662,370, forward strand.
GTGGCTGATGGCTTGATAGCTTCACCGTACTTTGCTTATCAATAGGGCAGGTGACAGTCTTCGTTCACACCATCTCTTATAAACAGACCAGTAACACGGATTAGGGGCCACCCATATGACCTCATTTAACCTTCACTACCTCTGAAAAGACCTTGTCCCCACACAGTCACATTCTGAGATTCTGGGGATTAGGATTTCGGTACATGGACTCGGGAGGACTTGGTTTAGCCAGTAACAGTGCCCTGTCTGAGATTCAGGGAAAACTTGGGTTCGACTCTGCCCCTGGGTGAAGGGCTGGGGAGTGTATCAGTTGGAGGGTTTTGATTGAGCAATGTGGGAACTGAATGAGAGGCTGTGGAGAGAACACCGATGTAGATGGAAAATGTTCATATGAGTAAACAAAGGATTCTGTGGCCATCAGGCCGTCAGCTGTTATAGCCGCCCCATGCTGCCCCCAACAAACAACGCACGCTGGGAAGGTTCAGGATGGAAAAGAGCACGATATTGGCCCTAGAGAGCTGGTGATGGACAGGGAGGCCTGGCGTGCTACAGCCCACGGGGTCACAAAGAGCTGGACACGACTGCACGTTTGAGCTGAACTAGGTAGTTAAGGTGCACACCAAAGGAACAATTTCAGTGAGGCTAGACTCTCGCCTTCTCCGTATGTAGAAAAGCACTAAGCTCATTGCCTTGAGAAGTCTGGCTTTCTATACTTAACAATGATCTGTTTTGATGTTCTGACTACCTGGTTTTTGTTGCAAAAACTCCTCTAAACCCTGGCTCCTCCCTTACCCCTTTGGAGCAATCCCTCAGCGCTACCTGAGAAGCTGGTTCCTGGGCTTGAGGCCCATGAAGTCCACCAAATAAAATATAATTCTCAACTTTTGCATGCGAGCTAAGTCACTTCAGTCATGTCTGACTCTGTGTGACCCCATGAACTGTAGCCCGCCAGGCCCCTCTGTCCCTGGGATTCTCCAGGCAAGGACACTGGAGCAGGTAGCCATTCCTTTCACCGGGGGATCTTCCTGACCCACGTCTCTTACATCTCCCGCATTAGCAGGCAGACTCTTTACCACTTGAGCCACCTGGGAAGCCTTCTCAATGTTTTTTTTCAGTCGACACTGACAAGATGGGAAGCCTGAGGAGCCAGGCAGTCACCCTGGCCCCTTTGAGGCAGGGCGGGAAGCAGGTACCCAGGAACTGTGCTGTGCTGGGAACGCTCCAATCAGGGCAAGGGGGCGCCGGTGGGCTGGGTCCCAGAAGAGGAGGAGGACAGCTGCCCTCTTGGGTTCACCGCTGGCTGGGGTAGAAGGAGGAGGAGGGGTCTAGAGCTTTGGTCTCAGTGATGGGAGTGAGGGACCGGGGTTCACAGGTCAGGCTGGAGAAAGTGAGTTTCAAGAGTGCCTTAGCAGCAGTCAAGAGAGAATGGATGCTGGAAAACTAAAACAATACAATCGTCTACCAGATCACTTATTCCCTCACTTGAATAAAGGGGTTACATACGGTGATCTATATGCTCTGCCACACGTCACTCGGTCGTGTCCGACTCTGCAACACTTTGGACTGTGGCCAGCCAGGCTCCTCTGTCCATGGGATTCTTCAGGCAAGAATACTGGAGTGGGTTCCCATTTCCTTCTCTAGGGGATCCTTCTGACCCAGGAATCGAACTCACACCTCCTGTGTCTCCTGCATGTATGCAGATTCTTTACACACTGAGCATTGGGGAAGCTCCTCTGTCTTCACTGAACATTTACTAAAGTGGCCCCCTGCCACTACTTCCTTGAGTTCTTCCCCTTCCTTTGTCGTTAGGTGTTGGTGCTCCCACTCCTGGCTCTTTATTGCCTGTGAAGCCTCACTGGTCTTGGACAGCTTCCTGGCATCTCCCACTGTGGAGGTGCCGGCCTCTGTGTGTTCATGAAGGTCATCAGACTTACACGGCTATAAAAAAGCAGGTGACGGTTCTCCGGTAAGGCTCAATTTATTAATGTCTTCTTTGTGATTTGGGCTGGTAATAAATAATATATTCATTATAAACAATCATTCAACCCGTCATTATTTCTTTGGTCCTCAGCTACCTTGTCTACAAAACAAGAGAGCTGAACTCAATGAGTATTAAGCTTTCTTTCAGCTCTAGCTCTGTTGGATTCTATGAAAATTAAACTCCTCGGGGTAGGTAGTCTATGGGGCTTGACTGTGAGGCATCCCCCAAGAAGTTGGAAATGGGAAATGTAATTTCCCTCTGAGAGAAGGATTACAAAGCCAACCAGCACTAGATCAAAGGAGATATATTCAACGTCTCCTTAAATGAACAGGATGGATTTGAGATCAGAGCAGTCTGGATTGACAGCAGGAGCATCTCCAGGGAGAGCATGGCCTGTCGGGGCGAGACAGAGCATCCCGGACATGCAGAAAAAGGAGGCTGAGATCGTGAGCACATCAGGACTGAGTTCCAATTTGGCCAAGACAAGGCTGGTACCCACATGTTAGAAGGCTCTGCGGAGGTGATGGGGAGGGGCTTCAGGCCATCGTGACCAGACCCCTCAGCAGAGATGATAGTTCATATTGTTAAAACCCATATTGTATAGGCACCAACCAAACACAAAGGGCTTCACCTACAGCTGGAACAGGGACCTAGGATCCTCATTATGCCCAACATGCGTCCTCTAGTGCCCGGGGCATCCATGGAGTCCCTGGTGTGGGAAGAGCTGGGAGCACAAGCTTGTAAGAGGCTCAGGGCAAAAGCTATTTACTGATCAGCTCAGAATTAGTTTAAGAACTTTCACGTTCATATCATTCAATTCATTCACCGAGCAATCCCTTGCTTTGACTGTGGTTTCCCACATACTTCTATCTAAAGGGAAAGAAGGCGTATGACTGGTTCCATGATTGTAAGATGAATGTATTTTTCAAGGTAAACAAATAGGTTTCCTGATTTTTTAAATGTATTTGTTTTTAACTGAAGGATAATTGCTCTGCAATATGGTGCTAGTTTCTGCCATACATCAACATGAAGAGCCATAGGTATACACATGTCCCCTCCCTCTTTAAGCCCCTCATACCTCCCAGCCTCCTAGGTTGTTGCAGAGCACTGGATTTGAGCTTCCTTTGTCATACAGTAAACTCCCACTGGTTGTCTGTCTGACGTGTGGTAATATTTATGTTTCCATGATGCTTTCTCAGTTCGTCCTACCCTCTCCTTACCCCTGCATCCGCAAGTCTGTTCTCTGTGTCTGCCTCTCTGTTGCTGCTCTGCAGATAGGTCCATTGGTACCATCTTTCTAGATTCCATATATATGTGCTGCTGCTGCTGCTGCTGCTGAATCACTTCAGTTGTGTCCGACCCTGTGCGACCCCATAGACGGCAGCCCACCAGGCTCCCCCGTCCCTGGGAGTCTCCAGGCAAGAACACTGGAGTGGGTTGCCATTGCCTTCTCCAATGCATGAAAGTGAAAAGTGAACATGAAGTCACTCGGTCATATCCGACTCTCAGCGACCCCATGGACTTCAGCCTACCAGACTCCTCCGTCCCTGGGATTTTTCCAGGCAAGAGTACTGGAGTGGTTTGCCATTGCCTTCTCTATATATATGTGTTAGTATACGGTATTTGTTTTTCTCTTTCTGACTTACTTTACTCTGTTTAATAGGCTAAAAATATGGAACGCTTCACAAATTTGTGTGTCATCGTTGCACAGGGCCATGTTAATCTTCTCTGTATTGTTGCAATTTTAGTATATGCGCTGCTGAAGTGAGCACAGGCTTTCTGTTTTGTCAGTCCTTGGGAGCCTGATCCAGTTGATCATGTGAATTCACCTCTATCAGGGAAATCCACTCTTGGCTTGCTGACAAAGTCAACTGCCTCAATTAAACAAAAAAACAAACAACCCAATTTAAAAATAGGAAGAGGACCTGAATAGACATTATTCCAAAGAAAACATGCACGTGGCCAGCAGGCATATGAAAAGGCACATCACTAATCATCAGAGAAACGCACATCAAAACCACAGTGAAATTTCACCTCACACCCATCAGAATGGTCATCATCAAAAAGAACACAGATAACAAATGTTGGTTTGAGGATGTGGAAAAAAGAAAACCCTAGGACACTGTTGGTGGGAATGTAAATTGGTGCAGCCATTGTGGAAAACAGTATGGAGGTTTAAAAAAAAAACAACACAAAAATAGAGCAAGCAACATCATCTAGCAATTCCACTGCTGGGTGGAATATCCAGGGGATCCTCCTGCCCAAAGGAAGCACAGTGTTCATTTGAAAAGAACACACACCCCCCAATGTTCAGAGCGGCATTATGTACAATAGCTAAGATATGGCAGCAACCTAAGTGTCTGTCAACCGGTGAACTGATAAAGGAGGTGTGGTGTAGATATAAAACGGAATATTATCCAGCTATAAAAAATGAAGTTCTGTCGTTTGCAGCAAAATGGATGGACTTGCAGGGCATTATGCTAAGTGAAATAAGTCAGACAGAGAAAGACAAATATTACACATTATTACTTCCATGTGAACTCTAACAAGTGAAAAAATGAATGACTGTAACAGAAACAGACTCACAGATGTAGAGAACAAACGAGTGTTTTCGAGTGTGGAGAGAGAAGCAGGGGGCAGCAACACAGGGCAGACGATTAAGCGGTACACGGTGTTATGGATAAAACCAGGTACAAGGATGTATTGTACAACATGAGGAATATAGCTGAAATTTTATAACTTTAAATGGCATATAATCCATAAAAATATTGGACCACTATGTTGTACACTTAAAGTTAGTATAATATTATAAGTCAACTAGACTTCAGTTTTGACAAAAAGCCCACACTTGCCTCACGGAAATACTTCTTGGAAGTAGCTGGCCAGCCCCTCTTTCTTTTTCTAAAGTTTTATTGAAGGATAGCTGACTTACAGCATTGTGTTAATTTCTGCTGCACAGAAAAGTGATTCAGCTATACATACGCATATTCTTTTCCATTACGGTTTATCACAAGTTACTTAATATAGTCCCCTGTGCTGTACGGAAGGAATTTGTTGTTTATCCACCAACCCCTCTTTCCAGTGGTCCAAGAGAACTGTTACTATTTTCCTATAGAATCTCTGGCTGAATTTCTACACCATGTAAACATTTAACTGGAGACTGGTCAGCATGATGTAGTGGTTTTCTCTGTTTGTGTGTGTGTGATTTTTGTTCAGTCCCTCAGTTCTTCCTAACTCTTTGCAACCCCATGGACTGCAGCATGCCAGGCTTCTCTGTCCTTCACTATCTCCCAGAGTTCGTACAAACTCATGTCCATGTCTGTCATGTCAGTGATGCCATCCAACCATCTCGTCCTCTGTGATTTTAGTAATACTAAATTTATTTTCAAATAAAATCTCACAAAGTTCTCCAAGCTCCAGGTAAACACATCCTCATACCAGCTTCTCTGTGTGGGTATGAGATGAACCCCTCAAATATAAAAGGTCCAAATGGAATTCTTAATGCCCTGCCCTTGTCTACACCTGCTCCTCCTCGCCTGTTCAGGCCTCAAACCTAAAATCGTTCTCAGGCTTTCTCTTCTCAAATGCCTGCTTCCACCAACAAAATCCATCTAGAGACCCATCACTTCCACGCCAGGGCCCCCGGCCCTGAAAGCTTGCTTACAGCTGGCATCCTCTCTTACCTGGATCACTGCCTTGTCAAGGTCTTCCTGCCCCCACTCCTGTGTCTGTATGTTCATTCTCTCTGCAGTGAAGTAACATGTGTGAAAATGTGGCTGGATCATGATTTCCTCTGGTCACAGGGCTCTAGTGTTTCCTGCCACATTTTGAGTAAAATCCAGACCCCTTACTGGGGTCTACCATCCGGTTTCCTGGCACCTCGCTTACTGAGCCCTTCTCCCCCTCGCTCTCTTGGCTCCAGACACACTGGACTTATTGTCGCTCCTCAAACGTGCCAAGCTTGCTCTCTGCTTTGCATTCCCTGTGGGCCCTGCTTACAACCATGGGTGCCCTTGACTTCGGATGGCTCACTTCCTCACACCAATTGAGTCGTTGCCCAAATGACCCCTCAGGGAGGCCTCCCTCACCCTTGCCTAGCTCCTGCTCTCCGGCACTTTGGGGCGCCTCCTGTAGTGGGTGCTGGGGTGTGCTGCCAGCTCCCCAGTCAGGACTGGGAGGCACTCGTTGATTTAGTCCCTAGTCAGCTGCCAACGGCTCTCACACTGAGTGCTTTCCAGACTCTGACCTTTGTCCAAAGAAGCAGCTTCACCCACATTTTATGCCCACTCCCTGGAGAAGCCTATATTCAGTGGCTGGTCCTAGGCGGGTACAGATGCCCAGTCCTCTGGTCTCAGCTGAGCCTACTCTGCTGACTGTCTCATGCTCCGGAGCTAGCCCTGCAGGACGGGGTGAGACATCTCCAAGTGCATCACCAATCAACTCTCCCCCTGACCATCCCGTACCCCTCACATGTGTCATACCTGGCAGTGCTCCCCCCAAAACACCTGCAAATCTCTGTCTCAGAGTCGACTCCCTATAGAACCTGACCTGTGGACCACCACCTAAAATTATGTGTTTCTTAACTCACTTGTTTCTTTTCTATTTCCCCAGCTAAGACTTGGGTCTTCCTTGGGGGCTCAGCTGGTAAAGAATCTGCCTGCAATGCAGGAGACCTGGATTTGATCCCTGGGTCAGAAAGATCCCCTGGAGAAGTATTCTTGCCTAGAGAATTCCATAGTGGGAATATTGTCTGTTTCACTTCTGTATTCTACCAGGATGTTTTGCAACATGCCTGGTGTTCAATAATTATTTACTGAATGAATGAATGACCATAACCCCAGTATCTATCATAGGTACAAGTGAAACTGCCTTTTTGAAGTTGGGGGGTGGGGGGAGGATGGAAAGGTCTACTCCACCCTCCATGCCCACCACCCCATCGCTTGAGAAGGATTGGAGGCACCTCACCATTCCTCTGGGCTGAGATGATTTGTGAACCAGAAAAATGAGATTCACGGCCTGACTTCCCTCCTAAGCCCTTCACTATGTCCCCTCAAGTCAAGCCTTGGCCTGGCAGGCCCTTTAGCCCATGCAGCTGGGATGACAAGCCCACACTCTGCTCTGGGAAAAGAAGCCAGGAGGATGGGAAAGAAAAGAGAAATGGGCCATCTCCCTGATGCCTGATGCTAGGGATGTGGAGAAGACACCGGGGATAGAGAAACTCCTGTGAGATCTGGGGCTGGAGGGCTCACCTGAGACTCTGGAATCTGAACTCAGGGGTTCCCTTTTTGCAACAAGGGATCCTACTTGGCCCTTCCCTGAAGTTAGTGCCTTGTTCCTGTAGAAGGCCCAGGAGGCCATGGACCTTGGGGATGCAGGACTTGGGTGACAACTTATTTTCTCCTAGGCCATTAGAGTCTCTTTCCCTCTGCCCAGTGTTGGAATTCTGCAGAATGTTCAATGCGCCACCACCACAAGGATGGAAAGATCGTTTCTAGGACAAAGAAGGTAAAGGAGATGGTTTCATCCGTACCTTCCATTTCCATTGTCCTCTCCTGGTCCATTCCCCACTTACTCCCAAATCTGACTGATTTTCACCTCTCTAATTATTTATTTTTGACAGAGACAGAAGAACCAGCTTTTGATCTCCTGACGCCTTGCCTGGGCAGAAACATGCTGAGTTTGACTTGAATATTGCTGGGAAGGCTCCTTCCTGAACCCAGGAGGGGATGTGGCTGGGTGTGCTGGATGAATCCTGCTCGGCGAGGCCCCCAGAGCCCCAGAGAAGGTGCGCCAGGGGCAGCCTCAGCCAGCACTGGCTGTTAGAGCGGTTGCAGCTTGGATTTCACTTCCTCCAAATCAGCCAGAACAAATTCCGCTGCCCAGCCCCTAGGAAGAGGTCCCAGGATTATCCAGCCATCTTTCCTCCCCTGAAGTTCTTTCACGAAGCGAGCAGGGAAAGTTACCCCACAGTCAACCCAGCAAATGTCCAGCAGCCTCTGAGACAGTCTGGACCCGTCCCATGGGCCAGGGAGCTCATCGCACAGTCTGAGGAGGCCAGACCTGGATCCTTCCGCAGGCTGTTGTTGGCCTGGAGGCAGGAATGTCGACGAAGGATGCAGAGCAACAGGAGCTGAGCTGAGAGTACATCCATGCCTGGGAGCCAGACTGAAAGGACAAATCCCTTCCCTGGCACCACGAAGGCCACACATCCAGCCCAGGAAACCCACCCTTTCCCCCCAAAGGACCTTGGGGCCACACACCTTCTGTCTCAGCACCAGCAGTGCTGGCAATGGATGAACAAACATCCTCTTAGGAGAGCAGACAACGCCTCTCGTCAGCATGGCTACACTGTTTCACAACATCCCAGTCACTATTCCAAAGAATAAAACCGTTGCCAGTGCCGAGTGTCCTCATCAGAGCGCAGGCCTCAGGCTCCATTCTTGACCCCGACACCTACTTAGTTTGGTGACTTACAAATCTTGAGCAGATCCATTCACTTTTTAAAAAAAATTAAAAATAATGCTTTAAAATCTGAAAATGAAAGTGGGAGTCGCTCAGTTGTGTCCAGCTGTTTGTAACCCGATGGACTGTAGCCTGCCAGGCTCCTCTGTCCATGGCATTCTCCAGGACAGAATACTGGAGTGGGTAGACAGGGGATCTTCCCAACCCAGGGATCGAACCCAGGTCTCCCACATTGTAGGCGGATTCTTTACCAGCTGAGCCACCAGAGAAGCCCAAGAATACTGGAGTGGGTAGCCTATCCCTTCTCCAGCGTATTTTCCCAACCCAGAAATAGAACTGGGGTCTCCTGCATTGCAGGCAGATTCTTTACCAGCTGAGCTACCAGGGAAGCCCTGTTTTAAAAATCTAGGCTTTAGAATTCACATTTGTTAGTAATAATATAGCATGACAAATACTACCATTATCCTCAGATGCCCATGATGGGTCGGGCACTGTTCTAGCAGCTAGAAAAACAGTGGTGGGCAAGGAAACAAAATTGAAACTTATAGCTAGATGGAGAATATTGTCTCCATTCTACAGCCAAGGTAATTCAAATTTCGTGAACTTAAGTTATGACATGGAAAGTACTTGCCATGATTGTCTGTAGTTAAGTCACTTCCTGTTAGCTCAGCCACCCCAGGGGACCATGATTTATGATGCTGGAGCAGGACTCAGGAAGCCATGTTTATTTTGCCTTTGACTACTGCCGCTGGTAGGTTCTACCAATAGGGGGCCCTAGAGGGAGCTGGGAGCTGGAGCGAGAAGGGACTTACTTGCACCCTCCTGAGTGCCTTCTGAGGATTTCCTTGCTTCTGCTTAGTGGTTGCTATTTGCAGCAGTGGTTAAATCCAGTTTGTGGTTTTTCCAACGTCCGCAGAAGCAGACGCAGCGCATTCCTTCCCCAGCGCTTGCCAAGCTGCTCCATTTCTCCCAAATCTGAACCTCAGCTCCATAGGGCCTCTTCACCAAACTTCTGCTACTGCTGCTGCTAAGTCACTTCAGACGTGTCCGACTCTGTGCAACCCCAGAGACGGCAGCCCACCAGGCTCCCCCGTCCCTGGGATTCTCCAGGCAAGAACACTGGAGTGGGTTGCCATTTCCTTCTCCAATGCATGAGAGTGAAAAGTGAAAGTGAAGTCGCTCAGTCGTGTCCGACTCTTCGAAACCCCATGGACTGCAGCCCCCCAGGCTCCCCCGTCCCTGGGATTCTCCAGGCAAGAGTGCTGGCGTGGGGTGCCCTCGCCTTCCGACTCTCAGTTCCTTAGCCTGGGGCAGGGAGGGGGCAGTGCAGTCACTTCCTAAAGTTGCTACCTTCGTGCTGTGTTTTGTTGTTGTTTAGTTGCTAAGTAGTGTCTGACTCTTTGGAATGTAGCCCGCCAGGCCCCTCTGTCCATGGGATTCTTCATGCAAGAATACTGGAGTGGGTGGGTTGCCATGCCCTCTTCCGGGGGATCTTCCATAGTCTTAGTCTGGTATTTTGTTGTTACAACAAAAGTAACACCATGTCTGAATGACACAATCACGGCTGCCTCATCGGGGCCTGCCCAGCCCTCACACCTCATCGGGGCCTGCCCAGCCCTCACACCTGCCCTGCGGGCTGCCCCCCAGAAAAGGCAGCCCCTGCCCCACAGCAGTGGGCGCTGGTTGCCTGGCAGTGGTGGCCCCAGCCCTCCACTCCCACCTGTGCTAACACACACACACACACACAATAGCGCTCAGAGCAGGAGTGCATATAAATCAAAGGACTTAGGTTTTGTGGGCTAATCAATATTTATTCATTCCCGGCAGAGCAGTGGTGGAGCCTGGAGAGGCGCAGAGAGACTGTAAAACGTCTCCTGTGCTGAAGCCCTTGCTGGAGGGAAGGGGCTTCTTTGTTCTCTCGCGGCCAAACAGTGCTTGGCACAGCTGAGCCTCAGTGCCCCTGGGAAGCAAAGAGGGGGCTCGGTCGATCTGGCGGAGGAGAACCAGGACCGCACGGTGACCAGGTCAGGGCCGCGGACACAAGCTCTGAACGCAGCTGCACCCTGCCCTCGTGGAGGCTCATGTCAAACACAGACCGTCCCCGTGTCCCCAGGCCGCTCGTCCTTCTCGGACCAGGGCATACCATGGGAGAGCCCACATTCTGAGGGTGGCAGTTGTGGGGTTATGTCAAGTCCTTGGGAGAGTGCTTGCGTGTGTCTGGTGGAAGCTTCACACTGCAGGCATCCTGGGCCTCCCCTTCTGCCCTGGCTTTCTCCTGCCAATCGCATTGCTTGCGTGCTGTTGCTTTTGCAGCCTCGCGCCCTCTAAGTCCACACAGCTGCCTCCTCCCTGCCTCCCCATTTTGCATCTCTCCCTCTGACCCAGTCTCCACATAGCCATCTGTTACTGTCTTTAGGCAGGATAGACAATCTTCTCTACCCAGAATTTCCAAAGCTCCCCCTGCACCACTGAATCAGGCCCCCAGTCTGTGGCCTGATATTTTCAAGCCTTTCCCACTGCCCTCAAGTGTACAGCTTGATCTGGATCTCCTTGGATACATGACAGAAATGTTTCTCCAAACCTTGCACTCCTTCCCATGGCCTTTCTTAGGCTGTTCTCTCTTCCAGTGATACTTCACCCTGAAGAATGGTCCTCTCTTCCAGCGATGCTTCAGCACCCCAAAGAATCTGATTGAATCCATCAAGGTGCAGCTTCAATGCCTCCTGTTTCCTTCGGCCTCTGCTTTCCTCACTGGGAGAGAACTTTCTTGCATTTGGATCACTGTAACAATTTATATTCATTGCACAAGAATGATTTCCTGCTTCATGGATGATTTCTTCCTCTTTCTCTTACGTAAGAGATCAGTGGTTCTCAACCAGGGGGTGATGCCCCGTCTCTATCCCAGGTGTACTTGGCAGACATTCCTGGTTGTCATGCTATGAGGGTACCACTGGTCTTGGGACAGAGGCTAGGGAGGCTGACAGACACCCCACAACACCAGGGCAGCCCCCCACAACACGGAATTATCCAGTCCAAGACGCTAATAGTCCAGGGCTGAGACACCCTATGTTCAGTTATAAGCCTCCTGAAGGCTGAAACAATACTTCCTATTCTTTTTGTTCTCCAGAGTACTCAGCTTTGAGATAGAAGCTTGTTCAACTATTTGAAATGAATAGCTATAAATATTTAATATACATGTGCATATCTCGTTTGGAGCCTATATGGAGGTGCCTTGCGTGCTCCTCTTAATATTGATGACCACATGTAATTGCTAGGAGAGCTCATGGCCATGCGGACCCTTCTTCATTGATGTTTGCTGGGTCCCTCCCTGCTTCAAAGGACTCCACAAAGTCCCAGACCATTTCTTCTCCACTCGCTATAGAAACTCCTTCACTAAACTATGCTTTAGCCTATTGCCTTTATAGAGGGTCAACATAAGCAGGGCTCCACTGAGCAGGCTCCCTACCTCCTCTGTGGAACTTTCTTTAGTCCCATCTCATACTGCCCTGTGCTGTGTGCTTAGCTGCTCAGTTGTGTCCGACTCTTTATGACCCCATGGACTGCAGCCCGCCTGGTTCTTCTGTCCATGGGATTCTCCAGGCAAGAATACTGGAGTGGGTTGCCATGCCCTCCTCCAGAGGATCTTTCCAACCCAGGGCTCAAACCCAGGTCTCCCACATTGCAGGTGGATTCTTTATCATCTGAGCCACCAGGGAAGAAGGTGACTTTGATTACAGCCCTTTGGCTTGTAAATGATGAGAGTTTCTCTGTATTATTCTATGCCCTTTATCCAAGGACCTACATGATTAATTCCTACCTAAGTTTAATTCCAGGAAACATTTTTGTCTCCATAGATGCATATGTATGCTATCTATTCTCAAGAAAACAACAGTCTATGCGACCCAATATGCTTCTCTTTGGGGCTTAGCTGTCAGATAAGTTAGAACCAAATTCAATATCCAAGTGTTAGAATCTGCTCAGCTCAGGTGTCTGAAACTATCTATTTCTTTTGCTTTCTTCAGTAGGAGTGTTATCCTTAAATGCCTTCTCTTGCACTGTGTTTTAATCTTTAATCTGCCTCAAATCTTTGGGAAGTAAGTAGGATAAATTTCATCACTAAAAAAAAAAGAAAACAACACCTTAATGTCATTTCAAGCCATCTCCTTTTGGGCCCAGAGGACCAGGATTCAAGGGGTGGGGCCACCTGGTTAAAATTCTAGCTCTCCTCTATCATCCATGTACCCTTAGGCTTGTTATTAGACCTCTCCTGGAATAATAAGACCTACTGCAGGACATTGTTGGTAAGATCAAATAAGAACTGATAAGTTAGACACAGAAAGACATAACTTATAGGTGGATTTTTTTTTTAAAGGTACAAATGAATTTATTTACAAAACAGAAGTAGTGTCATAGATGTAGAAAACAAACTTATGGTTACCAGGGGGTAAGGAAGGAAGGGATAAATTGGGAGATTGGGATTGGCATATGCACATTTCTATATATAAAATAGCTAACAAACAAGGACCTACTGTGGAGCACAGGGAACTCTACTCGATCCTGTGTAATGGCCTACATAGGAAAAGAATCTAAAACTATGAAGAGTGGGTATATGTGTATATGTAGAGCTGATTCACTTTGCTGTACACCTGAAGTGCACACAGCATTGTAAATCAACTGTGTGAAAGTGAAGTCACTCAGTCGTGTCCGACTCTTTGTGACCCGATGGACTATAGTCAACCAGGTTCCTCTATCCATGGGATTTTCCAGGCAAGAATACTGGAGTGGGTTGCCATTTCCTAAATCGACTATACTTCAACACAATTAAAAAAAAAAAAGAAAAAGAAGTGATATGTCATAAAGGCACCTTTCTGTCTGTCTGGGATATTTCCTGCTATATGTACATATGTATATTTCCTGTTTCAATGCTTGGCATCATTTATAAAGCCCAGTTTGGTATTTACTCTAATATTGGCCACTTTTCAGTAATACTAACAATTTTACATTTTGACATAGATGGTTATAATTTTAAAGGTAATGTAACTTTAAAGGTAATGTAGCTGATGGGAAGTTGAAATTCTCTGTTCCTGTGATTTTTTTCTTTCCTTTTTTCTTAGAAAAAAATGAAGTATGGTTGATTTACTTCAGCTGTACAGCACAGTACATCTGTGTACGTATGTACTGTTATATATTATATGTATATAAGTTATATGTACTGTTATATGTATGTATATGTACATGTATATATTCATTTTAAGTTATATGTATATGTATATATTCATTTTCAAATTCTTTACAGGTTGTTCCATTCCTGGGCTGTTCATTTCCAGAGGTAAGTTCTGTAAAGAGCAGCATGACCCTTCACTTTAGCCCCTTTGATTGGCTGCTGTGGGTGCTATTTGCAGCTCTTAGGCTTCTGGTTGGCCTTGACGTTTCACACTGTAAGTATGTGGAATACGGCCAAGAAAGGCTACTTGGTGTTCTTTCTGCCTTAGGATGGTACGAATTTAGAAACCCCATGAAGAATATCCAGTATTATGGATATTCTTTTTCACTAAATGGTTTCCCATTTGTTTAGAAGCCCAAAGGCCCTGAAAAAGTTTGAAAAACAAAACATTATAATCCCTTTGAAAAAAGAAACTTCAATTTTTTTTTTTAATTTATTTATTTATTTTTAATTTTTACTTTACAATTCTGTATTGGTTTTTTGAGAACAGTTTGATTCTCGCAACTTGAGATGAAGATGGGGAAGGACCTGAGGCTCCCAGAGACACCAGGGCCTGTCCTGGTCCTGGGGCCACTACTAGCGGCCCCAGTTCTGCAGAGCCATGGAAGGCTTTGTGTTCCAGGCCCCTGAAACTGTTAAAACTAAGACCCAAATCCAGAGACACTTTCTTTACTGGGCTGAGAGGAGGAGAGCTGAGGTGAAAGTTAGGAAGCCTTCCAGAGTGGTGTTATCCAATATGGTCATCACCAGCCCCGTGTTAAAAACATAAAATAAATCTATGTTTTTGTTAATTGAGAGGAAAAAAAATTAAAAATTCTGTTCCTCCATTTCTCCAGCCACTATTCAAAAGCTCAATGGCCACATGTGGCTAGTGGGACTCACCTTATGCAGTGCAGTGGTGGAAAGTGAAAGTTTTTATCATAACAGAAAGAACCACTCAACAATGCTTTCTAGAGCTGTTTTCTACTTCCGAGGGGCTTGATATAGAACAGTGACATCATGGCATGCCTACTCCTTCTGATAACTCCGAAGTAAGTCTTCTTTCTGGAGCAGGGGCTTTGTGACAGGGGTTCTCGGCGGTGACCCACCCTTGGGTCTACCTGTTTGGATGCCTTCATGTTCTACACTGGGGCCTTGCGTGCAGTTACAGAACCCTGGGAATAACTGGTAACTGTCCTTGAGTCTGAATATGTGTGCATGTGTGTTCAGGGCTATGACCCACCCACTCACCATCTCAAATTGGAAGTGTTGCCCTGAAAGTATTTACTTTCTAAGTGGAGCTCTTTCTAGCAGAGCTCATGGCATGAAGTCCCAATACCTACCCCAATGAAAGGATCATGGCTTCTGAAAGGCCAGAATTGTTCTAACTTTGCTCCTTTTTATGTTGATTTAGAGAAATTAAAGTGTCCACTAGGCTATTAGGTGCTTCTTACGTAGTCTCTAACTTCCCAGGGAGGCTTCTGCCTCATAAACATCTCAGTGCGTATGAAGAAACCAGTGGCACGCTCTCACCACTCTCTCTGTGTACCTAAATCCAGCTGACCTTGACTTTTCTTAATTCTCTGCTTCTCTGGAGGCTTTGGCATGGGGACCAATCCCTCCCTGAAGAGCCCGCATGAGGCCTTTGAAGCTTAGAACAATCTTTTTTCTGGTCCTAAAATAGTGTAGCTCTGATTACCCCTGCTGCCCTGCTGTCGTCATCCCGGGGTTCTGGCCCTGCTTCTGCTTATCCAGATAACGTCTGGCATGCAGAACACTGTGTCAGCTTTGCCCCTAATTTGACACGTTCACCCGTGTTCTTTGTTAAAAATAATAACTACCGTCACCCTTCACTGAGCTCTTACCGTGTACCAGAAGCAGAAGTGGGTGCTTCACAGGTGTCATGCAAACATAATCTCACGGCTGCCATAGCTAACACCTTGTTCCAGGTCACTGTCACCCCTGGACCACGGAAAAACTCCCTATACAGGCCTCCCTCCTTCTGTCCTTGCCCCCTTGAGCCAAATCCCAACCAAGCAGCCAGAAAGATGCTTCAAAACATGAGTGAGATGACATTATTCCTCACTGGCCTCTTTGGATTCGGAGTCAAGGTCAAAGTCTCTACAACGAGCTAGAATACCCTAAGCCAGCGGTCCCCAACGTCTTTAGCAACAGGGACTGACTTCATGAGAGACGATTTTTCCATGGCTGGGGTGGGAGGTGGAGAGGAGGGGATGGTTTCAGGATGATTCAAGCACATGTCATTTATTGTGCACTGTATTTCCGTTATTATTACATCAGCTCCACCTCAGATCATCAGACACTAGATCCCAGAGCTTGGGAACCCCTGACCTGAATGATCTGCCCTCATGCCCTGGGTCACTTCTTAACCACAACCATTGTTACACAGCCCTCCTCGCCCTGATCCAGCTGTGCTGGCCCCAGGGCCTTTGCACTGGGTTCTCTCTGCCAGGTAGTCACATGGCTCGCTCACCTCCTTCAAGTCTTTCTTTATTCAAGTACCACTTTCCCTGTGAGGGCTGACCATCCACTCTCTTTAAAATCAATCGTACACACACACACATACACATACACGCACACTCTCTGTTTCCTTTATACTTGCCACCATTAGCAGGTCATATATTTTACTTCTTTGTTTGCTAGTATATCAGTACCCCCCAAGAAAGAATCTAAGCTCCATAGAGATAGGGATTTTTGTCTGTTTCCTTTACTAGTTTTTCCCAGTGCCTAGCACTGTGCCTGGCACATGATAAGGTACACAACAAGCATTTTGCATACGTCCTCAGATCATGCTTCATTCCTGTTTACAAGGAGGGGAAGCTGGAGGGGAAGCTGAAGGGGAAGCCTCTTTCCTGAGATCACACAGCTGGTCCCTGTGTGCTTCTTCCCAACATGTACTCACCCTCCACATGACAAGGACTGTCCCCTCCACAGAGTCGCTGCAGGCATGATGCTGCCCCTCCTCCACCGCCCCCTTGTGTCTTCAGGCAGAGGACTTCCAGGGCATGGCCAGCTCCCGCAAAAGCACGATCACCAAATCCCTAAGACGCCAGATGATGGACGGCGTAACGTCTGAAATGACAGCATCTCCTTCCCATTTCAGCCAGAAACGCTCAGAAAGTACAGATTCTGCATGAACTCCGGGTGCAAGCCCATTGCATCCTGGGTTGGTGGACAGTCGGGTAAGCCACCTCTCTGCCCGCCAGAGCTGTGATAACAAGCTCAACCTGTTATTTTGACTTACGATGGTGGGTGAAGATTCCGGCAAATAAAGGTTGGGCTTTTAGCAGATTGCTCATTGTTATGGTCAAGACATTAAGCTTTCAGTTTAATTTTGACAAGAGATATAGAACAGAAAGAAAAGTGTTTCAAATATTAGCTAATGGTCAGGTTAAAAAAAAAAAAAAAACCTTTTCTTTTTCAAGAATGAATTTTGAAGTACCGGTACTTTTTTTAAAGTTTTTTTTTTTTTAACTATGGTAAAATAGACATCAAATAAAATTGACTATCTTAACCATCTATCTATCTATCTATCTATTAGTTTATTTATTTGGCTGCATCAGATCTTCGTTGTATCATGTGGGATCTTTCCTTGCAGCGCACACAGAATCTCTAGTAGCGTGCAGGCTCAGTGGTTGTACTGTATGAGCTTAGTTGCTCTGTGGCATGTGGGATCTTAACTCCTCACCCAGGGATGGACCCCGCATCCCAAGCATTGCAAGGCGGATTCTTAACCACTGAACCACCAGGAAAACCTCCATCTTAACCATTTTTACATGTACAGTTCAGTAGTGTCAAATATGTACACATTGTTGTACAACTGATCTCCAGAAATTTTTCATCTTATGAAACTGAAACTTGGTACCCACTGAACATCTTTCCCTTCTTCCCTCCTCCCAGCCCCTGGAAACCACCATTCTACTTCCTGTTTCTGTGAATTTGACGATAGATGCCTCAAAGAATGGAATCATCTTTTTTGTGTCTGCCTTATTTCACTCAGCGTCATCAAAGTTCATCCATGTTGCCGAAAGGACACATTTTTTCAGACCCACTTCTGTATAGGCTTTGTTTGATTGGGCTGAGCCTAAAATCCAGGGCCTATTTTTAGAGATGTTTGATTTTTTCATGAGCATTTTGTCTGCATTTATAATATGTAGAAAAGAATGCTTTGCTTATAACCACCCTGTTCAAACAGCGGGGCTTACCACAGAGCAGTGCTTTTCCATTTAATTATACTTTTTCCATTAAAATAAAATCATTTATTAAGACAATTAATCATCAATAAATAGAGAACAGTATTTAACTAAGATGGACTGTGCCCTGTGTGTTTTAGAGTAGTGGTTGTCAAACTGCCCCCAGCTCCTCAGAGACATGTCAGCGGCCACCGAGGAGGGGACTAGGCGAGTGAAATGCCCCCCTCACCTGCCTCCACCTTTAGTCAGAGCAGCTCCAGTCGTCTGTCTCACACTGGGCTTCTGCATAATATTTTCTTTGGATAAAAAGTTTCCATAGTGAGGTGTCATTAGTGCTATCCATCAAATATTCTGGCCCTCCCTACCTCTAGAGACATTGGAGAGTTGTGCTTCCTGAATTCCTGATGGTTGGGAAAAGCCACAGGACTGATTCTGGCCAACAAAGGTGTCATTGTGGTCTGGAGCATTTAATTCCCAATGAAATCCCCTCCAGATCACCCTCATCCCTGCTGTTTCCTTTTGCCATGGTGTTATGGACTGCATGCTATGTCCTCCCCAAATTCATATGCTGAAACCCCAGTCCTCAATGTGATGATATTTGGAGATGAGAGCTATGGGAGTTCTCGTCATGGAACTGACGCTCTTGTAAGAGGAGATAAGAGAAATCTTGCTTCCCTCTGCTCTAGGTTATGTGAGGACACAGCAAGGAGACAAACGTCTATGAGCCAGGGAGAATTCTATCATCAGACACTGAGACTGCCAGCACCTTGATCTTGAACTCCCCAGCCTTCAGAATACGGTGAAATAAAAACATGTTGCTTTAAGCCACTGAAATTTGAGAGCCAATATGTCACTGCAGCATAACCTGGCCTGTCCTGATTGATACACATAGCTTTTCAAAAGTGTGAAAACCATTGTTTGGGGAATATAGAAATGCTTAGGTTGATCCTAAGCAGTTCTCCTGGGTCTCCTTACCCTACTGCTCTCCACCCGGGTGCCCTTTCCCAATAAAATCTCTTGCTTTGTCAGCACATGTGTCTCTTCAGACAATTCATTTCCAAGTGTTAGACAAGAGCCCAGTTTCGGGCCCTGGAAGGGCTCCGCCTTCCTGCAACAAATGGCGACTCTGGTGGGATTCTTCTTCGCTGAGACTGACATCCTGACCACTCGGGGTACTCAGGGGCCAGCTTGCCTGCCAATGGACCAGAACCAGCAGCCGCAACTGGGACCCTTTTGTCTCCGGTCTCCTCCTGACGCGGACAACTGGCCAGAGTGCCCCAACTGGTAAGGAGAGTTTATTGACCTCTCTCTGAGTCAATAAAGAGACTTTATTGACCTCTCTCCCCTTCCCTCTCTCTTTCCTCTCCTTAACCCTTTCTATCCTTCCCTGTTTTTCTAGTCCCCTGGTCCTGGACGCAGGAATCTGGTCAAAGGGCCCTCAGCCTGAGCTGAGGATTGGAGACTGATCATCTCCTCTTGGCAGAGAACTCAAATTCTGGTTCTGGTCTGGTCTGATTTCTGGTAGGGCCGAGTTCCAGTCCTCCCTTCTCTGGAGGCCCAGGGAAAAGTCCCATAACGCCTGGGTATCTGTAGGTGGCAGAAGACGTCTGTAAGGCCACCCCTTTAGCTCCCCTCCTCCACCTCCTCCCCCTTCTTTCAACCTGGCTTCCTTTCCTCCCTTGAAATCTTTGACTTGGATCTGAAGTTCTGTGTCTCTATAGGAGGTTTTCTGAGAGACTGTATTTTTGTATTTAAGGGCGTCCCTGGTGGTGCAGAGGTTAGGGGTCTGCCTGCAATGTGGGAGACCTGCGTTCGATCCCTGGGTCAGGAAGATGCCCTGGAGAAGGAAATGGCAACCCACTCCAGTATTCTTGCCTGGAGAATCCCATGGACGGAGGAGCCTGGTGGGCTACAGTCCGCGGGGTCGCAAAGAGTCGGACACGACTGAGCGACTGCACTTTCACTTTCACTTAGGTCGATCCAGGCACCTCTTCACTAATCTTTAACACATTGGAAAAGCCTTTGATGCTGGGAGGGATTGGAGGTAGGAGGAGAAGGGGACGACAGAGGCTGAGATGGCTGGATGGCATCACTGACTCGATAGGCGTGCCTCTGAGTGAACTCCGGGAGTTGGTGATGGACAGGGAGGCCTGGCGTGCTGCGATTCATGGGGTCGCAAAGAGTCAGACACGACTGAGCGACTGAACTGAAATGAACTGAACTGAACTGAACTGAAACACTGTTTCATCAAGTCGTGCTTTCTGTGGCCTTAACGTTGAGCTACGGTTTGCTTTTCTTTCTCTTAGATATTCGCCCTTTACACTCGTCTGGGACTTTAGAAGTTTCTGGAGTTTCACCAAATAGTTAACTTTTGTAGCTTTTCTGATGCTGCAGATTTTAACTGTACCCAGGAGAAGAATCCTTTGATTGTCACGGATATTCTCCTTCAGCTCTGTAATGCTTCTCCCGAGCTCTCTAGTCCTATCTCAACTATTTATACGGGGGGAAAGTTCCACCACCATTTCTTCTAGCCTCGTGGTGAAGCCATACTGAGAGACGGAGAGAAACGAAAGGAAGACGAGGAGGGAGAGAGAGGTGGGAGCCAAGAACACTTCTGATCTCCTTTTCTAACCATGGGCTTCAGAGCTAGTGGGGTCTCCTGCCTGAGACTCACGTGATGGGCTTGTCCACAAAGCACGTTGCTGTTCAGTCCACACTGGGAATATTGAGCTGATTCCCATATACACTAAAACTTGACAAATACTGTTAAAAATCATTCTGATCACCCCAGTTGGCTGCATATACAGCACCAAAAACGTTCTTTTCTGTGTAATATTGGACAATTCCACTTTTTTTGGCCTAGTCTCAGTATCCAAAAAATAACGTTTTGTTTAAAAAAATTGTTGCAGTCATTAAATTCGCAGCCCACATCAAAACTCAGCTTTTCTAATATATAGTTAAACAAAATATACCAGTATTTTGAAATGGAGAAAAATGTTCGCATTTTGTGCACTTATTCTTTATATACTTTAAACTTGCATTCTTAATTTAAAGTCATGCACAAAAGCAAACAGACAAAGACAACCTTGAGTAACTGATTGCAATGAAGTCAAGTGAGCATAAGTCAAACAGGTCCTGGGCCCCCAGGATTATTATAGAAGACAGACATTGGTCGTTGATACTGATAGTTAGTTACATGTCCCAAACTTGACACGTATTATCTCATGTGATCCTTGTAACCGCTCTTGGAAGGATGAATTATTGTGCTTATTTTACTAGATTCAGAGAGATCAAGTCACTTGCCCAAGGCCACACAGCTGGGAAGCAGCAGAACGTGATTTATGACTTACACCTCCAGCCATTGGCCTTCAAAATCCATGCCCCAAGCCATTTGCCTTGTGAGGAACTGTCATCTGAGGAACTGAGACATCTAAGGAACAGAGGAACAGGAGAGGGTAAACTCAAGCAGAGTGGGAAAAATGGCCCAGAGGGTATCTTTCACCTAGACTAAATCATTCTTAATTTGCAAGACAAACCTCAGGTTATGGCATGAGAAATATGGAAAGACTGGATTGCACACTAGCATCTCCCTCTGAAGAGTATTTGTCTGATCAGGGGAAAAAAGCCACTTCGAATATGGATGTTATTTCATTTGGTCAAAGTAGGTCAGAGGAGCTGGGGTATGCTGGTACTGCGTTGGGCGGAGGAAATTAAAGTAAGATGGAAAGAACACAATGATGCCACAGCGTTTCTGTTCACCTGGGTAATATCACAACCCTCCATCGAGGCAGCGACATTCACAGTTCTGATATGAAATGTCACCAGGACACGCTGGCATACACAGCCCATCTCAGAAATAACTGCTAACGTGGAAAAAATTCTATGTGTTGTTGTATTTCCGATTCTATTCCTACAGGACTGGGATGGGAAGCAAATAAGCTAGAGAGGATGTCCTCTCCTTCACGGTCGTTATTAACTGAGGATGCACAGTCAGGTACATCCCCCTGCACTGAGAGGAGAGCCTCTGGACTCTCCATAACCAGCACCTTGCTCCAGGTACCCACACAACCAGCCTCGCCTATTGTTTTTATTAATATTGCTTTATTTAGATTTTAATTTAGTTGTGTGTATAACTCCCCTCTCTGCCTATATCTTCTTCAGCAAGTTGCAAGAAGTGGGGACCTAATAAATGCTTCTTAATAATGGTTTTCTGTTGTGGATTTCCTATCCTTATGATGAATTGTCATTGGAGGAGAAATGCTTTGCAATAATGTGTGTCAACATTTTAATGAGAACTACTATGTGGAGTGTCTGCAAAGAGCTATTCCAATGTAAGTTATTGAGACATCATAGCATTAATTTTTAGGGATGATATATATTAATATTTGTGTCAGGGGCTGGAGGGTACCCTTGTTCCTGGGGAGGCTGAATCATAACCTGAATGTCTTGCTACTTGGCATGCAGGGGGCACCTCCAAAATGGCATGGTTGTCTTGCTGATTGAGTTGTGTACATCATGCAAATTCCTTGTGATGGTTTACACTTTAATCCTTCTCTCATGGTAATATAATGGTAATTGGTGTCTTTAATCTACTGTGCTATTTAATGCCCTGAGACTTCTGGTAATTTCACACAACCCATCCACCAGGCTTCTCTGTCCATGGAATTCTCCAGGCAAGTATACCAGAGTGGGTTGCCATTCCCTTCTCCAACGGGGTCTTCCTGACCCAGGGATCGAACCCAGGTCTCCTGCATTGCAGGCAGGGTCTTTACCATCTGAGCCACCAGTGAAGACCATCCAACCCTAACCTCCACTGTGTATTTTCTCTGGGAAAGAAAAATGTTCTTTCTCTCAGGCACCCCAGCTTTTAAAGAAGCAGACTGACGTAGACTCCATCCCACTGGGTGTGTCCCAAACTGGAGAGAGGTTTTGCCTGTCTGAATTCTGAGTCCCTTGGCTTTCACACTTTTCCTAAGGAATTCTTGAGGTCACTGAGTTAATTTGTCTATGGGATTTCCTTTGCTGAAACTCCATCACTCCAGACTTTGAAGCGTTTGAGGGCTGAGATGAGCCCAGCACAGAGGTAAGGGCAGTTCCTTCCTAAATTTGGCACTTCTGGAACCCCACTCGAGAAGCACAGAAACACAATGCTTAGTGTGTGCCACCAATGTAAGGAGAGGACATGGATAAAGGAGGAGGGCAATGTGCAGATTCCTCAGCTCCGATCCGTTCCTGAGCTGGATACCCTTGAACCTGGTCTGTCTCCCAGCTCCCATCCCTCCTGGAGCACAAAAATGTCAGTGCAGCATCTTAAATGAAAACCAATAATGTATGTATCACCCTCCTGTGGAAACAAATGACCGTAGCAGAATGGGAGAAATAAACTCGCCAAGCACATAAATAACCATCATGTGCATCTCTGCATGACTGCAAGGTATTGGATCTGGAACCCGACAGAACATTACAAAGATTTGTAAATGGCTGTGGCTGTCGAGGTGGGAAACAGCAAACCACTTATCTCCAGTGTTTTCGAATTTATTTTTGTCAAAACGAAGTACCTAACCTTGATCTTTGCTTTCTTGAATGGAAACAAGATTCCAGTGGGTGTCCGTACTTCCCTAGCTACAGATAGGATGCTATGGGATTGCTGTGTGTCTAGGTCCTGGAGCAATCGATCGTGTGTCTGAAGGTACTCCCTGTGGCATGTGGACAAGGGAGAAAAGGGCGGGAAGGGAAGACGCTTGAGCAGTTGCGGCTCTCGACTCCCACCGTGTAGACCCGCAGGAAAGGAGACGCGCACGGAGACCGCAGCAGCGCAGGGGGAGGGGGCACGGGGCAGAGCAGCCTATCTCTCAGGCAAAGGCGGATTATTTCTCACAGAGCTTACCCAGATGTTTCACTCTCCTTTGCTCCTCCTCTGCTTTCCTTTCTTTCCTGGATCTTGAGCATCGATCAGGAGCGGTCCATCTCCAGCACGCTCATCCTCACATCCGTCCCGACAGCCACGGGGGTCGCACAGGTTCTTCCTTGCAGGTCCCGTCACTCTTTCCCCCTCACACATGGTCTCAGAGCATTTCCCCCAAGTGCTCCTGAACCTCTGAGCAGCAGGAGAAGCTGTCTCTCAGGATGGAACTTACTATCCATGCAGAGTAGAACCCAGACAGCCTAGCTAGTTTCTCTCTAGTTCTCCACACATAGGAGGTACTCAAAATATTTTTGAAACTTTGAGGTGCTTTAGTTCATCTGTTTCATTCTTTGCCCCGTTCCTCAGCAAAAGCAAAGCTAGCTAAAGTTAGAAAATAAGCCAGCAACCCAAGTGCATGTTAGTAGTCTAAGAAATCAACAACGTACAGTTTTGAGAAATTGTATGAGGCTAGTTTATATCAACTAAAATAACATTTTAACAACATGAAAGGAACAACTGTTCATAATAGAAATTCTGATAAATAAACTAAGTAAAAGAAATTTAAATCATAAATCGTTCTGCTCCCTATATATACTATCATCATTTTTAATATATGAAATTTCCTGTCATGTTTGGAAATATATAAATGTATCTTTACAATAATTTCTTTCCCTTCCTTCCTTTTTACCCTTCCTTCCTTTTTTCCTTCCTTCCTTCTTCGCTCCCTTCCTTTTTTCTTTCTTTCCTCTATTTAAGCAAAATTAGTATCACTCAATGCAGTTTCATAACCCACATTTTTTCACTTAAAAATTCATGCTGAGCATCTTTCCAGATAAATGTCTACAATCTAGTGCTCAGAAATGAGTTTCTAGTTTTCCATCAGGATGCAATTTTCTCTTCGGGTCAAATGCTAGATGGTAACAAACCAACATCTTTCAGAAAATGCTTTCACATAAGGCATTTTAAAAAGAGCTATCCACTGTTTCTCATCTTCACCTCTCCTCCTCTCCTCAAATAACTAAGAAGTTAAAAATGTCTGCTACCATTGAGATGACATTTAAATATCAATGGTTTTATTGGTAGGAAGTTTGTGATTGTGTAAAAAAAAAAAAAAGGAGGCTTTCAACTGTTCTGTGAAGGTGTTCTAGAGGTTTTGGGAAGGGGGAGGGAGAAATCTTGAAGGACAAAAGCAGAGAGCAGTTTCCTCTTGTCAGCAGAATAGCAGCAACTTGGGGTGCACCAGCTTCTTAGAATTAGGGTTGGCCTCGGATTTTGGAAAGGCCGCCCCTCGCCACAGCAGAAGGCCTGAATTGGTGCAGTTTGGAGACCACATGGAGACAGACCCAGGGCTCCCAGAGTCTCTGCATTTTCTGCAGCACAGCTGACAGAGTCTGACCCTCAGACTATTTTCCCTGGAGGTGACAAGAACAGTTAGATCTACAACTCTTAGAACACTGCTTCTGTAAGACGGGAAAGAGGAAACTGACACTGGAGGGTTTTCTGGAGAAAATGCTTCCTGGAAGCCAGAATGAGTTAAGGTCAGTGGACTGAACCCATTCTTGGCCATTGAACAGAGCACTGAAGCCTGGGGTCACAGAGCACAACACAGTAAGACCGTAGCCAGCCTTCCTTTTAACTGACGACTTCTCCTTTGAAGACTCACCAGAGTGCAGATGGAGACCCAAAGTGTGGCTTTAGGTCTGCCTGACCCGCCTGTTGATTTCACAGAGGCATGGCATCTTACAGCCAAGGTGAGCATCTTGATGCCCCATCCTATAGGGAGGGCCACATGCAATGAAACCAGGTCCTAAAGCAGCTGACTCCCCTACTCAAGTGATTTCTTAGGAAGGAGGTTGTTCAAAGACCTCTGGCAACCTTTCCAGTGGCTCATGACCTGAGTAAGTCATGGGTTAGTGAGCCCTAACCCCTTGTGCTACTGGAAAATGACCTCTGGCCTCGTCTTCAGTGTAAAAGAATGCTCTCTTTGCAAAACTCTGCCTTGGTACCATCCTTGTCTTGGCCAGGGATTGCTTTATTGCTGGCGAAGTGGCAAGAGTAATCTACTCACATTCAGTTCAGTTCAGTCGCTCAGTCATGTCTGGCTCTCTGCAACCCCATGAACTGCAGCACGCCAGGCCTCCCTGTCCATCACCAACTCCTGGAGTCTACTCAAACCCATGTCCATTGAGTTGGTGATGCCATCCAACCATCTTATCCTCTGTCATCCCCTTCTCCTCCTGCCCTCAATCTTTCCCAGCATCAAGGTCTTTTCAAATGAGTCAACTCTTCACATCAGGTGGCCAAAGTATTGGAGTTTCAGCTTCAACATCAGTCCTTCCAGTGAACACCCAGGACTGATCTCCTTTAGGATGGACTGGTTGGATCTCCTTGCAGTCCAAGGGATTCTCAAGAGTCTTCTCCAACACCACAGTTCAAAAGCATCAAATCTGCACTCAGCTTTCTTTATAGTCCAACTCTCACATCCATACATGACCCCTGGAAAAAACAGGGGAAAAAGCCTGACTAGGTGAACCTTTGTTGACAAAGTAGTGTCTCTGCTTTTTAATATACTGAATAGGTTGGTCATAACTTTCCTTCCAAGGAGTAAGCATCTACACATGTTAGGGGAAGGAAAAATTTTTAAATGTTAAGCGCCAGAGGCATCTCACAGAATGCAAGAGCAGAAATGCATCTAGATCTCATGAAGTCTTGTCACATGTAAATTACTAATGTGTTTGATGTGAGTAAACAGAATAGATAACATTGACAGACCAGCAAAGCAATGACAAAACCGCCAAAAGAAAACCAAAAAAAAACTAGTCATATTGCCTTAAATGATTAAAAGGCTTATTTTTCTCATGAAATAATTTCAAAAGTAGGCCAGCATCCATGTCATTGGGAATCCAGAGGTGAGATTTCTGTCCTCATGTTTGCAACGTGGCTGCTGCCCATCCAAGCACAGAGTCTGTGTCCCAGTCTAGAAGAAGCAGGGCTGGGATGAAGGTCTTGGTGGCTCAGTGGTAAAGAATCTGTCTGCAGTGCAGGAGATGTGGGTCCAACCTTTGGGTTGGGAAGATCCCCTGGAGAAGGGAATGGCAACCCACTCCAGTATTCTTATCTGGAGAATCCCATGGACAGAGGAGCCTGGGAGGCTACGGTCCATGAGGTCACAAAGAGTTGGACAGGTTTTAGCGACTAAACCAACATCAAACCAGGGACAAAAAGTTTAAAGTGAAAAGGGAGGTTGGACACAGCTAACTTTTTGGAAAGCTCTCCTAGAGGCTCTACCTGATGACTTCTCATTGGTATGAATGTAGTCACAAGGCCACTGGAAAGAAAGAAGATGAGAGAAAGGTCAGTGGAGAGGAAGATGAAGAAACTACTTTTTTAGTGGACATATGGCTACCTGGAGTGTAGTCTGATAGCAATTGGTGACGAAGATTAATCAAGGGTTACTGTGTACTAGTTATCTCCAATTTCTTGATGCATAACAATTTACCCCAAATCTTGTGATTTAAAATAATCACCTCTTTTTTTTTTCACGACCCTGTTGGGGCAGGGCTTAGGATGAATGGTTCATCTCAGTCTTGCAATGTTTGGGGCTTCAGCTGTGGTGGTAGTTTAGTTCCTAAGTCATATCTGACTTTTTGCGACCCCATGGACTACAGCCCACCAGGCTCCTCTGTCCATGCTATTTTCCAGGCAAGAATGATGGCGTGGATTGCCATTTCCTTCTCCAGAGGATCTTCCCGATCCAGGGATTGAACCTGGGTCTCCTGCATTTTAGGCAGATTCTTTACCCACTGAGCCACCATGGGCTTCAGCTGGAATGGCTTAAAAATGAGCTGACTCTTCCTTCTTATCACCCAGGGTGTCTGGACTGGGGCTGGAGGATCCAAGACGGCCTCACATACATGTCTGGGGCTTCGAGTGGTGGTGGGCCGAGGCCCCTTAGCTCCCCATCACATATATTCTCTCCAGCTTGTGGTCTCTCCTCATTCCATAACCGAGCTCTTGTCTCTTGACACAGTCATTGGCTTCCCAGGGGGTGGAAACAGAAGCTGCAGGGCCGCTGAAGGAAGGCCTGTCCTAGACAGCACATCACACAGCACCACTCTCCAGGTGTGCTGGTCAGACTTGAAAAGCGAGTCAGAGGTCAGCTGGAATTCTAGGGGAAGGCAAACAGACCCCACCTCCTGATGGGGAGGCAGCCCCCACCACGCATGGAGAGTGTGAGGCAGGAGGAGCTGCTGACTTGGCTTATGCAGAGACTTTGCCCCGCCTGCTGGCCGTGGGCACTGAGGCTGCTCTCCTTCCCTTCTCTCCATGTGGCACTTCGCCTCTGGTCTCTCTACAGATCTGTGGATTCTTTCTGGCTCCATTCATTTATAGATGAGGCTCCTGTTACCCATATATAGCAGAGGACCAGCATCAAACATCATTCAGTCTGACCACGTGATGGGGATTGTGTGTGTGGATAATCACTAGCTTTACCAAAATGCTGTAGAGATGTCCTGGTCCAGAAGGACAGGTGAGAGAGCTCTATTCACCTCCCTAAATTTGAAAACTGAAGTAGAGGTTCTTAATCTGAAATCCAAAGAATGTGTGAACCCGTTATATTGTAAACAAATTTTAGCACATGTGTTCATTTTTCTGCAGCTGGCAACAGCAAACTCCCAATGGGGACTCTGAACAACCCCCTCACCCACTGTTCATCACCTACCATACACCACCAAAAGCCAAGATCTATTGAGAATGGACAGGGCGTCCCTGGTGGCTCAGTGGTAAAGAATCTGCCTGCCAGTGCAGGAGATGTGGGTTCAGTCCCTGAGTGGGGAAGATTCCCTGGAGAAGGAAATGGCAACCCCCTCCAATATTCTTGCCTGGGAAATCCCATGGGCAGAGGAGCTTGGAGGGCTACATGGGGTCACAAAGAGTCAGACAGGACTTAGCAACTACATAACAACAACATCGAGAATCGACATACAGCCAGGGGGTGTGATGACTGAATGCTGGAAGGAGACCTATGGGGGTCACTTTTCCTCAAGGCTCCTCTCGTCGGGGGTGCCTGTATCTGGCATGTGAGGGACAGATGTAAAAACTGTCACCATCAGAAAGTCAGTGCACAGGGGTCAGGAATGCACTAAACGCACGCGGCCAGGACTGGTGGCTGAGCGTTCTTTTGCTGCTGACACAGAGAGGAGACAGACAGGGTTTCGAGCTTGATAATTGCAGCCAAGTAAGGAAATGGCAACCCACTCCAGTATTCTTGCCTGGAGAATCCCATGGACGGAGGAGCTTGGTGGGCTACAGTCCGTGGGTCACAAAGAGTCAGACACGACTGAGCGACTTCCCTTTCACAAAGCATGTCTGCTTTGCTGCTTCCCCGAGGGCTCATTGAGAGGTCACAACCAGATGCTGCCAGCTTTGCTGTGTCGTAGACACACTTGGACTCAGCAGTCAGCCTCCCAGCAGGCGGGACCCCTCAAATTCACTGGGCCATTGGCCCCTCCTGTGTCCCAGGATGGGGACTATGAGAAGCAGGGGGCACTGGGCCATGCCAAGGGGCTCTCTCCACCCCCAGGGACCCCCTTCCTTCTCTCCGAACTGTGGCTGCAGCCAGCGGGATAAGCCCTGCCAATTGTCAACAGGCTGTCTCTTCCCACTAAGCCTTCTGCCTAAGGTACGTTTATAAGTGTACTATTCTTAGACCTCAGATTCTCATGAGAGATCTGGCTCTCTGCTGGATGTCCCTTGACCTCCATTGCTAACACTTCTGCTGCTTTATGCTCTGCTTTGGGAGTTTGGATCAGATTTACCCAGCGAAGACCCATGAAGCACCCTGCTAGAAGGGATGAACCTGGAGTGCAAACGATGAGGGAAACAGAGAATTCTTCCTCCAATCATGTGCTCTCCTGTCCCCTTCACTAAGGCTGATCTTGGAGAACTAATTTCTGCTAGGTAAATAGCAATGCAGACATCAATTTCCTGTCCATGGCTACAGCTTCCACATTTCCCGTCTTTCATTCAAACATGCGAATGCTTTGCCCAAATAGCAAGTTTCTAATTTAGCATACCTTGAAAGACTGCTATGTCACTTGGTCACAATCGTGTGCAGACCGCCGTGCAAGCCCGAGATGGCTCCGTGGAGACGCGTCACAGCAGCAAAAGGAGATGCTTCAGCATGCCCGGCAGACTCCCAGGAGAGAAATCGGCTTCCGAAACTCGACTTTGAAAACCTGAATGCTGAGAAACGAGTTTGGAAACTCACATGAATCCGTCTTAGAAAGTCATTATTATCTTTTAAAGATGCATTAAAAAGAGTTTGGGGAAGAGACCAAAAGTTTGCACGTCTCCATCTAAAGGTGAAAACTTTAGCTCTGACCTGTCCTGGAGTTTTCAGTTGACTTCTTAGCTGTACCCAGGAAATCTGAAGGCAGCCTCAGAAGTTACTTGCATTGAGAGAACAGCATTGAAACATGTATATTACCATATGTAAAACAGATAAACAGTGCGAGTTTGTTGCGTGAAGCAAGGCACCCAAAGCCAGTGCTCTGGGATAGGGTGTGGGAGGGAGGTGGGGGGGAGCTTCAGGATGGAGGGCCACGTGTATACCTATGGCCAATTCATGTTGATATATGGTGACAATCATCACAATATTGTAAAGCAATTGTCCTCCAATTAAAAGAAATAGTTTTTTTTAAGAAATGACAGAAAAAAAAAAAAAAAAGAAGAAGTTACCTGCATCCCTGAGGCCCAGGTGGCTCAGTGGGTGCAACCATTTCTATTCTTCTAAACTTTCATATGACTTCCTCCTTGGTTCAGCAGTAGAGATTCCACCTGCAACGCAGAAAATGCAAAGATGGTTCGATTCTGGGTCAGGAACATCTCCTGGAGGAGGGCATGGCAACCAACTTCAGAATTCTTGCCTGGAGAATCCCATGGGCAGAGGAGTTTGTTGGGCCTTAGTCCATGGGATCACGAAGAGTTGGACATGACTGAGCTTGCACACACGCAAACTTTCATATATATTTTTATACGTGGTTCTTCCAGAAACCCTATGCAGCATTTATTATGAGTTACATTTTTCAGGTGCAGAAACTGAGGCTCAGGAAAACTGGGATGTTTGCCCAAAGCCACACAGCTGGGAAGGGGCAGAGCTCCGTGTCTGCAGTTCTGAATAGCGTCCAGGATACAGTCCACTTCCCACCAGGGCACCCCACTCTCAGATACCTAAATCTGAAATCCAGCCTTTTCTAAGAAGACCTAGGAAGATGAATGCTAGGATCAGAGGAATCTCATCCTCCATTGCCTTTTCCTTTGGTGTTGACTGGGTGTATCTTATTCTACAGTCTCTGAGCCAGCAGAGGAAAGAGTGATGAGAGTGTTCCGAGATGTAACTAACTAATGTCTTTAACACTGAGATGCCCGGGCAAAGGTTGTATGCTACTGCTGCTACTGCTGCTGCTGAGTCGATTCAGTCATGTCCGACTCTGTGCGACCCCATAGACGGCAGCCCACCGGGCTCCCCCATCCCTGGGATTCTCCAGGCAAGAACACTGGAGTGGGTTGCCATTGTCTTCTCCAATGCGTGAAAGTGAAAAGTGAAAGTGAAGTCGTTCAGTCATGTCTGACTCATAGCCACCCCATGGACTGATGTGTACCAGGCTGCTCCATCCATGGGATTTTCCAGGCAAGAGTACTGGAGT
Organism: Oryx dammah; assembly: GCF_014754425.2. Taxonomy (NCBI): domain Eukaryota; kingdom Metazoa; phylum Chordata; class Mammalia; order Artiodactyla; family Bovidae; genus Oryx; species Oryx dammah. The sequence continues at coordinate 5,693,844 of NW_024070196.1, forward strand.
GGGTTGCCATTGCCTTCTCCATTATATGCTACAGTATTCTCCAAATAGTCTATGAATGGTTGTTCTAGCTTTTTAATTGCAAACATCCTTTATGAAACTGAGGCCCAGGTGATGGAGGGAGAGATCTCCTATTCTATCAGATCGCAGAGCAGGGGCCCTGGAGAAGGAAGCTTGCAGCCACGGTGAGCGGTAAGCTCCCCAAACCTGGAAGCTGGGCTCACCTACAAGCCTGCTCCAGCTGCTTCTGCATGGCGCTCCAGGAGATGCGGGTCTGGTGGCACCACGTGACTGATGGGTGACCTTGGTCGGGAAGCTTGTTTCTTCCCAGTGCAACAGTATCACGCTGGGGGGGCACCGCCCACTGAGAGCTGATGTCTCAGCCTCTGTGATAAACAAGGATAAACGAATTAGCCAGGAAAAAAAAAAAAAAACTAATTGAATTTTATAGAGAGGATGTTTGGCTTATCTCGTCTTTGCTAACAAAACCGAGACAATCCTGGAGTTGTCCTGGCCTTCTCTCCCCTTCTGTTTTACAAAGCGCCCACAATGCGTGTCGTGGAGAGGTGCCTCAGCAGGAGCTCGTACTGAGGATCACATCCCAGCCTGCTGATTCAAGGCCTCCTCAGAGACTGCTTTTTACTTGCTCTCGAAGCCTTGGGATTACTTTGATATGCTGGCCACATGACTTAACATCATTTCTAACCAGAATCATAATCCTGAATCACTGATTTAAAAGAGCAGGGTGAAGGAAGGGGAGGAGCTGTACAGCGTGTACATATTCAAGGGACATCTCCACACCTTGAAAATACCCTTCCTTATCTCAGCCTAGGACACGCACTGCTTCCAGGGCAGGGAGAGCTGGAGGCAGTGACCTCAGAATGGGGAGATGAAATTTGCATACAATGAGATCGAAAGTGGCAAGTTTTCCATTTCTGTTCATTCAGCTCCACAGTCTGATCTCAGCACGCAGGGGCCCCAAGATGTGCTCCCTGGTGCTATCATCAGAGTCTTTGATGATTCTGCCCTGACCTCAGAGGCCACAAAACTAGACGAGGTCTGCTCAGCTTGGCATAGCGCAGACTGGGCAGGGCTGGGGGCCCAGGAAGAACTGCTGTCATTTGGCCACTGAAAGAGAAGGCAGATCCACTTCAGAAGTTGGAGAGACAGGGAGGGAAAGAGAGAAACGTGGAACAGAGGAATTGCTCGTAGTTCTGTGGGCCTGCAGGGTTTTTCTGAAGAGGTCACACCAGCATGACGTGACAGGAGTGAAAATGAGCAGCTGGCTCTTGGGAGAGGAGGAGCCTGGGAAACGGCAGAGACAAGGGCACTGAGACACAGGGTCGATGATTTCCTCTAAGAAAATTCCTGCTCAGTGGCCTCGGGTGATCACTGTTATGACGGGGTCCAGGGGTCTGAGCCCACCCACCCAATTTGCCTTGACCAGGATCAAATGCACCTTCTGGGACTCTAACTCAAGTGTCTTACCTCTACTGTGTTTCCTCCTTTGATCGCCAAGTACAGCTTAGGAGTGTTTCTGGAAGGATTCTTCCCTCTCCTCCGCTCATCCCCAGCCACCTGTTCCTCCCCTTCTGCTGATGGGGAGTTCTGGGGACTCTGGTACGGTTTTTTAACTTCAGGGCATTCTGTCTGTGACACGTCAAAGTGACATGAAGTCCTGGGAATTCCAGCTCAGAACTCTGAGCCCGAGCTCATCAGGGGTGTCTGGGGTCATAAGTGTGAGTGCATAGGTGTTGGGGGTGGAGGTGGGGTTCAGACAAACAGCTCCCGGGTCCCGAGCAGACCCCAGGGATAGCTTAATCCTGACTGCCTTTTGTCACTGACGCGGCACACACAGGCAACACGGGGTTTACTTTGTCTGGCTCTCTTGTTTTCTTGTCCTTCAGAAATGACTGCTAATTCTGGCCAGCCACCCTCGTGGAGTCGTTTTAGACTGATTTTGTGAAGCTAGCAGACAGGTTAGGCTGTGCCACTCAGTGGAGCTGCTGGGGTGGACTTCCTAGAACCACTAAAGATGTTAGGGTGATGGGTCAGCAGCTGTGGCCGTGGAGTGTGACAAGTCAGCAGAGCCGGGGCCTGGGGCTTTCTGAAGTCCTCGGGGCCCTCGAGGTGAAGGCAGCTCAGCCCGTGTCCCATGTGCTTGGATCGCTAAGCACAATCTACACTCCCTGAGGCCTTTCTGTGAACAAGAGACGGCTCCCGTCAATTCTCTTCAAAGCTGCATGAGGCGCAAGCTACTCTCCCCACTTTGCAGAAGAGGCTCCGCTCGGCCATGATGAGACTGAGGATCCCCCTGTGACTGTGCTATTAGCAGCAGAAGCAGCGGGACTCAAACCCAGAAATCTGGTGTCAGAGCCTGAGAGTCGTAGGAAACACCCCATGGAAGGATGAGGTGGCTGCAAGAATGTTGCCAACACCGTGGCAGCACTGAGGCCCCCCTTCACCACCCGTGGGTCCCTTTCCTGTACGAGGGGGTTCCCGAAGGTCCCTTCTATCTCTAAACATCTAGAAAGTTATAGATCTGCTGTTGCTGGGGACAAAGGCTTCCTGTAGAGCAGACTGGACAGCCATCAAAAACAGAAGTGGAAGGAGCTCAGATGATATGACGGCCCCAGGCCAAGTTACCACCACAGCTAACACGTTTTGGTACTCGCTAGGTGTTCGAGCATCGAGCTTTTTGTGGGCATGATTTCACTGAATTCTCCCAACAGACCTGTGAGGCAGGAGCTAACACAGCCCCTGTTAGATGCAGCAACTGAAGCCCAGAAAGGCTGATTAACACACTCGAGGCCACACAGCTCCTAGGTGGTAGAGCCTGAGGCATCTCTCCCTGCCCTCTCTGCCCACCAAGCACATTATATCTGATGCCAGCATACCAAGAGCTCCAGAGAAGACAATGACTGGGCTTAGCACAGAATAACCTTCCCAAATGCAATTTCTACCACCAGTTGATGATGGATCCTTGGCCTCTGGAGTCTTCCTTTCAGACCACCTGGGGCTGAGGATGGGACCTGAGCATGAGAAAGCAGCCCTGGAAAATGGGTCCCCTAAACAGGTGAGTTTCAATACACAGGATTTCATCTGGTTTCCCCATTAGGATTCAGTTCAGTTCAGTTGCTCAGTCTTGTCCGACTCTTTGCGACCCTATGGACTGCAGCCATGCCAGGCTTCCTTGTCCATCATCAACTCCCAGAGCTTGCTCAAACTCATGTCCATCCAGTCGGTGGTGTCATCCAACCATCTCATTCTCTGTCATCCCCTACTCCTCCTGCCTTCAATCTTTCCCAGCATCAGGGTCTTTTCCATTGAGTCAGTTCTTCGCATCAGGTAGCCAAAGTATTGGAGCTTCCCCTTCAGCATCAGTCCTTCCAATGAATATTCAGGACTGATCTCCTTTAGGATGGATTGGTTGGATCTCCTTCCTGTCCAAGGGACTCTTGAGTCTTCTCCAATATCACAGTTCAAAAGCATCAATTCTTTGGTGCTCAGCTTTCTTCACAGTCCAACTCTCACATCCATACATGACTACTGGAAAAACCATAGCCTTGACTAGACGGACCTTTGTTGGTAAAGTGATGTCTCTGCTTTTTAATATGCTGTCTAGGTCGGTCATAGCCTTTCTTCCAAAGAGCAAACATCTTTTAATTTCATGGCTGTAGTCACCATCTGCAGTGATTTTTGGAGCCCAAGAAAATAAAATCTGTCACTGTTTCCATTGTTTCTGCATCTATCTGCCATGAAGTGATGGGATCGGATGCCATGATCTTTGCTTTTTAAATGTTGAGTTTCAAGCCAGCTTTTTCACTCTCCTCTTTCACTTTCATCAAGAGACTCGTCAGTTCCTCTTCATTTTCTGCCATAAGGATGGTGTCATCTGCGTATCTGATTGCTGAGTCAGGAAGATCCCCTGGAGAAGGAGATGGCGACCTACTCCAGTATTCTTGCCTGGAAAATCCCATGGACAGAAGAGTCTGTAGTCTATGGGGTTGCAAGAGTCGGACATGACTTAGCGACTAAACTACTACTACTTAATTCCTCTGCAAGCAGATCATTTTAGAATAGGCTTGAATTCAGAGAACTCAATACAGCTGATGTCATATCAAAAAATAAATGGGCAGACATGTAACTTGACATAGTACACTCCAATGAAAACACAGTTCTGGCCACAAGTCGGATGACATGGAATCTAGTCTTAACTGTGACTAGCCATGTGAACTTGGTTAAGCAAAGTACTTTCATGACACACTTCCTGTTTCTTCTTCAGAGCCTGGAGGCCACAGTAGCCCTACACTTACCCTACAGAGTCCTTTAGGTGATCAAATGCGTTTAAGCATGGTCGTGCTTTGAAAAATGTAAATTTCTATTAGAGCAGCAGGTGATATCAATATTAGATAATCTGAGGGGTTATTTACACTACAAAGGAGTCATTTGCCTTACAAAGAGATTTCTTAACATGTAAATGCTTGCTTACAGAAAATTAACTGGGGAACAAGGCCAGAGGACCACACTATTAATGCATTGTTAAAATATTAAGGTAATAAACCCGAGATCAAGATTTCTGAAATGATCATCTAAGCCAGCAGGTTGAATTTTAAAATTCACTACCTATCCATCCATTGCTGAAAGCAAGGCACACCTCTAAAGATATCTTCCTCAGAATTGTTATTAATGGAAGTTGAAGTTTCCCTGGTATTTTTGCATACATTTTAATTTTAACCTTCCTTTCCCCTAATTTCTTTACAATGCTTGCTTCTTAAGAACAGTTTCTATTCCAGAAATGGCAGGTGAGCTTATCCCCCTCACAGTTGCCGTTGTTCTCATTAGCTTTTATCTTGGGTCCTAAATCCAGGTCCCCAAGAAGCAGGACTGTGCAATAATGAAGTAGCTGGAGTAACAGGATTGAAAGTCTCCATCCTTTCATCCTCTACCTGATTTTAAGGCCAGGAATACACAACAGAGACTAGGGTCCTGGGTTTTTAGCTCTGTGATAGTAGGTAAAGATGGTGTGAGAAACAAATTTTTAGGGGAAACAATAAGTTAGGAATGAATGACTGGAATTGATTATGCAGAGGGATGACTATTAAGTTCTAGCCAATCAGTTGGTATGCCTATCTGGGAAGCTGTGCTAAGAAGGACTCTGAAATCTTCTTTGGGTACCTCAGTGCAAGAATGCTAAGATTGATTAGTAATGTCTACCATGGGCAAGGAGTGAGAGGAAGCCACCCTGTGCCATCTTAGACGAAGGTGAGGAGTAGGAAGGACTGGAAGAAGAGTGAATAGATTTCTCCGAGTTCCCCTAGAAATGTACAACTAACTAGCAGAAGATGCTGTTTTCAAATTAGTGTTTCCCAGGCTTTCATCCTCCAAACCCCACTTTCCATATTCCCCATGAAAATAACAACACATCATCCATTTTTTGTAATTTGTTTGTCTTTTTCCTGCAGCCCAGATTCTGTCATTCTTGGATACTGAGGCCCCAGAGGTAATGAAACACATGGGTAGTATATTTTGTACAGCACTCAGGAGTGGCAACTGTGGCTGTCTGCCCAGGTTCCAGCTTTCAGCCCTGAGATACTCATTTCTCTAGGTGCTGGGAGAGTTCACGGCTTACGGCTCTTACCTCCATGATGAAGGGTGCCATTTTCTCTCACCACCCGTTAGTTAAGATGGTAGCTTGGATAGAGAAACTGAGGTGGGTTCCAGCTCAACCTCTCAGGTTCCAATTTGTCCTGCTTTCCCCGTTTCACTCCCATCTGTTCTGTTGACTGCCTGTCTTTTGAACTTCAGGCTCCAGCATCAAACAGAAACAACAATCTCACATGACCTATGTAAAAGTCTCCACAATAGCATAAGATCAAATGCCTTTAATAAATATCTTATATAGCTAGCTCCTTCTTTTTAATTACCTCAACTATAAATGTTATCTATGTATCTATCAATCCATCCTCCCTCCTTTTACCCACATATCCATCCTAGAGCTTCATCTTCTGTGATCAAACTCTGGTGAATGTAGTCACGTACAGTAAGTCACCTACATATGAGCCTTCAAGTTACGAGCTTCCAAAGACGCTAACGTGTGTTTGCATGTCCAGTCACGTAAGCTAGTTCACATGCCTGGTGTACACTGTCACATATGTGCACCCTCTACAAGCAGCTGTGCTTTTGTGTACTATACTTCAGTTCAGTTTCTCAGTCGTGTCCAACTCCTTGCGACCCCATGGACTGCCACCATGCCAGGCTTCCCTGTCCATCACCAACTCCAGGAGTTTACTCAAACTCATGTTCATCAAGTCGGTGATGCCCTCCAACCATCTCATCCTTTGTCGTACCCTTCTCCCACCTTCGATCTTTCCCAACATCAGGGTCTTTTCCAATGAGTCAGTTCTTCACATCAGGTGGCCAGAGAATTGAAGTTTCAGCTTCAGCATCAGTCCTTCCAGTGAATATTCCGGACTGATTTCCTTTAGGATGGACTGGTTGGATCTCCTTGCAGTCCAAGGGACTCTCAAGAGTCTTCTCCAACACTACAGTCCAAAAGCATCAATTCTTTGGTGCTCAGCTTTCTTTATAGTCCAACTTGCACATCCATACATGACTACTGAAAAAGCCATAGCCTTGACTAGAAGGACTTTTGTTGGTAAACTAATGTCTCTGTTTTTTAATATGCTCTCTAGGTTAGTCATAGCTTTTCTCCCAAGCAGCAAGCGTCTTTTTATCTCGTGGCTGCAGTCACCATCTGCAGTGATTTTGGAGCCCCAAAATATAAAGTCTCTCGCTGTTTCCATTGTTTCCCCATCTATTTGCTGTGACGTGATGGGACCGGATGCCATGATCTTACTTTTCTGAATGTTGAGCTTTAAGCCAACTTCTTCACTCTCCTCTTTCACTTTCATCAAGAGGCTCTTTAGTTCTTCTTCACTTTCTGCCATAAGAATGGTGTCATCTGTGTATCTGAGGTTATTGATATTTCTCCCAGAAATCTTGATTCCAGCTTGTGTTTCATCCAGCCCAGTGTTCTGCATGATGTACTCTGTGTATAAGTTAAATAAGCAGGGTGATGATACACAGCCTTGACGTACTTCTTTCCTAATTTGCAACCAGTCTGTTGTTCCATGTCCAGTTCTAACTGTTGCTTCTTGACCTGCATACAGATTTCTCAGGAGGCAGGTCAGGTAGTCTAGTGATCCCATCTCTTGAAGAATTTTCCACAGTTTCTTGTGATACAAACAGTCAAAGGCTTTGGCATAGTCAATAAAGTAAAAGCACCATACTGTACAGTACCATATAGATTAGAGCAGTACAGTATCTTTATTTCATGCCCAGGATGTCCGGAAGTAAGCACGAAAGCAGCAGTGATGCAGCTGATTGTGTTAGTTGGATACCTAGACTAAATTTGTTTACAATTTACAAACAAACTTATAAACAAATAGGACCTATGAATGTGTTCTCAGAATGGAACTTGATTGCGTGCAGTGGACTTACTGTAGTTACCTTCTAGGATTGCCCTCAGCTGAAGGGAGCTGCTGAGCCCGCTGTGACACCCTCTCCCCACCATTTATGACTGCCTGACGTGGGGACCAGTCCTGTTGCTTCAAAGTGGGACAACTCTAAAGGGGCTTCTAGCTCTTGAGCACACTGTGGGATTGGTTGAGGTCTAACACCACACTCCAGCATCTCCCTTTGCTCAGTTTTGCTTCAATCACTGCCGCCTCCCCTCCCCGCCCCCCTCACCACACACATACACTCACACACCCTTCACTGCAGAAGCTGATGCCGAGAACGTTTCCAATAAATTTCCTGCATGCAACCTTATTTTATGACCCTGGATATGTTCCAGGGTCTCCTAGTTTATAGTCTATGGGAACTTGAATAGAATTTGTATCCTACTGTTGTATGAAAATTGTATAAATCTTAATTATTTTGAATTGGTTCATAGTGCTTTTCAGGTCTACTATATCCTTTTACCTTTCTGTATATTTATTCTATTAATTTTTGAGAGTTTGATATTGAAACTCCAACTAAAAATATTAGTTTATCTACTTAAAAATAATTGTAATATATACTGGAACTATATGTAACTCTGTTCTGTATTTTCCAAGTCTTCTGTAAATGTGTTATCATACTTTCACAATTTAAAAATTAAAAAAAAGAAAAAAATATCCTGTATGCAAACTTGGTCTCAAAGTCTGATTCCTGGGCACCCCAAATGAAGACATGCTTTCTTTGGTACCATTCCTTTCAGGCTAACAGTTTTTTATTTGGGTCTTCCCTGGTAGCTCAGATGATAATAAATCTGCCTGCAAAGCAGGAGATTCCAGTTCAATCCTGGGTCAGGAAGATCCCTGGAGATGGGAATGGCAGCCTGCTCCAGTATTCTTGCCTGGAGAATTCCATGGACAGAGGAGCCTGGGGGACTACAGTCCACCGGGTCTCAGACTCAGTTGCTGCTGCAAGAGAAGACGCATCTAATGGCGTTGGCAGATATATGAGCAGTTAGTTTCAAGATCTAGGCCTGCCCAGGGAGTTGCATTGGGAGCCCCTAAAGTTCAAGAAGGGTTTCCTGGTACCCCTGAGCTGAATCTGGAGGGACGAGTAAAAGTTAGTCAGGTGAGGTGGGGAGTGCACTCCAGACAGAGGGCGCAGCAGGAGCAAAGATGAGGACCCCGCAGAGTACAGAGAACACCCCCGGTGCTGTCAGAGAGTCAAGTGTGAATGGCTGTTATGATACGAGAGAAAAGATAGACAAAGACCCTTGGACTTGATTTTAGGGGTAGCCATTGAAAGGGTTTCAGCAGTAGGGCCACGTGGTCAGATTTCTATGTAGACTCATAACTGGTGACTTTAAAAGGAGTGTGATAGGCCTGGGATTTAGCACATCTGGTTTAACCCTCCCCTGGGGAGGCTTCTCCTACGGCAGCTCTGCAGGGGCTGGAAAGATGCAAGCTACACTCCTGAGACGCCATCATGACGAGGTTTTAATCAGTTGGTCTAGACCTGTCCAAGGTCTAGAAAGTGGAAACCAAGAAGGGGCTGGGTTTCTGCTGCTTATGCTGTGCATGGAGATGGCGGGGTTTTCTGCAGGGGTTTCTCTATCAAGATTGCTTCTAATTATGGCTGTTTGCTAATTGTCATGGCTTCCTGATCACACTGGCATCCCCGTGATGGCAGCGGAGCCACAGTTCTGGAACTGGCGGCTGAAGCACAAGCTTCTCTATTTGGCAAGCAGCTTCCTGATCATAAAAGAGGCTGTAGTTCCCTTGGTATCCAGGTTCTGCAATGTGGCTCCAAAGCCATTTTCAAAAGCTCAACGTGTTTCTTCAGCTTTTCCAGCAATTCTGTAAACCATTTAGTGCCCTCCAACAAATTACCTTCTCTCCAGACCGGATGCAGTGGATGCCGTTCTGCGTACCTGAATCCTGACTGATACCCAGGCAGGACTGAAGGCTGAGGAGACATGTCACAGAGCTGCTACAAGTGTCCAGGCTGATGATGAAGAGAGGCGTGGGCACGTGGAGGAAGGGACACATTGGAACAACATTTGGGAGGTAAAATTAGCAGTCCTTGGTGATTAACTGGTTGTCAGGAGTGGGAAGTGAGGAAGAATTGATAGCCAAGATGACTCAGTTTTCTGAAGAATCAGTTGGAGAGAAGTCCAGGTAACTAAGATCAGGACTTTCAGGGAGAAGCAAGGTTGAGGGTAACAAGATGACTTCAGGTACCTATGGGAAATTCAATAAAAACCTCTCCTCTTTTTAATAATTAAATCAGCTGCACACATAATTGTGTAATCATTTGTTAATATCCATTCTTTCCTGAATCTGTGAACTTCATTATAAAGGTGCCTATATCTTCTGAGCACAGATGAGCTCCGAGCAGAATTCAGTAGACATCTGTTGAATGTTGAAAAAGGGAGCTGGATAATATAAATTGTAGTGATCATCCTCAGTGCTATCAACATGAGCTGTCTCTGCACGGCTGCTATGAATGGTAATTAAACTCTCAGTAAAAGCGTCGATGATGATGGTGATGACGATGATGTGTTTGACCAGGAAAATCACTATGGTTAGAACATCAAGCCAGAACAGTAGAGTTTCATCAGCACTGCCTCCAAAATCCAGAAAAAATAGACCAGTATCTCCTACTTCAATCAAAATGAACTTCTGTTCCATATTCATTTAGTGCCAAGAGTGTAGTAGGCCCATTAGGAGGTTTTCCCAGGTGCTTGCAAATGGAAAGACGTCTGTTGATCTGTCATCTGCTTAGCGCAATTGCTAGCTCTTGTAAATCAAAGCCAAAGTTGATTCCAGCAACTCAGAGAGGAGCGTGCCCTCAGCCACTCTGATTTCCTGCAGCTGCTTGCAGAGCACGGCAGCAACCTGATCGTTACGTGCAATGTGGTGATTAAGCTGGGCTGTGACTGGGACAGGTGTCGTCCCTGCTCACTCCCTAGTGCGCTGTGCATTTGTGGGTTTGCTGTGCACACACCACCTCCTGCTATGGGGAGCTGGAGAGACGTCTCTGGCCCACCAGACACAATGGCCCTTCCTCAAAGAACTGTTTATCATGCCTTTTTGCCTTCCTAAGTGAAATTCACAGATTATAGAACCTATATGCGTAATTTCAAATAAATCAATACCTTGCCCAGTGGTCATATCTATACACTCAGGAAAATTGTTGATGATGATGTGTTTGACCAGGAGCATCTCGGTGGTTGGAAAATCAATCCAGAGGTATAGAATTTCCCCAGCATACCACAAATCCAGAAAAGTAGGTGATATATGTAATACACAAGGAAGGTACCATACAATATAATGACACATATCTCAACATGCAAACGACCACACTGCTAATCCTGAAGGAGTCACCAGATGCTTGTACCCATGAGAAATTCCCATGGACACACCAGCTACCAATGTAGGTTGAGTGTATCTTACATGGATGGCCCCCAAATGACAAGCAGAATCACTGTCAACAGCACAATAGTCCTTTGATAAAGTTCCTAACAAAACAAAGAACAGTCATCCCCTGATTTGCACAGTGGTTGCATTCTTTGGAAACCAACTGTACCCTAAACAGTAAACAAAATTTAAAAACCCTAAACACTGTGTTGTGCTTCTAAGCTCGTATGGTTGGAAACAGGTTTTTCACCTACATAATTGTCCAGTAGGACAGACAGAGTCATGCGGGATGCAGACAGCTCTTCATTGAGAGAGCAGCTCTGGACAACAGTCCACTCGATGCCAACAGACAACTAGTCACTGTGACGGGCCAAGAACACTGCTCCCCTCACGTTTCCAAATGTCCCTGAGGGGACAGCTCCAGTCCCAGTGAGAACCGCAGTATTTTAGCATGAGCTGCCCCTCAGATCACTCCATTCAGCACACTGCCCACTTGGAAAAGATATGGAGCACAGTGTGGGGAGCTAAGCTTTGAGAGGACAACAGAGAATTGCAGTGGTTTTGAGTCCTACAACCCCGGCCCGAGGGTTAATATAGCTGTAATTTACATGGCAAACACTTTGTAAGGGGTTCACCTCTGTTAAACTCACAAACAAATAGCAATGGAAGCTCAGTTGCCATTGCATTGTCTGATTATCTGGAGCTAATGCCTTGGAGAGTAGTTCAGCTTAAAAACTTGAAGTCATTATCTGGTTAAAAGAATCCAAGTAACAAGATCACTAAATGCCATCACATATCAAAATACTTTGCAGCAGGCATTTTATTAGAAGTTAAGTAGTAAGTGCTTTGGTTCAAATCTTAACCCTGCCATTCACTAGCTGTGTGACCTTGGGTAAATTACTTAACACCTCTGTGCCTCAGCAAGCAAAACAGTGCTTCAGTTACATATTGTCAAATGCATCATAGGGTTGTCATGAGAATGAAGTGAGTTTACATTTGTAGAGTACTTAGGATGGTATGTGGCATGTGTGGTTAAAATAGCTGAATATATACATTTTCAGAACAGTGAAACGGTCTCATGCTTACAAAAAGTTCTGGCTAAATGAGGAATAATAAGCAATAAAAGTGTGGCTGATCAACAACTCAACAGGGAGATAGATGTCTTAAAGCCGTTCAAGACTGACTGTCAAGTTTGGAGGAGAGTTGGGCCCCAGTGGGCTGGTTTGGAAAAGCCATGTGGGGAAGAGAGTCGTATAATGACTCGCAAGGGAGAGTAAGAATCCTCATTGTTGAAACAAGGCGGGGGAACCAGCTTGGAGAAGGGGAGCCGTTAGAGGAGGCAGGAGGTGTGCTGGGAGCTGGGCTGTGGGAGGCCAGTCTCCCGCCTTTGGGGCTGCAGGCGCAACCCAGACCCTGGGGAGCACGCATGCCCATTCAAGATGCGCACTGACTGAGCACCGTGAAGGATGTGTGTGTCTGTGTGTGTGTTCTGACTTCAGGGACGCACAAGGGCATATGGGAAGTGAGATCCTCTGTATCCAAAATTATGTTGTGCTTATAGAAAGTCCCCTCCATACAAACCTTCAAGTTACAGACTTTCAAAGTTGTGAACTTACGTTCCATCAACACAAGGCATGAGTGACGTCTCAGCCTGCCCTCCGTCTTCTGTTGCCAACCGCCCTTCTGCTCTGCCATCTCCCCCCTCCTCTCCCTCCTCCACTCAGTAACTCTTCTTGCCTGTTCACTCCATGCCAGCCATTGTACTGTACGACTATACTTTTCAAGGTATTGTACTAGAAGATTAAAAGTGGGTTTTCTATTTCAGGTTTTATTTTGTGTTTGTTTTTTATGTATTATTTTCTGCAGAAAATATTATAAGCCAATTATAGTACAGTACTATATAGCCAATTGTGTTTGTTGGGTGCCCAGGCTAACTTTGTTGGATTTACAAACAACTTGGACTTATGAATGCACTCTCAGAAGGGAACTCGTTCATATGTAGGTGACTTACCACACTTAATTTTGTAGTAAAGAACATAGAACTGACTTTTTACCATAGACCCTCATCTCAGCCCCAGAAAAGTTGTAATAAAAGTGGTCCATTCAGTTTCTTTTCTGTGAGCAAAACGCTCTGTGTCTGCTCCCTCAAAAAATGGAGACTCCAGGACTACTCGGACTTCTGAAAACAAAAAAAGGAAGAACAAATCTCACCAGAAGAGGCTCTAAATTGTGTAAATGACACCCAAATATTTTGTTTGGGGTTGAAATCTAAAAGGACAACAGAAAAACTCTTCCTGGGTCTAAATTTCTCAGAGGCAGGAAATTTCTACAGCTTTGTTATTTTAAAGAATCAGAATTTGCCCTGGCACAACTGTAAATAAATGCTAAGACAGAGGACCCTGATGGGCTACAGTCCACGGGGTCTCAAAGAGTCGGACACGACTGGGTGGCTAACACTCTCAAATGTTTAATAAAGTCTTTTAAAATGGATGCTAAGGAACTTCCCTGGTGCTCCAGTGGTTAGGAATCCTTCTGCCAGTGCAGGGGACACAGGTTTGATCCCTGGTCCGGGAAGATCCCACATGCTGTGGGGTGGCTGAGCCCACATGCCACAGTGACTGAAGTCTGTGTGCCCAGAGCCTGTGCCAGGCACCAGGACAGACCGCTGCAGTGAGAAGCCGGAGCATCGCAACTCGGGAGGAGCCCCTGCTCGCTGCAACCAGGGAAAGCCCGGGTACAGGAACAGAGACCCAGTACGGCCAAAAAGAAGTGGGAAATAAATAAATCTTTCAAAAAATTTTCAAATTTCCTCCTCTTAAAAAAAAAGGATTGTTAAGGAAGTAATGTGTGAGCACTTAGGAAAAAAGGAAGGATCCATTCAGCCCCATTTTGGCCTTGTTCCTATGCATCTGAAAAGCCCCATCCAGTGCCACGGAACCAGCATGAAAGCAGGCACAGTGGTCCTTCCTGTGGCGAACGGTATTGCTCACCAAATGGCCCACATGCAGGTTCTCAGCCCCTTTGTAGTCAGAGTGGGATATTTGGCCAACAGAGTATGAACTGAAGTGATGAACATTACTCTGGGCTGAGGCATTTCCCTGCTTCCGTTCTACCCTTTCCCCCAGTTCTCTTTGCCTCATCTCTCCAGCCATGTTGACTTTAAGCCAAGATTTTGGGATGCCAATGCAAAAGCCTGGGTCCCATCAGCACTACAGAGAGAAGAGCTGCTCTGGACAGGCACTAAAGTTAGAGAAGATGTTTCACGAGCAAGAAAAAAAAAACTTTTGTTGTAATAAGCAACTGAGATTCGGGGGGTTGTTTGTTCCACAGGCTGTCCCAATACAAAGCCATCTCTGCAGCAGCTCCAAACCCACTGTCCACTCCATCCTCTTCAGTCTTGCTTTGCCTGTTTCCTTGACTGCTTCTCAACTTTGGATCCACGTTTCAGTTCTTCTTCACCTTACAGCTCCAAGCCTTAGAAAATCAGCGAACGCAGTCTTGATGTGTTTGCTGATGTCACCATGCCCAGCCAGACTTTCAGAATCTGCCCTCTGCCTGGCTGGCCATGGTCGAGTCTAAGAGTTGAGGGATCTGGAGGGGAGGCAGGTCCTGACACCGCCGAGGAGGTAGCAGAGAAAGACCAGGCAAGGACACGCCATGACTAATGGGCTAACTCTCACCGGGGGATCCAGTTCTGTGGGAGGCAGCGTGCAGGTAAGAGGGAGTGAAGATCTCCTTGACTTGGTTGTAGCTCCAGCCCCTACATAGGGTCTAGGGTATAAGAGAGGTAGGATAAAATATTCAGGGGACAAATTGGTCAGTTGCATTATGTTCCAGTGAAAGCAACATGGTATAAATTGGTGTCACTTAACTCATTTCTTGAGTACCTGGGGAGCACAAGGCCGTGGAAAGAATACTGAGATGAAAGCCAACTAGAGTAAAATCTGACTCTCCTCTGAAATATGACATGACCATGAATAAGTCAGTAAATCTCTCTGGGCCTCAGTTTATTCATCCACAAAATGAGGGGATTGGAGCAAGCAGAGCCCTAGGTCTTTGCCAATTTGAATAGTCTTTGATTATTTAAGTCAGTAACACTACACAAATCAAGCTAGTACGGAAAATGTGTTTCTATGTCTGGGAATTCTAGAGGGGCCTGCAATCCCTTAGACACTATGTAAAAGGGAATTATAATTTTTTAACCTTCATGCATATTTATTTTTAACTCCATTCTTTCAAATATATATTTAGCTACATGATTCAAAAATAAAACTGAGATGTCTCACATCAATCTCTATTAATTTCTGTCTTTTTAGGTAACTTACTTGTTGTTCTAATGTTTCTTTATGCTAATACTGATTAATATGTTAAGTTTCTTCCTTTACTGATGCAAAAGGTAACATTATATACATGTGCTTGCTGATTTGCTTCAGTCATGTCTGACTCTTTGTGACCCCATAGACTATAGCCCACTATTGGGACTATAGAACTACAAGTTCCTCTGTCCATGGGATTCTCCAGGCAAGAATACTTGATTGGGTAGCCATTCCCTTCCCCAGAGGATCTTCCCAACCGAGGGATCGAACCTAGGTCCCCTGCATTTCAAGAAGATTCTTTACCATCTGAGGCACCAGGAAAGTCCAGCAGCATTATGAACATACATATGTGTATATACACGTATGTGTGTGTATATATGTAGCTTGTTTGCTTTTCTCACTTTCGGAAGCATCCTAAGAATCTCCCCATGTTAGCAGGTGGGGATCTTCCTCCTTTTTTCTTTTCTTGCTGTGTAGTATTCCTTTGTACAATATATCTTAATTTCTTTGAAATTACCCCTTCAATGAATATTTGGGTTGTTTTCCATCCTTTGCTATTCTGCTGCTGTAATAAATAACCTTGTACAGATGTCAGATATATAGACTAGAGCCCCAGGAGAAGAAGGGCTAAGTGAATGGATAAATTTTCTACATTTTGGTAGCTGTGGCTTGATTGTCCATCACAGCTCAGGGCTGTGCTGTATCCCTGCCAACAATGCTATTCTGATTAGTGAGAAATTGCATTTTTATGTGGTTTTTCATTTGGATATATGTCTTGTCATGAGTGAGGTTGAACATCTTTTTCTCTATTTCAGGATAATTTGTATTTTGTCTTCAGTGTCACGTCCTGGGTTTTGTTTTGTTTTTTTTTTCTCTATTGAGTTTTTAATCTCCTTGGTCTTTTTTGTCTATTTTCCGAAGCACTTTCTTCTCGAGGGAAATTAATGAGCTGAAAGTATCTTAATATTTTTTCTTTTGTCTTTTTATGGTTTTGAAACAACTTTTTAAATGCAATAACCATTGAAAGAATATATTTAATAAACAACTATATTGACTTCTACTCTATTTCTAGCTCTGTGGACCCAGAACTTCTAATCTCTAACTCATTCTTAAATATCAATGGACAATCAAGATTAAAAAATAGCAACCTAAAAATGTCACCCTGAAGAAACAAATAATTCAAGAACAGAAGAGGATTTTTAAAATAATTCTCAATATCTTCACAGTAAAAAGACTGGGTAAATTTATCATCCAACCTGGGACAATTGTGAAAGCAATGTGGAGGAGATGTTAATAATTATGCCAGGACAACAGGTATACACCATGGCTATCCCTGATACACAATCAGGATATACAATCATTGTTATGGACTGAATGTTTGTGTCCCCTCAAAATTCATATGTTGACTCATAAGCCACAGTGTAACGATACTAGGAGAAGGGACCTCTGGAAAGTCATGAGGGTGGAGCTCTCAGCAGATGCTGCCTCTACAAGTACCTTGACCTTGGACATCCCAGCCTCCAGAGTGTCTGTTGTTTAAGCCTCCAGTCTATAGCATCTTTGTTACAGGAGTCTGAAGCGCAGTGTGTGTTCAGCCGTATCCAACTCCATGCAACCCCCTGGGCTGTAATCTGCCAGGCTCCTCTGTCCATGGAATTTTCCAGGCAAGAATACTAGAATGGGTTGCCATTTCCATCTCCAGGGGATCTTCCCAGCCCAGGGCTCGAACCCCCATCTTTTGCATTGGCAGGCAGATTCTTTACCACTGTGCCACCTGGGAAGCTTTATGGCTAAACTAAGATAATTATTCTACTCCAGGAAGATTTGGGTAGATATTACATATATATATGAGAACAGAATGCTAAGAAAAAGGACAAATCAGAAACCAAGAAAGAATTCTCAAAAATTAGAAAACGTGATTGCCAAATTAAATGTTTAATAGAAATGATAGAATATAAAGATGAGGAAATCTTCTAGAGCATAGAGGAGAAAGAAAATAAGATGGAAAATGTGAAGGAAAATATAGAAGATCAATTCCAAGCAGAATCTGCTGCTGCTAAGTCGCTTCAGTCGTGTCCAATCCTGTGCGACCCCACAGACGGCAGCCCACCAGGCTTCCCCAGTCCCTGGGAATTCTCCAGGCAAGAACACTGGAGTGGATTGCCATTTAATCTAGCATCTGCCTATTAGGTGTTCACAACAGAGAACAAGGAAAACACAAAGGATAAGTAGCCTAGTAAATATACAAAGAAAAGGCCCAGAGTTTTCTAAACAAAAGGGCTCCCAAATGCCCAGAAAGAAACAAAGAAACAATTCTTCTCCTTAGACACACTCACTGTGAAATGTCAGAACACCCTGGATCAGAAAAATTCTAAGAGTTTCTAAAGAGAAAAAAAAATTAGTCACCTATAAGGAAAGAGAATCCGACTAGCATTAGATTTCAAATTCAAAACCACAGATGTGTACAAAATGTGTATAGATGTGTACGAAAACAAAGCGTGCACATACGTCATAGTCCAAATAGGAACTCAACTGAAAGGGGGCCATATTTTGAGCAACTGGATGAGTATGAAAAAGAAGGCTATTTGTTCTTGAT